>NC_134353.1:443329309-443649844 GCF_048569485.1 Anomaloglossus baeobatrachus | reverse complement strand
TAATGCCAAGTGATCACATGCCGAGGAGGAGCTGGACAGAGACAAGCGGGGTGGGTGAGTGCGGCTGCTGCCGACTTCCCCATATTATTACCTCCAATGTGTATATATGTATGATGTATGATGTATATATCTATGTATGTCAATGTAGATGACTGTGTATAGATTTGTCTGTTTATATGTATTTTAGGGAATTTGTCTTCAAATATGTACCGTATATGTGCATATGTCTGTACCCACGATCAGGACTCACTGTGTCCTGGAGGCAGTGGGTCCTGACCTGCGGGGCTGCACGTCTCCACCGCAGGAGACCACAGCTGCCTGTGCCCACGATCAGGACTCACTGTGTCCTGGAGGCAGCGGGTCCTGACCTGCGGGGCTGCATGTCTCCTCCGCAGGAGAACACAGGAGACCGCAGCTGCCTGTGCCCATGATCAGGACTCACTGTGTCCTGGAGGCAGCGGGTCCTGACCTGCAGGGCTGCAAGTCTCCTCTGCAGGAGAACGCAGCTGCCTATGCCCACGATCAGGGTTCAGTGCACTGTGGTCTCCTGCTGTGTTCTCCCTACAGAGGACGCATGCAACTGCAGCAAACAATTGATATGCTGCAGTCTGGAAAGACGCTCCGCAGGTCAGTGTTTGCTGCAGAAAAAACAAGTACAGTGGGCAAGGGATTTCTAGAAATCCCTCCACTATGCTTGTACTGTACAATGCAGCGTTTTGGACACAGCAAAAACACGCTACATCCAAAATGCTGCAAACACTGATCGTGGGCACGCAACCTTAAAAATGTGATCAGCACTGCTGAAAAGGATTGGATGTGGGCGTGACAGATTGCAAAATGGGTGTGGTTAGGAGCGTGTCCTAAAATTGCAGACTTTGTCCCTCTATCTCATCTTTAAATGTTGGGAGGTATGAGGTTGTGGTGTGAGGTGTGACTAGGATTTGAATGTTGATGGAGCAATACCAATGTTTGGGATCCCAGAACCATGGGGGGTTGAGTCCTGCACCATAAGAGCAGGGGAACAGTCCTAAGTGACACCCTGAATAGGTCAGGGGCGTCACATCAGTGTTACCCAAGTTTTATTAATACTTGGTGTCAGTGGCACTACTTCTGCCTCAAGGCCAGTACCTTCCTATCAGCCACCTAGTGTAATTTTGGGGGCTTCATATCTTACAGAACTTACATAGTGGCTTGCTGCAACTAACACACAGTATTAGTGTGACGCCCTGGCAAAACCAGGTAGTCATAAAAGTGTCCACCCTCCTTGTCACCACCAAAACCCACACCCAGATACAACACACAGCCATTAAAGCCTAGCCACCCCCTTATGATAATAAGGACACACCAGTGGGCGGGATCAGGCGGATGAGAACGCCCACCTAGGGGTCCTGAGGTGTCAGAGGTGGGAACACGTCAGTTCAGTTCAGTTCAAGTTCAGTTGAGTTAAAGTGTGGAGTAGTAGGGAGTGGAAGTCAAGAGCAGACTGTGCAGTGGAGTCAGGGGTAGGGGCCCCTGGACTACCTGACTAGGTGGCAGACAGTGAACAGAGCCCGAGGTGACGGAGATCTGGTCGCGGGAAACCTTAAGTGGACCGGAGCAGGGTCGTAGCCCGGTGCCGACAGCGGGAATCCGGTCCGGAGGCCATGCACAGACGGGGTGCCTGGACACTAGGACGAGGAAGGTTGCATGCCCCTTGTTAATTCACCAGCAGAAGACGAGGTTTCAGTCCTTGCTCTCCCGAAGCCCAGAGAGTGAAATGGAAGCCCAACATGGGGGATAGTGTGTCCGTCAAAACCCACAGAGATCCCAAGGGTCAGATGTCGCGGGCCACAGCTCCCAAATACATACAGAACCGGGAATGGATTTCTCAGTTCTATGCGAAGTTGTCCAACAGGAGAGACAAACACAACGTGCAGGAGGAAGGGACACCTGTTCACTAACCCGGGTGTGGGACCCGAATACACCCTCCAATGGCAGCCGGTCACTGGCAACTTGGTTTACCATTGGACTTATGTGAAATTACTGAACTGTGAGTACACCATTGACCCCCGGTCCAACCCGACGCACCACCTCCAGCAGCCATCACTCCCATGTTCAGACCGCGGGCCCCGGGACTACACTTCCTCTACCCATTGAGGGGATCCCATCTTGCTGCCCCGCTCCATCAGCCACGGGCGCCCTATCACCAGGCAGCGGCGGTGTAACCATCTGTGAGGTAAATCCGGAGATATGACGATAAATCATGATATTCAAGTTATGTCAGGAAGCCCTCTCCTGGTGTCACCCCCCCTTTCCTTCACACAACTTGTTTAGCAACCCATCCCATGGCCATCTCCTGTGATATGGAAATTAGGTGATGTGGGAACAAAGGACACAGGATGACTCCCTGCCGTCACCCTGTAACAAGAGTTGTATCTCATTATAAGGCTCTGGAACTAGCCAGACAGAACGACTCCAGTAAAAAATGGTTCATATCTCGCAAGCCATATTTCCGATAAATACGGCAACCATAAAAATGGTGTTTTCGCATGCGGACGATGCTGGCACACCTTTTTTATGGGAGCGGGAGCTTGGGAAATACCCCAGGCGTGATGTCAGCCAATGTGGAACTAGCAGACAGGTCATGAGTCCCCTCGTTCTGTAGCTAAATTCATAACTGTCACAATGAGAGCATTGGCGTCCGCCTACGACGCTCCCAGGCCAAGTTATGGCCATATTCCATGTTGTGGATTGTCCATAACTCAAGCCAGGGGTGGAGCAGTGCTTCCCTGTGAGGTCACTAAGGTAGGAGGGGACCTGGATCTGCCCAGGTTGATAACCCTACTTCGGCCATTTTCCAGTGTTCTTTTCGCTGGGGGCACGTGTAGGAAACATCTGTGGGAAGGATCCTAGAAACCTGGGTACAGCGCCCCCCTGTGGCCAGACGCAACAAGGTAACTGCTGGAACTGTGTATGCCTGTTTGTAACCCATGCTTTGATTGTAACTGTACTCTGACATATGTATATTCTGTAGATTCCCTATTGTATATATTGTAGTTTCTAGTGTGCTTTAGGCTGATTAAATTATATAATTAATCTTGGGCTGTTCTGTTATCTCGATCTTGAATCCCACGTCTGTGTGTTCGGCTAATAGTTACCGTGAAGCGGTTGGTGGCAGCGAGTTGTGCCAAGGATTATTGTGGGGAGGCCAGTGAGATTCGGGGAGATTTTATATATTCCGCCCGCGGAGGTCGGGGGAATATATACCCTACTCTCACCGGGGACCCTTCAATAATCGGCATAAGTAGTATAGCGGCCTCCTTGCTTATTGTCGGGCAATTCCATAATTGGCCTGACTATAAGAGGGGCGCTAGAGAGCGCGTCACGTGCTCTGTCTGTCGGTCGGGAGGTATAAAGGAGGGGTGACCCCCACTTGTTACCCCCCGATTGTGACGTACTGGTAGCCAGCGCGGGGGATTTCTGAGTGACCCCCCCCGGTGGTTTGTGACATATTGGTGGCATAGCGGTGGGATCGAGATAATAGTGTGTGTGAGTGTGAGACCCATACTCCCAGACACTAAAGACTGCCTGCAGCAGCTGTGGCTGCTGGGGTCTTCAGACTAGCTCAACACTAGAGTGTCAGAGTGCAGATACTGTAAGGTGTGTGGAGGCATCAGGTGTCAGTTCTGTGTCAGTGACCAAAGTCTGCAAGAATGGCTGAGAGCACCAGGAGCAAAGCCAAAGGAATGGCCGATGCTCAGGCCAGAGACGATGAGGAGGTTGTCCACGAGCCCTCCAAGAGCCCGACGCCAGAGAACAGCTCTGCAGAGGACATCGCACAACCTGGCACTGCTGGACAAAATGAGGAGGAGCTCGCCCAAGGGTCCTCAACGAGCCAGATGCCAGCCCTCCGCTCTGCAATGGACAGTGAATCACCAGGCTCCGCAGCGGGCCGCAGATCACCACGTGCCATTCCACCGAGCCTGGGAGGCTCGGATAGCCTTCTTCAAATGGCTATGGCCCTTCTCCAGGCTGGAGACCAGGAGGGCTACAAGGAACTCCTGGCAGAGCGCAGGGCAGAGCGGCAGGCAGCGCGTGAAGAGCGCCAGGCAGAGCGTGAGGCTGCGGAGCGACGGCAACAGGCAGACCGTGACCACCAGCTGCAGCTAGCTCAGCTCCGGCCCTCATCAGCCACACGTGACCTTCAAGACACCAAACTTCCAAAGGTCCGTGTTGAGGACTTCCCAGTGCTGGAGAAGGATGGAGACTTGGACTCTTTCTTGACTGCTTTTGAACGGACTTGCTTGCAGCACCATCTGGACAAGGAGCAGTGGGCCAAATACCTGACCCCCCGTTTAAGGGGTAAGGCCCTGGATATCCTTGGGGACTTGCCTGCTGAGGCAGATCAGGGCTACGACCCCATCAAGCGGGCCCTGATCCAACAGTACAACCTCACCCCAGAGTCCTACCGCAAGAAGTTCCGGAGCCTACAGAAGGGACCAAAGGACTCCTGGGCTGACCACAGGCGGGCACTTGCCCGAGCTGCCGACCACTGGACCCAAGGCCTGCAGCTTTCCACCGGACCGGAGATCCTGGACTTGTTCATCACGGAGCAACTCTTGTGGAACTGCCCTGAGGATCTCCGCCAGTTCATCCGAGACCAGAAGCCAAAGGGGTCCACGGCTACAGCTGCCCTGGCCGATGACTACACCAACAATCGGGCTCCTGAAGCCAGGAGAGCAGCCACCAGCAGCACCTGGAGAGGGGGTAAGATGAATTCTGCGACTGCCCCACCTGCCCCTAGACTGCAGGGGGTGTCCCCCTCAACTCCCCTCTCCAGGCCCGTGGCAGAACCAAGACGGTGCCACCAGTGCAACCTACCTGGACACTTCAAGGCCATGTGCCCTCAGCGTCCCAAGGCCCCGGCTCCGTCCCCGTCCCAAGGGCCGCCCAAGGTGTATTGTGTGGGTGGGGGTGGTGGTAGGTCCCTGGACAGCTTCCAACCTGTCACCGTCGGCCGGTCTGTGACCATAGGACTGCGAGACAGCGCCTCGGAGGTGACTCTGGTGCGGCCTGAGATGGTGTCCCCCCAAGACTTGATCCCTGGAAAAACCCTCGCTGTCTCCGGGATTGGAGGCATTGACCCGGCGCTGCCTGTTGCTGACATTTATGTGGACTGGGGCGCAGGGCGAGGGGTGAGGGAGGTGGGGGTAACTGATCGGATCCCCGCAAACGTGCTACTTGGGACAGATTTGGGGCAGATAACCTCCCAGTTTGGGCCCCAACCAAGGGCTGAACCTTCAGCCAGTACTGACATGCCTCCGGACAATGTTAATGTGTTATCTATGAATGATGTAAGGGAGGAGGGAGTGAACTCTGATATTTCTGCTTGCATAGACACCATAGACACACACACAGCTGCAGCTGTGACAGGGGAGGGGGTCAGAGAAAGGTGTGACAATGCCTCTACAAGTAATCAGCCTGTGAGCTGGGATCTGTTGCCCTCTGCAGGGATAAGCAGAGAGCAGGGTGCTGCAGGGGGAGGACCAGTGTGTGGGGTGGGGGCTACCACAGCAAATGTGGGGTCCCCAGAGATTTCACAGCGGGGTTCTGTTGCTGCAGGAGGGGAACAGGCAGGTGAGATTGGGGCCGGTCCAGGAGCGGAAGTGCTCCCAGGTAAGATCTCGGTGCATGGTTCCCCCACAACCGGGGTGTCAGGAAGCCAGGTAGGTCTGCCTGAACCGGCGACTTGGTCAGGAACGGAGGAGGAGCAGGCACGACCCACGGTCGCAGCGGCTGTGGCCGCTGTCACCTGCAGTGGGAGTGCTGGAAGCCAAGGGGCCTCCCGGAGGTCCGATAGCTCTTCCCCTTCTGACCAAGTGGCAGCCGAGTCAGGTGGAGGCCAGGACACAGGTCCCGGGGTACTGACCGAAGATGTGACAGTCTCGTCGATTCTGGCCACATCTAGTCAGGGGTTTCAGGCAGCGTTAGAAGCTGACGACAGCCTGAAAGCTCTTAAGGAGCAGGCGGCCCAGCCTCCCTCGGACTCGGACCCGGAGCGAGTGGTCTGGGACCAAGGACGGCTGTACCGGGCCACGGTCCAGCAGGGTTCACCGGAGGCGTGGCCCAGGGACCGACAGTTGGTGGTACCCTATCCGTTCCGGACGGAGTTGTTGCGGATCGCACATGAGATTCCGATGGCCGGACACCTAGGGATCGCTAAGACCAAGGCCAGGTTAAACCAGCATTTCTACTGGCCAAAAATGGGGGCCGATGTGGCTGCCTACTGCCGTTCGTGTGAAACCTGTCAGAGAGTGGGGAAGGCGGGGCCACACCCCAAAGCCCCACTAGTATCTCTGCCAATCATCGATGAGCCTTTCAGGAGGGTGGCTGTGGATCTGGTCGGCCCGCTGGCCATCCCCAGCAGCTCCGGGAAACGCTTCATACTGACGGTAGTGGACTATGCCACCCGGTACCCAGAAGCAGTGGCCTTGTCGTCCATTCGGGCTGACAAGGTGGCCACCGCATTGCTGGAGATTTTCTCCCGAGTGGGTTTTCCCCAGGAAATGCTCACTGACCGGGGGACCCAATTCATGTCCCAGCTGATGGAGGCCCTCTGTAAGCAGGTCCAGGTGCGACATCTGGTGGCCAGCCCGTACCATCCAAAGACTAATGGCCTGTGCGAGCGGTTCAATGGCACCTTAAAGCAGATGCTTAAGATGTTGGTCGACTCCCATGGGCGTGACTGGGAGCGGTATCTCCCACACCTGTTATTTGCTTACCGGGAGGTTCCACAGGCCTCAACAGGATTCTCACCGTTTGAGCTCCTGTACGGGCGACGTGTGCGGGGCCCCCTGGCTCTGGTGAAAGAGGCTTGGGAAGGGGATTTGGCCACCCCTGGAGTGTCGGTTATCGAGTATGTCATGCGCTTCCGGGACAAAATGCAGGCCTTGACGCAACTGGTACACGACAATATGGCTCAAGCCCAGGCCGATCAGAAGCGTTGGTACGACCAGAACGCTTGTGAGAGGACCTACCAAGTGGGTCAAAAGGTGTGGGTACTGGTCCCCGTACCACAGGACAAGCTTCAGGCAGCCTGGGAAGGCCCATACCTCGTGTACCAGCAGCTCAACCCTGTGACGTACCTGGTCACCCTGGACCCTGCCCGTGGAAGGCGGAAGCCCTTCCATGTGAACATGATGAAGGCACATCATGAGCGGGAGGCATGTGCGCTCCCCGTGTGCAACCTGCCCGAGGAGGGAGAAGCGGAAACCCTCTTGGATATGCTAGCCCAGGTTAGGGCAGGCGGATCCATTGAGGATGTGGAGGTTGGCCACCAGCTCTTGGAGGACCAACGGTCCCAGCTGTGGGCCACCCTACACCCCTTCCGGGGGTTGTTTACCAACCAGCCCGGAAGGACTGACTTGGCTGTCCATCACGTGGACACTGGGGATCATCCCCCGATCCGGCGTTCAGCATATCGGGTCTCCCTAGAGGTGCAGCAACACATGCGCCAGGAGATTGACGAGATGCTGAAGCTGGGGGTGATCCAGGCATCCAACAGCGCTTGGGCCTCGCCTGTAGTCCTCGTCCCTAAGAAGGACCGAACCACTCGGTTCTGCGTGGACTACAGGGGGCTCAATGCTGTCACGGTCGCCGATGCGTACCCAATGCCACGCATCGATGACCTGCTCGATCAGTTGGCCGGGGCTCAGTACCTGACCATCATGGACCTGAGCCGGGGATATTGGCAGATCCCCCTGACTCGCAAGGCCAGGGAACGCTCTGCCTTTATTACCCCATTTGGACTGTACGAGTCCACGGTGATGCCATTCGGGATGAGGAATGCCCCTGCCACTTTCCAGCGGATGGTCAACACCCTGCTCAAGGGACTTGAAGGGTACGCGGCCGCGTACCTGGATGACATTGCCGTCTTCAGTCCCACCTGGGAAGATCACCTAGAGCATCTAGCACAGGTGCTCAGGCGGGTCCACCGGGCAGGTTTGACCATCAAGCCGGGCAAGTGTCAGCTGGCCATGAGCGAGGTCCAGTACCTCGGTCACCGGGTAGGCGGGGGAACACTGAAGCCCGAGCCTGAGAAAGTGGAGGCCATCGCATCCTGGCCCACCCCCAGGACCAAGAAGCAGGTGATGTCCTTCTTGGGGACCGCTGGGTACTATAGGAGGTTTGTTCCATGCTATAGTAGCCTGGCAAAGCCCCTGACGGACCTCACCAAGAAGAAGCTGCCCTCTGCAGTCGATTGGACAATGGACTGCGAGACAGCCTTCCGGGCCCTAAAGGACGCCCTGTCCAGCCCACCCGTGCTACAGGCAGCCGACTTCACGCGGCCGTTTGTAGTACAGACCGACGCCAGTGACTTCGGCCTCGGTGCGGTGCTCAGCCAGGTGGACTCTGCGAGCCAAGAGCACCCAGTCTTGTACCTGAGCAGGAAGCTGTTACCGAGGGAAGTGGCCTATTCCACAATGGAGAAGGAGTGCCTGGCCATGGTGTGGGCCCTGCAGCGTCTGCAACCCTATCTATACGGGCGCCACTTCATCGTGGAGACGGACCACAACCCCCTCAGCTGGTTGCACACCGTCTCTGGGACGAATGGGCGACTGTTGCGATGGAGCCTTGCGCTCCAGCAATACAACTTCACCATTCGCCACAAAAGGGGCCGTGACCACGGTAACGCAGACGGGCTGTCCCGACAAGGAGAGGTCGCGGACGGGCGCACGGGGGAACACCGGAGTGTGCTGCCCCCTAGCGCCCTCAAAAGGGGGGAGGTGTGAGGTAAATCCGGAGATATGACGATAAATCATGATATTCAAGTTATGTCAGGAAGCCCTCTCCTGGTGTCACCCCCCCTTTCCTTCACACAACTTGTTTAGCAACCCATCCCATGGCCATCTCCTGTGATATGGAAATTAGGTGATGTGGGAACAAAGGACACAGGATGACTCCCTGCCGTCACCCTGTAACAAGAGTTGTATCTCATTATAAGGCTCTGGAACTAGCCAGACAGAACGACTCCAGTAAAAAATGGTTCATATCTCGCAAGCCATATTTCCGATAAATACGGCAACCATAAAAATGGTGTTTTCGCATGCGGACGATGCTGGCACACCTTTTTTATGGGAGCGGGAGCTTGGGAAATACCCCAGGCGTGATATCAGCCAATGTGGAACTAGCAGACAGGTCATGAGTCCCCTCGTTCTGTAGCTAAATTCATAACTGTCACAATGAGAGCATTGGCGTCCGCCTACGACGCTCCCAGGCCAAGTTATGGCCATATTCCATGTTGTGGATTGTCCATAACTCAAGCCAGGGGTGGAGCAGTGCTTCCCTGTGAGGTCACTAAGGTAGGAGGGGACCTGGATCTGCCCAGGTTGATAACCCTACTTCGGCCATTTTCCAGTGTTCTTTTCGCTGGGGGCACGTGTAGGAAACATCTGTGGGAAGGATCCTAGAAACCTGGGTACAGCGCCCCCCTGTGGCCAGACGCAACAAGGTAACTGCTGGAACTGTGTATGCCTGTTTGTAACCCATGCTTTGATTGTAACTGTACTCTGACATATGTATATTCTGTAGATTCCCTATTGTATATATTGTAGTTTCTAGTGTGCTTTAGGCTGATTAAATTATATAATTAATCTTGGGCTGTTCTGTTATCTCGATCTTGAATCCCACGTCTGTGTGTTCGGCTAATAGTTACCGTGAAGCGGTTGGTGGCAGCGAGTTGTGCCAAGGATTATTGTGGGGAGGCCAGTGAGATTCGGGGAGATTTTATATATTCCGCCCGCGGAGGTCGGGGGAATATATACCCTACTCTCACCGGGGACCCTTCAATAATCGGCATAAGTAGTATAGCGGCCTCCTTGCTTATTGTCGGGCAATTCCATAATTGGCCTGACTATAAGAGGGGCGCTAGAGAGCGCGTCACGTGCTCTGTCTGTCGGTCGGGAGGTATAAAGGAGGGGTGACCCCCACTTGTTACCCCCCGATTGTGACGTACTGGTAGCCAGCGCGGGGGATTTCTGAGTGACCCCCCCGGTGGTTTGTGACACCATCCCTCACCGCAACCCATGGGTGGCATCACCGACACAACAAATTCCCTGTAAATATCCCCCCTTTACGACGGTTGTGAGGATGGACGGCCGTGCGAGCCCGGGTCCGGTCACCACTCAAGCCGCAGTAGCGAACCTCGGATCCGAGCGGGCCCAGAGAAGCAGCAGTGGCCCCCGACCGCAACAACCCGAACCTGGCGTCATGAACAGGATTCCTACACCATCTGTAGACTTTAATGACATGCGCCTTGCTTTGAATTCCGTGAACTGTTGAAAAATTTTGAACTGCCGCCATCTTGCCCACCATCTTTGGCGCCAAAAACAACAACGCTGTCATCTTCTTCGCTGAAAAAGGTGCAAAGTTGAAGCCCCACCCCTTAAGAACGCGGGCGGAACCCGGTGACTCCCAAAGCAGGAAGTGCAAAGGATAGTGAGTCCCGTGGGACTGCTGTCGAAAAACTGTTGCGCCCTGGACAAGCCAGGGGCCACAGAGCACAACATCAACACACCCCACACTCCCAGCAGGCAGGCACACCGAAGTCAGACACAAAACCCTTGTTGCCTTCCTCCAGGGGCTGATGATCACAGCAGGGGGTGGGCCAGGTGGTTGATCCCACCCACCGAGGAGTTCACAGTCCTGGAGGCGGGAAAACAGACAGTTTAGTTTTGACAGTGAAAGTGGAAGGAGGAAAGGGTGGTAGTGGAGCAACTGGAGCACCGTAGCCCCCGCGCCTGGAACAGCGGTGTGGGTGGAGCTCTATCAGAGGCTGCAGGTCAAGATGCAGCTCCTCTTGGAGGAGTGGAAGACCGACATTACGGAGGTCATAGCGACCGTGCGGAGACGCGAGGAGGGAGTTGCGGAAGAGAGGGTGAGTGACCCACGCCCCGGTACCCCTAGTGGGCCGGTCATCGTGGCTGCGGGACCCGGTCTGAAACCCCTCACCCTGCTGCCTTCCTCGCCACCCGTCCCGGCTGCCGTGACCCCGCCACTAGGCCCGCTACCACCGCAACCGGTAGCGATACCCAGCATGTCCGCCCAGGTGGACCGACCTGTAGCCGGAGCCCGTAGCCGACCGGAGGTGCTATGGTGGAAAGCCCCGAAGCCTGAACCGGAGGCACCCCCCGAGAGATTCATAGTTTCATAGTTTTTAAGGTTGAAGGGAAACTCTAAGTCCATCTTGTTCAACCCGTAGCCTAACATGTTGATCCAGAGGAAGGCAAAAAAAAAAAAAACCCAATGTGACAAACAAGTTCCAATGGGGAAAAAATTTCCTTCCTGACTCCACATCCGGCAATCAGACTAGTTCCCTGGATCAACACCCTATCATAAAATCTAATATACATAACTGGTAATATTAAATTTTTCAAGAAAGGCGTCCAGGCTCTGCTTAAATGTTAGTAGTGAATCACTCATTACAACATCATGCGGCAGAGAGTTCCATAGTCTCACTGCTCGTACAGTAAAGAATCCTCGTACAGTAAAGAATTCCCCGAGCCGGAGCCGATAGACCGCTCCGTGAAAAAGGCCCAGCAGAAGAAAGCCCCTGTGCCCATCCCCCATACCTCGGCTGAGGTTGCGCCGGGTTGTCGCTGCAAGGTGGCGTCCAAGGCCAAGTCACCGCGGGACCTTCTGCCCAGATCACCAGCAGTGGGCAGTGTCCAACAGGTCTCGCGGGGCCCGACCCGTGCGCCGGAGCTCGCAGCAGCGCCATAATGGGATAGGGAGCCGGTACCGTTGGGCCCAGAAATCGAGGAAAGGGAAAGGAAGAAGGCGGAATTGGTGGCCCGTGCAATCCGGGAGAAAAAGAACCTCCGTCAGGCAACCTTCCGTGTCCGGGGCCCGCTGTATGAGGCGCAGGTGAGGCCTTTTGATGTCCGCCGGGGCTATGGTTTCATCTATGAACCGGGCCTGGAGGACGAAGTCTTTATAGCCCGGCGGGATGTTAATGCCCACCTGCCAGAAGAGCACCCAGGCCGTAACCTGATGCCAGGAGACCTGGTGCAATACACCCGGCACTGCGGGGAGAGGGGGTGGTTTGCGTTGGACGTCAAGCTGAGGGGCAGCAATGAGGCCCGAGTGTGTACCGCGCCCCCTCCCCCAGCCGATACAGAGGACTCAGAGTAAGGGCAGCGGAATGCCATTGTCAACGTCCTCGTTGGGACCACCACTGTTTAAAGTTTTGAAAGTTTTGCAAAAATGATAAGGATAATCTACCGATGAAGTCACCTGATTGCCATCTGATTTACTGCTGATTGAAACCGGTTGTTGCCGGCACCGTTGTCCCCGTGGGGACTGTTCAAAAAGTTGCATAAAGAACTCTTTATGAACAGGCCCGAGAACTTGCAGGGCAACCACAAACTTAGTGGCATGTAAATAAAAATGTTTGTTGTGGCTTCCACCGTTACCACCTCCGGAGAGGCAGGTTGGAGGAAGGGCCCGCAGTGGAGCAGGCTGGGGCCCAGCCACCACCGGAACCGGTGGCGATCCTCTGGGGGTTTCAGGGGTTCCCCATGGACGTGGGTCCCCTGAAAAGGACAGAACCCGCTCGGGCAACTTGTGCAGGACTGGGGTCAAGGGGTGCTGCCTGTTTGCTTAGGGGCAGCATCAGGGCCAGGTTGCTTGGGTGGGAGAGAGCGGAAGCCGTAACCGTAACGTTAAGTAAGAGTACCTCCCGATGTGGGAAGAAGTTATTATAATTGTATTGTGTGTTACCGTTTTTCTATTTTTCAGTTGGTGAAAATAAAACCGGTGATGGACGGGCAGCCCGCGGACGGTCTGCATTTAACTAAGGGGGAATGTGGCGCCCTGGACAAGCCAGGGGCCACAGAGCACAACATCAACACACCCCACACTCCCAGCAGGCACACCGAAGTCAGACACAAAACCCTTGTTGCCTTCCTCCAGGGGCTGATGATCACACCAGGGGGTGGGCCAGGTGGTTGGTCCCGCCCACCGAGGAGTTCACAGTCCTGGAGGCGGGAAAACAGACAGTTTAGTTTTGACAGTGAAAGTGGAAGGAGGAAAGGGTGGTAGTGGAGCAACTAACTGACAGCGTCCGGGTGTGTGGCGCGGGCGGAACAGCAAGGTTGGCAGACGGTGGTGACCGTCTGCAGGAGTGGCGTATCCGAGTTACCGTAAGGACCGTGGACGGGCGGTGGCCCGGCGGTACCGGACCGGTACACAAAGAGAAGTCAGCACCATCTGGCAGGGGCTTTTTGGACCCAGGCAAGGCTAGGAGTCGCCGTGAATTTGCCGAATCCGTTAGTGAAGGGGACCTCCTGGGTTTCCAAACAATCAAGTCCCGACAGAAGGCAACAGTCTAACCAACAGAGGGAGACACCGCCACCGCCAAGGCAACCGTTTCTCAGGGCCAGAGCCTGCGGGCAAAGAGAGGCTCCTCCAGCCCATATCCAAGCTGGGGAGCGGGTTACCGGTGGGAACCCATCGGAACCATCAACCGTACTTAGGTGCAGGGAAAGGCAGTCACCATCAACCTGCCGGGAGAAACAACACCGCAGCCATCTGTGGGACCCGTCCATCCAGCCGAGTGTTTTACCGAGAACTGTGTCTTCATCATTGGGCTGAGTGAGTACCACCGTGGCGTGCGGCACAGCGCTGCCCCTGCGACCCTGCACCTCGCCAGGCCCCGTAACCCGCCTGACATCCATCCCTACCCCATCACCGGGCCCCGGGACAACCAACCCCCTACCCACGGAGGGGAGAACTAACAACAAAGCTGCTCCCTGTCACCGCTCCCGGGATCCCCGTCCAGAGCAGCGGTGGTGTCACCATTATCACCACAGCCGTGGGTGGCGTCACGGACAATAAATCCCCACAATCAATCCCAAATCCCCTTTTCACTCACGGGCGAGGAGCGCCGCTCGAGTCCCCGGGATCCGGCCCACCGCTTGAGCCACCACCGAGCAGCAGCAGCCGCAGCCGCAGCAGCAGCGGCGGCCGGACCTGAGCAGTGGGAGAGCGCAGCGTCCCCTCCTCCGCCCGCGACAAAACCAAGGGGGAAGGACCGGAAGAATGTCGGCACCTGATGGCGATGGTGGAGCGGTGGCTCCCACAGCGGTGCAGGATGACGGAGAAGTGGTAGGCCCCGCTCCGGTCGCAGGAGCAGCTGATCCTGCATTCACGGCGGTTACACAGGTTATGCCGATCACCTTACCTTACGTGCCCAGCGCTGCCTGGCTACCCCAGTATGATAGCCGACCCGATGCCCTGCAGGTATTCAAGAAAAAGATACTGTATGTACCATTCTTGATATGTACGCCATTACTGGCAAGCAGCGCGCGTCAGTGGTGCTTGGACAGCTGACCGGCGCCACCGAACAGGAGGTAGGTACTTGGACTGACGAGGACCGGGCCTCGGTAGCCGCCATCTTTGACAAGCTGCAAGTAGCCTTTGAGACCCGCATGGAAGTGGAATTAAGGATGCAGTTTTATAATTGCCAGCAGCATCCACAGGACAGTATCAGGGACTACGCCTTGAGGCTACAAACCGCTTTGCGCACTCTGAGGCAGGTAGACTCCATCAATGAGCCCGAGAGTAACAAAATGCTGATGGAGCAATTCCTGCAGGGGCTGGGGTCAGCGGAGGACCGTAAGCAGCTGCGACTGTGGGCCCTGGAGCATCCGGACTTAAACTTCGCAGTCCCAAAGGACCGGGCCATTAGGGCCTTACAAACACCGAAAGCTAATGACTCTGTACCATCACCCTGGCCAGCTGATACCACACTATGAAGAAAAAGACATGGATCGCACATCCCAAAAATACAATGATCTAAAGCCGCTAGGCAAAAAATTAAATAGAACATGAGGTTCTTTTGTTACCATTCTGATCAGATTGTATTAAGCCCACTGCCACGTCACGGCAAACCTCTTGAGTGGGTCCCTAACCTGGCCAGCTGATACGTCTCACTTGCTGGTGAAGCCCTGCCAGCACCTGCAGTGCCACCAGTACCCCCTGGAGCTCCCGGTGATCTGTCATCCCAAGTTCAGCAGCTGAGCAAAGACGTCGACAGGATCCTCGAGGCAATGCAGCTCCAACCAAAGACCAAGCCGGCGGAGAAGATCCAGCTCGCCGACAGCCCTGAGGATGTTCCCTGGATGCAGTGAAGGAGCAACAACCGGTATGGACAGCCCGTGTGTTACAGATGCAACAAGACCGGCCACTACTCCCGTCGGTGTCCTTTAAACGAGCAACCCCTGAGGCCAAGGGACAATCCTCAGGAATAGATCCACAAGGCTCAGCTGATTGGCATGAGCGGTATGTCGGAGGCCATCCCATCATCTCCCTTAACATAGACAGGATCCCGACATTCGCGCTCCTGGACACTGGCTCGCAGGTAACGACTATACCCTATGTACTGTATAAGAGTTACTCGTCTGATGATGATTTCACCCCACCAGACTCTGGCCTTACTATCATTGCAGCCAATGGACTCCCCATGACCCAAGTGGGGTTTAAGGAGGTGACTCTTAAGGTGGGGCGAGTAGAGCTAGAGCATCAAGGACTTATCGTGGTGCAGAATGACCCTAGTGATCGTAACCCGAAAATGGTCCTAGGAACTAATGTTATTGAAAATTGTATGGGGGAAGTATTGCACCTATTGCAACAGCTGTCTGCTATGGCAGGAGTGGGCCGGCAGAGGGCTCTGCAACGTGAAATTCGGGCCCTCCTGCAGCAGCAGGCAACAGGTGAATCTATCTGGTGGAGAAATTGGTGGTGTGTGAGTGATGGATGTGGCGCCTCTAGTAGTGCCTCCATGAAGTGAGATGATGATTTGGTGTAGGGCAGCAGTAGGTACCCGTGGACAATATTATCAGGCAGTGGTGGAGCCCCTGCCTTCAGAACACTGGCCCATAGTTTTGGCAACCAGAGGAGTGATTGATGTCCGAAAGGGGAGAGTGCCCGTGAGAGTGATGAATTGCAGAGAGGAGGAGGTTAAGCTACCCAGATATGCCACCATTGCTAAGCTATTCACTGTAGATGCACATGCCATTTAAACCACTGCACCTCCCAGCATTGCACCTCAACCAGCCAGTGACAGTTCATCAAGTCAGCTGCAGGAATGGTGTTGAGAACTACACGTAGGCACTGACTCCACACCTTCACATCACAAGGAAGGGGTTAACAGGATAGTGCAAGAATATGAGCAAGTCTTCAGTAAACACCCAGTTAGACTTTGGGAGGATCAAAGGGGTCCAACATTACATCCCCACAGGTGCACCCATCAAAGAGAGATATAAGCCAATACCGCCTGCACATTACCAGTGTGCCAAGGACATGTTGAGGAACATGAGGGAGGCAGGGGTTATCCATGATAGTTGTAGCCCCTAGGCATCTCCGTTGGTCCTGGTAAAGAAAAAGGATGGCACCATGAGGATGTGTGTGGATTACTGGAAGATCAATCAGATTACCCATAACGATGCATATCCTCTTCCTCGCATTGAGGAATCGCTGGCTGCATTGAGAACTGCAAATTACTTTTCCACTCTTGATCTCACTAGTGGCTACTGGCAGGTGTCCGTTGCACAGGAAGACCGGGAGAAGACCGCCTTCGCTACCCCGATGGGCCTCTGCAAGTTCAACAGCATACCCTTTGGGTTGTGCAACGCGCCAGGAACCTTCCAGAGGCTGATGGAGTGCTGCTTGGGACATCGCAACTTTGAAACGGTCCTGCTATACTTGGATGACGTCATTGTCTATTCGAAGACGTATGAAGCGCATTTGGAACATCTTGCAGAAGTCTTTGAAGCCCTCTCCAAGTACGGGATGAAGTTGAAACCGTCTAAGTGCCACCTGATGAAGCCCAAGGTCCAATACCTCGGCCATGTGGTAAGCGCCGAAGGTGTAGCTCCGGATCCGATCCGGAGAAGGTAACCACCATCCAGAACTGGCCAATCCCCACGACCATCAAGGAGGTACGGAAATTCCTGGGCCTGATGGGCTATTACCGCCGCTTCGTCAAGGGTTACACTAAAATGGCAGCCCCTATGCAAGACCTCCTGGTTGGACAAACCAAACATGGCAAAGTTCCCGGTCCTCCATTTGCCTGGGGCAAGGAGCAGGAAGAATCCTTCCAGCAGATGAAGTCGGCCCTGACCGGAGAAGAGATCTTGGCAGACCCCGATTACGGCCTCCCGTTCATACTATATACAGATGCCAGTAACGTGGGGTTGGGAGCTGTCCTGTCCCAGATGCAGAATGGCAAGGAGAAGTTAATAGCTTACGTGAGCAGGAAGCTCAGCCCAACAGAGAGGAAACCTGAAAATTACAGTTCTTTCAAGTTAGAGTTCCTGGCACTCGTCTGGGTTGTGACAGAGAGATTTAAGCATTACCTGGCTTCCGCGAAGTTCACTGTGTACACGGACAACAACCCTTTGACCCATCTGGATACAGCGAAGCTGGGGGCCTTGGAACAGCGCTGGGTAGCCCAGTCGGCAAACTATGATTTCACCATAAAATACAGAGCCGGTCAGAAGAATACCAACGCCGATGCGTTGTCCAGAATGCCACATCTGCCTGATGGTGGGGTGGATGAAGATGAGTTGGAAGAAATGGAACTGCCTGAATTCCATCAACCTGCTGGTCTGGAGAATACTCGGCCTTACAGCGGTCAGCAGGAGGCTGCATTCAACCCGTTATCTCATCATGGTTGGCAGGAAGCCCAAGACAGAGATCCTGCAGTCTGACTGATCAAAACACTGATTTCCCAGGCTGATTCCAAGATGGAGCCTCCTGCACCAGCAGAGGCACAGAGGCTGTGGAAAGAGAGGGGCCGGTTATACTTGCAGAGAGGAAAGGTGTGCAGAGGACTGATCAATCCCAAGACGCATGAGAGGATCTGCCAGATCGTAGTACCTCAAGCATACGTACCGGTGGTCCTGGAAGCTTACTATGATAGAGCTGGACACTTTGGCTGGAAGAAACTGGAGATGCTGCTGCAAGAACGCTTCTATTGGGCTGGAATGAGAGAATCCATCGAAGCATGGTGTCGGGATTGTGGTCCCTGTGTGCTAAGTAGAAAGGATGGTACCAGTCAGAAGGCCCCGTTGCAGCCGATTGTTACCAACCAGCCATTGAAGCTTGTCGCTTTGGACCACGTCAAGCTCACACCAAGTAGAAGCGGGTATACGTATGCCCTTACAATAGTGGACCACTACTCAAGATTTATGGTCGTGGTACCCGTCAAGGATCTAACAGCTCGCACGGCAGCGAGGGTTTTCCAGGCGCATTTCTGCCGGCCGCATGGCTACCCAGAGAAGGTACTTACAGATCAAGGCCCTGCCTTTTGAAGCGGAGATCTTTAAGGAGTTCTGCAGTCTATACGGATGCAGGAAGATCCGTACCACACCATACCATGCCCAAACCAATGGGATGTGTTGGTTATCAACCTGCTTAAAACTCAGCCCCTTGAAGAGCGGAACCAGTGTCCTGAGAGACTGCCTGATTCAGTGGATATGTATAATAACATCCCTGTCAGTTCTACTAAATGTACACCTGCTTATCTTATGAGGGCAAGGCCTGGGAGATTGCCAGTGGACCTGGACATGGATATCGAGGTGCCTGAAACCATCTCGACAACTATGGACTGGAATTCCAAACACCAGATGCAGTACAGACAAATTCAGGAATATGTGGAGAAGAATCTGAACCGGAGAAGGGAAAAGCAAGAGCAGCACTTTAACAAACGGGCGAAGACTACCCCATTTGCACCAGGAGACGTGGTGCTGCAGAGAAAAAGAAGACTGAATAAATTGGACGACCAGTGGGAGAGGGCCCCCTATGTTATCCAACCCTCTGACTCGGGTAATTAGAAAACTTACCTTGTTAGCAGAGATCAAGGGAAAACCACAGCTACCGTCTCCAGGGACCACTTGAAGAAGTGTCCGGAACCCCTGATAATCGTGGAAGAAGTTCCCACTCCAGCCCCAGGCGTGGAAATAAAATAAGAGGTGTCCACATCATCCTAGGTGATTTCCCAGTGGATTGGCCTATGCAAAGTGGAGCAGTGATTGTTCCCGTTCTAATGTTCCCACAACCTGTGGAAGACCCAGAACCGGGGAGACCCATTGATATTCCACCAGTACATACACCTAAGGATGCACCTGCACCTATGTCACGCCCCCGTAGGTCTCTACCTACTGTACTCGTCACTGGGAGTGAGGAACCCGTAGGTAATTCTACCCCACTGAGCCTAGGAGAGACTGTAGGTTGAGGAGGTCCACACGCCCTAACCTAGATCAGCCACCGCTCAGATATGGGGAGTAGGTAGAGATGAGCGATGTTCGAAGCGAACCGTTCGCCAATTTCAAATTCGAGTTGTTTTGGGCGGTGTTCGAGACGTTCGATGAACTTGAAAGATTTGCTTCACGTTCAACCGTTCGAGTTACCGTTCGATAACGGTTCGATCACCAAAAGCGTAGCTAGTTACCAGCTGGCTTTTCACTGTAATACTGTCAGTCACTGTTACTAATGATATTATCAAAAGTAAGCATATAGTGTGCGGAGGGACGGGATTTAGATCAGTGCTGCTGAGTGCTGAAAGAATGGCAATCGCCAATTTTTTTTCCTAACCGCACGTACAGTGGGGCAGGCCAGGCTGTCAGCCAATCACAGACACACAGCAAAGTTGATTTTTGCCAGACAAGCAAGGGCATGTTTCATTGGCTGTGCATGTCACATGTCCTTGCCCTATAAGACCCAGCCATTTTCCCCATTGCCGCCATTATCTCAGTGTTGCAGGTGTGTGACAGTCACCGCTCCCGCTGCTGCTGCTGCTGTGGGCGCTATACACTTAAAAAGTGCAATCCACACATCGGTTTAGGGATTAGGGACTACTTGTAATTTCAGCCCTTTTCAGGGCTAGATTAGAGCAGTTCATAGCCATTTTTGCTAGGCAGGTCTGTGCCAGCGCTGTGCAAGGATTTTTCACAGCGTCTGTCTAAATCAGCTCAGGCAATTCCTTGGGGCATAGTATCATTGTCTGGGATAGTCAGTGACGTTCCTCTGCTGACAAGAAAGCTAGACCACCTCTCTATTCTACACCACCTCTCCATTCTACACCACCTTTCCCTTTCTGCTACGCAATTTTAAGTGCAAAACATGCAGGCGATTCCTTAGGGCATAGTATCATTGTCTGGGATAGTCAGTGATGTTCCTCTGCTGACAAGAAAGCTACACCACCTCTGCATTCTACACCACCTCTCCCTTTCTGCTACGCAATTTTAAGGGAAAAAAGTGCAGGCAATTCCTTGGGGCATAGTATCATTGTCTGTGATAGTCAGTGACGTTCCTCCGCTGACAAGAAAGCTACACCACCTCTGCATTCTGCACCACCTCTCCCTTTCTGCTACGCAATTTTAAGGGAAAAAAGTGCAGGCAATTCCTTGGGGCATAGTATCATTGTCTGTGATAGTCAGTGACGTTCCTCCGCTGACAAGAAAGCTACACCACCTCTGTATTTTGCACCACCTCTCCCTTTCTGCTACGCAATTTTAAGTGCAAAAAGTGCAGGCAATTCCTTGGGGCATAGTATTATTGTCTGGGATAGTCAGTGACGTTCCTCTGCTGACAAGAAAACTACACCACCTCTGCATTCTACACCACCTCTCCCTTTCTGCTACGCAATTTAAGTGCAACAAACAGTGTCCAATTTGTTCACAAACAAAATGAGTGGCAAAAGGACAGATGCTGGTGGAAAGGGGAACAGGCGTGTTGGAAAGTGAAAAAAAGTTTGTGTCCGTGGGGTAGGTGGTAAAGCAACAGTAACATCTGCTGAAGAAAGACCATCTTCCAGCCAAAGTAAGATGTCTACTACTTTCCGTGGACAATCAGATATGATCCCTTTGCTACGGAAATGACCATTTCTACCAAAGGTAGATGAGGAACAAAAACAGCAGATGCTTGAATGGATCTCAAGTGCTCCATCAAGTGGCCTCTCCTCCACCTCTACTTCAACATCCCAAAGACTCCAGTCCTCTGAGGTGTCACCCCAATCGCACTTGCTTTCTACCAGCTCTCAAGTTGTTACGGTTGCTGCGAGCACTGGAGACTATGTCCAGATTTCTTGCTACTGCACATGTGCGAGCGCCGGAGACTAAGTCCAATCTTGGAGCCATTGCACATGTGCGGGTGACATCATCGCTGACACGAGGTCACATGTCTCTGACACCTTCTATGCCGATTGGTCGCTGGTCATGTGCTTGTGACGTCTTGCTCGGTGATAGGCCAGCATGACGTCACTCCTGTCGTTCTGGAAGCGGATTGGCTCTGGTGTCCTCCATCTTGGATGAGGCACAGAGTCTATATAAGACCCTGACACACGCCGCATGGTGCTCAGTCCTCTTGGTTCATGCATATGAGTAGACGCTCTGTGCGCGTTCCTCTAGGCATTCCTCTGTCTATGCTAGGTGAGCGCTACCGGCAGGGTAGCGTTCTTATACCTTACAGCTTCGGCTGCTGTCCGTATCCTTACCTCTTAGGGGAGCGGACATAGGCAGGTGCCTGAGGCACTCTGGCTGGGCCTTGTGATTGTACTCGTAGGTGGACGTTGCCGCTAGGGTAACGTTCCTTATACTGCGTCTGGCAGTTGTTCGTATCCTCGCACACTAGGGGAGCGAACAGAGGTAGGAGCTTTGTGCGGCTTACGCTGCTGTTCGTCTCTTTTGCACCACTAGAAGAGCGGACCTAGGCAGGTGCCATGTCTAGTGGTTCGTGTCCTCGCACACTAGTGGAGCGAACGCAGGTAGGAGCTTTGTGCGGCTTACGCTGCTGTTCGTCTCTTTTGCACCACTAGAAGAGCGGACCTAGGTAGGTGCCATTTCGCACACATTGCCTTTGTCTCTGTGATTATTAACAGAGATCATTCCACACACCCTCCAAGTAAGGGAGGAATTGCTTTACTTTCTTATTATAGCCTTCTGTGAGTTAACAGAGGTATTGCACTCTGCCATAGTCTGCAGCAAAGTCTTTGCACGGTGGACCCTGACTGTCTGATACTCCTTTCGGTTATTATCAGACAGCCCCCCGTAACATTAGGACTGAGACAAGGGTCTGGCAGTTATGGCAGAATATCAGCAGTTACACCGTTACATACAAGTACTTGAGTCACGGCTCAAGAGTATAGAGGATAAACCTCAGACCATGGGGACATCTGCACATGATCCTCGACTTGCTCTACCAAACAGATATTCTGGCGATGCCAGATCATGTCGTGGTTTCATTAGTCAGTGTCAGATACACCTAGAGGTTAACTCTTCTCGCTTCTCTACGGAGAGGTCCAGAGTAGGCTTTATCATCTCCTTACTTCAGGACAAAGCCTTAGAATGGGCGACTCCCCTATGGGAGCGCTCTGATGTGGTTACTCTGAGACATCAAGACTTTCTTGATGCTCTTAAGGCGGTATTCATGGGTCCGCAGGTTACCCATGATGCGGCCCTGAGACTGTTAGATCTATCTCAGGGTTCGTTATCCACTAGTTCTTATGCCATTGCTTTTAGAACTCTGGTGGCAGAACTAGATTGGCCAGAGAAGGTGTTGATTCCTATCTTCTGGAGAGGGTTGGCTGGCTATGTCAAGGATGCCCTTGCTACTCGTGAAGTCCCTGCTTCTCTGGAGGACTTGATCACAGTAGCAACGAGGATCGATGTACGCCATAAGGAACGTAGACTCGAGGTCTCTTCCTCACGCCCTAAGCATCGGGCTATTCCAGTTGTTGAGGGTCCACTACCATCTTCCTCAGCATCTGAAACATCTTCCACTCCTATGGAGTTAGGTCATACGTTCTCCAGACTACGCAAGTCTGGTCCTCCTATATGTTACGTATGTCGTCAGGCTGGGCACTATGCCAACAAGTGTCCTAGTCGTCAGGGAAACTCCCTGGCCTAGTAACCATTAGAGGGGGGTTACTAGAGACGTCTTCTGCACCCTCTAAGTGTTGTATCCCAGGTCAGCTCTCGTTATCTGAGAATACATGGCCTATTATGGCTTTTGTGGATTCCGGAGCTGACGGGATTTTTGTGTCCTCAGGATTTGTAAAGGGACACAATATTCCCTCTATCATGTTAGAGGCGCCTATTCCTGTCCGTGTTGTTAATGGAACTATGTTGTCTGACTCCATTACATTGAGGACAGTTCCCTTGCGCCTTTCCCTGTCTCAGGGTCACATAGAGGAGATTTCTTTTCTTGTTTTGCCTGAGGGTATAGACGACGTCCTTCTGGGTCTTCCATGGCTTCGGACTCATGCTCCTCACATTGACTGGGAGTCTGACAGCATTATTAGTTGGGGTTCGAAATGTCAGTCCCGATGTCTTCCCTTACCACCTAAGGTCGTTGCAGTTGCATCAACTGATCTCTCTCCCATACCTACACCCTATTTGGATTTCGCTGACGTGTTCTCCAAACAGGGTGCTGAGGTTCTTCCACCCCATAGGCCGTATGACTGTGCCATAGACCTTATCCCAGGTTCGGTTCCACCTAAAGGCAGGGTTTACCCCCTGTCGATACCTGAGTCGGAGGCCATGTCGACCTATATAAGAGAGAGCTTAGAGAAGGGGTTCATTCGTAAGTCTGTCTCTCCCGCGGGAGCTGGGTTTTTCTTTGTTCGGAAGAAAGAGGGTGATTTGCGTCCCTGCATAGATTACAGGGGTCTCAACGCAATCACAATAAAGAACAAATACCCATTACCTTTAATTTCGGAGCTCTTTGACAGACTGAGAGGAGCTCAAGTTTTTACGAAGTTGGATCTGCGGGGTGCGTATAACTTGGTACGAATTCGAAAGGGTGACGAATGGAAGACCGCTTTTAACACCCGAGACGGTCACTATGAATACCTCGTCATGCCTTTTGGGTTATGTAATGCACCCGCAGTATTTCAGGACTTTGTAAATGATGTGTTCAGGGATTTACTGTTATCCTCAGTAGTGGTGTATCTGGACGACATCCTGATTTTTTCTCCTGATCTGGAGACTCATCGTCAGGATGTCGTTCGTGTCCTTTCCCGTTTAAGGGAGCACTCATTGTTTGCTAAACTCGAGAAATGTGTATTCGAGCAGTCCTCATTGCCTTTTTTGGGTTACATTATCTCACAAGAGGGTCTGGCTATGGATCCTGCGAAGCTCTCTGCTGTCCTGCAATGGTCCGAACCTCATTCCTTGAAGGCGGTGCAACGCTTCTTAGGATTTATAAATTATTACAGGCAGTTCATACCCCATTTTTCTACTTTGGTGGCCCCTTTGGTGGCCTTGACTAAGAAAGGTGCTAATCCCAAAGCCTGGTCTACTGAGACATCTCAGGCTTTTGAGGCAGTAAAAAGACACTTTTCAACTGCTCCCGTTCTTCAAAGACCCGATGAGAGTAAGCCCTTCCTCTTAGAGGTTGATGCCTCTTCAGTGGGTGCTGGTGCGGTCTTGTATCAAAAGAACGGTGCAGGTAGAAAAAGGCCGTGTTTCTTCTTTGCTAAAACCTTTTCACCGGCAGAGAGAAACTATACCATTGGGGATAGGGAACTGCTCGCCTTGAGATTAGCCTTGGAGGAGTGGCGTCACTTGCTGGAAGGAGCGAAACATCCTTTCCAGGTCTATACAGACCATAAGAATCTGACGTACTTACAAACCGCTCAGCGTCTGAATCCTCGCCAAGCCCGCTGGTCCTTGTTTTTCTCCCGCTTTCACTTCTCCATCAACTTTTTGTCTGGGAGTAAGAATAACAAGGCAGACGCCCTGTCTCGCTCTATGCTTTCTACCCAGGAAGAGATTGACGAACCTCGTCTTATCCTTCCCTCCAGGGTTTTTCATACGCTCTCCCCTGTGACGTTAGACCAAATCCCACCGGGCAAGACCTTTGTTCCGCCTGATCGACAGAATGATATACTGTCATGGGCCCACACCTCAAAGGTGGGTGGGCATTTTGGTATTAGGCGGACACGAGAGTTACTGGAGAGGTGGTATTGGTGGCCACACTTAGCCAGCCACGTCAAGAGATATGTCGGTTCCTGCTACTCGTGTGCTCGCAACCGTCCATTACGGCAGAGACCGGCTGGGCTCTTGCATCCTTTACCAGTGCCAGATAGACCATGGGAGGTGGTAGGCATGGACTTTGTGGGTGATCTTCCATGTTCACAGGGACATAGATTTGTGTGGGTCATTACGGACCATTTCTCCCGGATGGTTCATCTCGTACCGTTATCGAGAATCCCATCTTCCAGGGTACTAGCCAAACTATTCCTCAAGCATGTCTTTAGGCTTCACGGGATGCCAGATCGTATCATTTGTGATAGAGGCCCGCAATTTACTTCTCGTTTCTGGCGAGATCTTTGTAGCCTTCTGCAAATTGAGTTGAATCTCTCTTCGGCATACCATCCGGAGACTAATGGTTTGGTTGAACGTACCAATCAATCTATGATTATATACCTTCGACACTTTGTTGGTGAGAACCACGATAACTGGTCCTCCCTCCTACCCTGGGCAGAATTTGCCCTTAACAATTCGCTGGCTGAGGCCACTGGGCAGACACCGTTCGTACTCAATAATGGGCAACACCCTAGGGTACCGGTACCGTTTCCCGCTGCTGCACCTCCTCCTCTTGTGGCCGACTGGGCAACTAATGCCAGAGAGGTTTGGGATCGGACTCAAGAGTCGATCCAAGCAGCTAAGGACCGTATGAAGACGGTGTCCGATCGGTTTCGTCGCCCGGCTCCTGTCTTTTCTCCAGGGGACTTTGTGTGGCTCTCTGCAAAACACGTGAGACTTAGAGTGAGCTCTGTCAAATTTGCTCCTCGCTTCCTGGGTCCTTATGAGGTTCTTCGACAGGTAAATCCTGTAGTCTATCAATTGAAGTTACCTGTCCATCTTAGGATTCATGACAAATTCCATGTCTCACTGCTAAAGCCGGCTATTTTACCTCACGCTCGTGAAGTGCACTCTCCTGCCTCTGATTCCTCTCGCTCTAGCTATGAGGTACGAGCCATAGTTGGTTCTAAGATGGTTAGAGAGCGCAGGTTCTTCTTGATAGATTGGGAGGGCTATGGCCCGGAACATCGCTCTTGGGAGCCTGAGGAGGCTGTCCATGCTCCCGACTTAGTTGCCGATTATCTGCGTCGCCGGGAGGGGGGCCCTTGAGGGGGAGGTACTGTTACGGTTGCTGCGAGCACTGGAGACTATGTCCAGATTTCTTGCTACTGCACATGTGCGAGCGCCGGAGACTAAGTCCAATCTTGGAGCCATTGCACATGTGCGGGTGACATCATCGCTGACACGAGGTCACATGTCTCTGACACCTTCTATGCCGATTGGTCGCTGGTCATGTGCTTGTGACGTCTTGCTCGGTGATAGGCCAGCATGACGTCACTCCTGTCGTTCTGGAAGCGGATTGGCTCTGGTGTCCTCCATCTTGGATGAGGCACAGAGTCTATATAAGACCCTGACACACGCCGCATGGTGCTCAGTCCTCTTGGTTCATGCATATGAGTAGACGCTCTGTGCGCGTTCCTCTAGGCATTCCTCTGTCTATGCTAGGTGAGCGCTACCGGCAGGGTAGCGTTCTTATACCTTACAGCTTCGGCTGCTGTCCGTATCCTTACCTCTTAGGGGAGCGGACATAGGCAGGTGCCTGAGGCACATGGTCTGGCTGGGCCTTGTGATTGTACTCGTAGGTGGACGTTGCCGCTAGGGTAACGTTCCTTATACTGCGTCTGGCAGTTGTTCGTATCCTCGCACACTAGGGGAGCGAACAGAGGTAGGAGCTTTGTGCGGCTTACGCTGCTGTTCGTCTCTTTTGCACCACTAGAAGAGCGGACCTAGGCAGGTGCCATGTCTAGTGGTTCGTGTCCTCGCACACTAGTGGAGCGAACGCAGGTAGGAGCTTTGTGCGGCTTACGCTGCTGTTCGTCTCTTTTGCACCACTAGAAGAGCGGACCTAGGTAGGTGCCATTTCGCACACATTGCCTTTGTCTCTGTGATTATTAACAGAGATCATTCCACACACCCTCCAAGTAAGGGAGGAATTGCTTTACTTTCTTATTATATCCTTCTGTGAGTTAACAGAGGTATTGCACTCTGCCATAGTCTGCAGCAAAGTCTTTGCACGGTGGACCCTGACTGTCTGATACTCCTTTCGGTTATTATCAGACAGCCCCCCGTAACACAAGTCTCCACCCGCCCTGCAGAGTATGAAGTAACAGAGATGGTTGAGTCTGCAGAGCTGTTAAGTCACACTATAGCCTGGGAATCAGAGGTCTGCTCCAAAGCTACAATGAGTCCAGAGAAGGAAATGATCTGCACTGATGCCCAGAAGCTTTGTGAGTCAGATTCAGGCCTAGATGAAGAAGGTTCTGAGCATATCGTAGACCCTCATTCCCAAACTGTAACTCCTCTTCGTGGAGACAATGAGGAACATGCTGATGACGATGAGACTCAGATACCTGATTGGAATGACAACTTAAGTATTCGGTCAGGGCAGGAAGAGGTTGGCTCTGAGGACGAGGCGAGTGCAAACACACAGGGTGATGATGAGGTTGTAGATCCCACTTACTGTCAACCCACAGTCAGGCACTCGATGAGGTCAGCAGAGGAGGTGGAGGAGGATGCGACTGACGACAAGGTTAGCTTGTACCTTCTTGGACACAGACGGAGTACTGGAAGCACGTCAACAACTGCATCCTCAGCCACAACTCTGCCTCTGAGCACAAGTCGGGGTGGCTCTGCAGGTCGCATGGGCTCTAAGCCTTACCTAGCCTGGTTATTTTTTGACATCGCAAAGGATCTCATCTCCCAACTCATGTCATCTGTAAGATTTGTCGCCAATCTCTAATTAGAGACCAAAAACTCACTAGTTTGACTACTTCGTCCATGAACCGTCACATGGATATGAAGCATAAGTCGCAGTGGGAAGCTCACTGTGCTACAATGCGGCCTAGCGGAGCGGGCCAACCAACTTCTTCCCCTTCAAGTGCATCCGTGTGCTCTTCCTCCTCTGTGACTGTGGGGACAACAGTCACACATGCTTTTGGACGCAGACCTTCCATTTCTTTACCCGCAACAGGCAGTATGAGTGGCAGGTCATCAGTTGTTTTGGAAGTGGAAACAGATGCTGGTGTTGAGCTTTCTCAGACATCGAGAGCACCATCTTTGGATGAAGGCAACATTATGTCTCCGCCTACACTTTCCTCACTGACCAGCAGTTTTCCAGGGACACCCTATTAAACGCTGTCTCAGCACAGCAGCCAGCCATCGGTCCCTCAGATGTGGACAAGTAAAAGACCATTTCCTCCTAGCCATGACAAAGCTAAGAGTTGACTTTCACCATCTGCAAGCTGTTGGCTGCAGAAATGCTGCCTTTCCGCCTGTTGGACACAGGATTTTTGAGACCTTATGTCCGTCGCAGTGCCCCAGTACCAGATGCCCAATCGCCACTACTTCTCCAAGAAAGGTGTGCCTGCGCTACACCAGCATGTCGCTCACAACATCACCGCTTCCTTGAGAAACTATGTGTGAGACAGGATGCATTTCAACACAGATACTTGGACCAGTAAGCATGGTCAGGGGCATTACATATCGCTGACTAGGCACTGGGTAACTATGGTGAGAGATGGAGAAGGGTCTGCTGTACAAGTCTTGCCGTCCCCACGAGTTGTGCATCAATCCTCTGTATGTAGAAGTTCCTCAGCTGCTTCTGCCTCTTCCACCTTGTCTGGGTCCTCCACCTCCGCCCAAAGCCTGTCTGGTCAGGCCACCCATGTTGTAACTGCGCACAAGGAATCCCGCACACCTCCTTACTATGCTGGCAGCAGAGCTCAACGGCATCAGGCGGTCTTTACCTTGAAATGTCTGGGAAATAAGAGTCACACAGCTGAGAAGTTGTGGTCAGCTCTTGCGAGCGAGTTTAGTAAATGGTTGTCTCCACTCACCCTGCAGCCAGGTGAGGCCGTGTGCGACAATGCTGCAAACCTGGGTGCGGCCCTTCGCCGGGGCAATGTGACACACGTGCCTTGTATGGCTCAAGTGTTGAACCTTGTTGTCCTGCAATTTTTAACCCACTATCCTGGCCTAGATGGGCTTCTGCACAGGGCACGGTTACTATGTGCTCACTTCCGCCGTTCACACGCCGCAGCTGAATGACTTGCATCGGCTCCAGAAATCTTTCGGCCTGCCGGTTCACCGCCTGAAATGCGATGTGCCGATACGCTGGATTTCGACTCTCCACATGTTGCAGCGACTGTGGCAGCACCACCGAACCCTGGTGCAATACGTTATGACGTATAGCCTGGGCCAACGAGATCCAGAGATGGGGTAGATCACACTGCTGGAGTCTCAGATCTAAGACCTATGCACCCTTCTGCACAGTTTCAACATGGCGATGAAGATGTTTAGCGCTGACAATGCCATTATCAGTATGACAATTCCAGTCAATTACATGCTGGAGCACACTCTAAACAGTATTCTGAGTCAGGTGGTGGGACAAGAGGAAGGGGAGGAAGTACAGGAGGATTCATATGCGGAAGGGATACCAAGGTCCAGATGGTCAGCAGCACCAAGGCGGCAGGCATGGGACGGTGGGGAAGAGGGATTAACAAGGGCGCATGGTAGCAGCCAAACTGTTGAGGAAGGTGCAGGAGCCCAGGAAGAAATGGAGGACGAACCGGCGATGGGCATTGAAGACTTAGCAGATGAGGGAGACCTTTATCACATTTCTGTTGTGCGAGGTTGGGGGGAGAGGGCAGAGGAAGGAAACATGATTCTCACCTTGCCGCCACCAACACAGCAAGGACTTGGTCCTCCTGGATGCGCAAGACACATGAACGCCTTCTTGCTGCACTACCTACAACATGACCCTCGGATTGTCAGAATTAGAAGTAATGCTAACTACTGGGTTGCAACACTTTTAGATCCCCGGTACAAGTCAAAATTTGGCGAAATAATTCCTGCAATATAAAGGGACGCACGTATGCAGGAGTATCAGCAGAAGCTATTACGCAATCTTAGCTCGGGTTTTCCACTAAACAACAGTGGTGCACAAAGTGAATCTCACAGTTCTGACTTGCCAACCATGGGACTGTCGAGTCATCATCACTCAAACCGTACCAGCAACACCGTATCTGGTGGTAACAGCAATTTTATGGAATCGTTTCATGAATTTTTTAGACCATCCTTTGCAAGGCCACAAGACACAAGACGTCTGACACATAGTCAACGCCTGGAGAGGATGATACAAGAGTATCTCCAAGTGAATATCGATGCCATGACTCTGCAACTGGAGCCTTGCTCATTTTGGGCTTCAAATCTGGAAAAATGGCCTGAGCTCGCCACTTACACCTTGGAGATCTTGTCATGTCCCGCAGCCAGCGTTCTCTCGGAACGTGTCTTCAGTGCTGCTGGGTGTGTGCTGACAGATAAGCGCACGCGTCTGTCCAGTGACAATGTGCAAAAAGGCTGTGGGAAAAAAAGGCGCAAATAGGGTCTTACCCGATATAACAATGTGGGGTGAATGTAAAAAGGAACACTCACCTGGTGTGGTTGTGACAGTCACAACCCCTTTGTCAGCATGAAAGTGACGTGGAAGGCAGCAGTCCCGCAAAATGGAGTAAATTTCAGGCAGCAGGAGAAAAGCAGGTTAATACCGCGCCAAACCACAGGAATGCAGATGAAATTAATAGATCTCTTTTCTTTATTTTCACAGGTCTACGCGTTTCAAGGACATATCCGTCCTCTTCCTCAGGACAAATGCAGAGAATACTATGGCGAAACAGAGGCTACAGGCTCTCATATATGTGTTAGAAAAAGGCCACGTATGCATTAATTGCGTCATCAACCTCCTCATGACTCATAGACACGTGGAGGAGTGAATAAAGTTCAGAGTGTTGATAAAACAGAAAAAAAGAAAAAAAGAAAAAAAGGGAGAAAAAAGAGAAAAAAGAAAAAAAAAAGAAAAAAAAAGAAGGGGGGGTGAAAGCAAAAGAAGAGAAAGAAGATGAAGAAAAAGTGTGGAAAAATGAAATGAATAAATGGATGAATAAAATGTAGTGATTGGGACTCAATTAACGTTGAACAAGTGTGTGGAAATCATATGTACATGCCTTGAGAAAAAAATATGTGATGATTTTAATAAATGAACAAAAGTGTGATATGATGATTATTACTATCTTTTGAAATTGATAAGTGACTTCCCGAAATCGCATATGTAAAAAAATGCACAATAGGAAAAAAATATAAAAGATCAACGTAAAAAGCATGACATAGGATCGCTGTGCCAGAGCGGTGTGAGTAGCTCTGCGGTAGGAACATTTACAAGGGAAAAACAACAGGGCGAGAGCGGTGACACCCGCTAAAGGAGCGAATAGAAGTTGACAGCGTGGGAAAATGTGATGTACGCCTGCGCGAAAGGTGAAGTGAGGTGAAGCGTGCAGGGAAAGAAAACAGTGAGCGCCTGCGCGAAAGGGTGACTAGAGGTTAATACCGTGGGAAAAAAGGCATTGCGCTTGCGCGAAAGGGAAACAAAAAGGGGGGTAGAAACTATGTAGATAATAATCCGCGGACAGCGGCTAGGGGCTAAAATAGTGATAGAAAGCAAAAATGAGAGAGGGTGAAAAAGAAAAAATCGGGGAGACATTTTAAATCACAAACGGAATGAGTGAAACCGAAAAAGACCTAGGAAATTAAATGGATAGGAATAGGACTCTGGGTCAGGAGGGAGGAAATGCGTTCACTAAATTAGCGGGATCCCTTTCTAAAAAGTATATATGTAGAAAAGGGATACTTAAGAGGGAATCAAAGAGGCCTGGAAACACGTGAGATATATATAAAGCATATATATATATATATGCAAATAGATAAAAAAGGTTAAATTTACTATAAAAATATTTTAATATTGGGATAAAAAAGGGAAAGGAAGAAATTAAAATATGAAACGGTATATGATGAAATTTATAAAAATGTATATTTGAGTATGGAATAGTCAACCACAAGATAAAAATAAAAATAAAAAATATATATAATAAAAATTGGCAAGATAGTATAGGAAAATAGTGGGAAAGATTCCCAACAATGGGTGATATTATAAATTCGTAAAAATGAAGTGGAAAATATATATGTATTTAAATTGCATATATATATATATAAAAAGTATAAGTATAAAAATGCGAAAAAATAAAACCACATGTGAACGTGGTGGATTGTGCAAAAAGGGGTATCTATATGATAAAAATAAAGATAAAAAATATATAATGAAGATTGGCAAGATAGTATAGAAAAATAGTGGGAAAGATTCCCAACAATGGGTGATATTATAAATCCGTAAAGATAAAGTGGAAAATATATATGTATTTAAATTGCAAATATATATAAAAAGTATGAGTATAAAAATACAAAAAAGTAAACCCACATGTGAACGTGGTGAATTGTGCAAAAAGGGGTATCTATATGCATGTCCATGTAAGCGTGAACAAGATGAAATAAAGTGATATACATGTGCATAAGTGAAAGGTATACATTAGTTGGGCCGAATATTACATAACAATGGCAAATATAAGATTCAGATATACATGAAAATATGTGAAAATATTATTAATACCAAAAATGTTAAAAAATTGTAAAAAACACATAAAAAATTTTTTTTTATAAAAGTCTGATGTGTGACAATAAAATTAGAACGACAAGTCAGTTATCAGATTCAAGCCCATCGGCTTCAGAGTATCCAGTTTATGTATCCAGAATGATTCCTTTTTATTGAGAACATCCATTCTGTTAGGGCTATTAGGAGAGACTTGCTCAATGGGCGTAATCGTGAAAGCCATAGTCTTGTTATGAGACAAAGTACAGTGTTTGGAAAGTCCATGGAGCATATAGCCAATCCTGATGTTATGCCTGTGTGAATTAAGGCGGTTATGGAGAGCTTGGCATGTCCTACCTATGTACTGTTTACCACAATTACAGTCAATAAGATATATTACAAAATTTGATTGGCAGGTAAGATGAGTTTTAATTGGAAAAACTTCTGTGCCGTCTGAAGACTTAAAGCTCGTGCGTTTGTGGCAAATAGTTTTGCAACAAAGGCGATTTTTTGAACCGCATCGATAAGACCCTGGAGGGGCAATAAGGTTAACAGTTCTCGGGAGGGCGGTTCTAAGGCGGCTGGGGGCTAAAACATTCTTTATGCTGGGAGCTCTTCTGAATGTGATGCCCGGGATGGGGGGAAGAATAGTCTTAAGAAAGGGGTCGTTCAATAATATACTCCAATGCCTGGTAAAAATGTTCCTGATTTTTACATTATCACTACTATAAGTGGTCAAAAAATTAAGATTAAAGGGACTCTCATTATTTCCAAGGACAGGAGAAGAAAGGGTTTTCGGTGTGATCAAATCCTTTTGTTCAAAAGTGGCAGAATTATGATATGCCCTTTGGATGAGGGTTTTAGGATATTTCTTTTCCAAAAAACGATCCCTAAGGACCTTCACCTGTAGGTTAAAATCATCCAAGCGGGAACAGTTTTTCCTGATGCGTTTATATTGATTGGTTGGGATATTTTTCAGCCATTTAATGTAATGTTCACTGTTATAGTGTATGTAACCATTGGCGTCCACTTGCTTAAAATATGTTTTGGTCAATATTTTATTATCGGAATGGAAAATGGTGAGATCCAGGAAGTTAATTTCGGACTTATGATAAACAGAGGTAAAATCAAGACCCCAATTGTTCTGGTAGAGATGCTGTAAAAAGGAATCAATATTGCAGTTCTTATTGTCCCAAATGAAGATCAAATCATCTATATAACGTTTGTACAGAATTATCTCACCCTTAAAAATGCTATTCTGGATATACAATTGCTCAAAAATTCCCATGAAGAGATTAGCGTAAGCACATGCTGCTCTCGAGCCCATCGCTGTACCAGTTTTCTGATGATAGAGCTTTTCTTCAAAAGTGAAAAAATTATTGTTTAATACAAATTCCATTGCTTCTAAGATAAAATTTTTTTGGGGAAGCGGAATATTACTATCATTCTCAAGAAACAAAGATAGACATAGTAATCCAAGGTGATGCGCTATGTTGGAATATAATGCTGACACATCTACGGTGAGAAAAAGAAAGGACTCTTCCCATTTAATGTTGTACAGGGAATTTATAAGATGGGTTGAATCCCTTAGGTAACTGTCTAAATTGAGAACATATGGCTGCATAAGTTGGTCCAAGTAAGCGGCCAAATTGGCACTAAGGGAATTGATGCCAGAAATTATCGGCCTCCCAGGTGGGTTTGTAAGACTTTTGTGAATTTTAGGCAGGTGATAAAAAAAAGCCATGTTGGGATTTTTTATTTGGAGGAATTTTTTCTCTTGGGAATTGAGAATATTCTGCATTATTGCTTTTTGTATTAAAACATGATAGGTCTGGATCGCTATGTCGTATTTGTTGCTATCAACTACTTCATAGTAGATAGGATCCGACAAAATTCTGTGCGCTTCTGCCAGATAGTCATTTCTATTCTGAATGACAATGCCCCCTCCCTTGTCAGCTGCTCGGATGATAATGCCCCGATTGTCCCTAAGGTCAGCTAAAGCTAATTTCTCATCTTTGGTGAGATTGTATTGTGGATTTCCTTTGGCGTTCAAGACTTTTTTGAGATCTGTTAAAACCAGATCACTAAAGGTTTTAATATGGTGGCCTTTATTCTCAAGGGGATAGAACTTGGATTTGGCTTTACAAGTTGTGTGGAGGAAAGGACTGGGTTCTGTGATGAACTGGGTGTCGTTACCTTTAATTAGAAAATGCCTCTTTAATGTCAGTTTACGTATATAACTCTGAACATCCAGGAAAACGTCAAAATCGTTGGACTTTTTTGAGGGGCAAAATGAGAGACCTTTATTTAATAAGCTGATTTCACTCTTCTGGAGCGGGTGACTAGAAAGATTAAAAATGTTATTGGAGAGTGGTGGACCAGAAGGGGTTAAATTCATGTTTTTTCTTTTTTGTTTGTGTTTGATTCCTGCTCTGGTCCCTCTGCAGGATTTTTTCTTTTTCTTGTTAGGGGTTTTGGTATCAGAAAATTTGTGATAAGGTTGAGGCTTTTGGCTGGGGGCAAAAAAGGAACCAAAGGGGTAACCTTGTTGGAATTGTCCACAGTAATTATTTCCCCGATAAGGGGGCTAGATGCGCTGGCTAGATAGGAACAACTCGGTTGAGGATCATCATGGATAGAGAGATCCATCAGATCCGTTATATCGCTGTGGTGAGTAGGTGAGTCATCAGTATGGATGGTAACACTAGAAGCTGCATCTAGCAGTGCTCTCTTTTTTTTGATCTCCTCAATCTGTAGTCTGATGGAAGCTAGTTGCTGACGAGTATTTTCAGAATTAGCTGGGCAGGAGGTGGTGTCTGGATTTGTACCCAGAATAGCAGTAGAGTTAGGTGGATGGTATATGATGGCTTCTTTAATTTTAGAGCTTGCTTCTGTATGGGCTTGAGAGAAAACCTCATCAGCCAGAAGGTCAATTTTATCAGGTATTCGATTTGGTGGGACTGAGACCTCTGGGTTAGGGGGCCTGACAAGGGACATGGGGTGTAGATTGCTCTCCTTATTACTAGTAGGTGCAAAGACATTATCAGGAACATTCCTATTGGTTCGGTATTTGCTATTAGAAAAATTTCTATAGGAAGTAGAGCTGAATCGCCTATTACCCCTGATAGGGGGGGCCAAGGAGTTATTGGAAGAAACAATATTGGACTTATGGAGTTTATCAAGTCTGTCCCTTTGCAGCTTTTTGGATCCTGCTACACCGCTTTCCTTTTCAGAAGAGGACTCCTCTTCCATGAGGAAGCTCTTTCACCGCCTAGAAGATTCCCTCAAAGAGGAGTTACACTTCAACCTGGATGCCAGGTTTTTATCCATCTACATGGATGAAAACTTGTGCCCTAGAGGACTTAACATACACCGAATCTCCCCTTACCCCCAGGATACGTCTTTCTCCGCTGAATGGGATGGTTTGTTTTACACCTGCATGCAAGGTATGCTTAAATGTTTACACACGAAAAGAACACACATTGCTGATGTTTCTACCCAACCTATTAATGAACTTTATGAGGACCTTGCACGGTTCAAACTGCACCCTGAATACAGAAATCTGAACTCTAGTATCAACACACATCTTGCTCAATTAGAACATGACACCATTATCAGAAAGTCAAAAAAGCTGCAAAGGGACAGACTTGATAAACTCCATAAGTCCAATATTGTTTCTTCCAATAACTCCTTGGCCCCCCCTATCAGGGGTAATAGGCGATTCAGCTCTACTTCCTATAGAAATTTTTCTAATAGCAAATACCGAACCAATAGGAATGTTCCTGATAATGTCTTTGCACCTACTAGTAATAAGGAGAGCAATCTACACCCCATGTCCCTTGTCAGGCCCCCTAACCCAGAGGTCTCAGTCCCACCAAATCGAATACCTGATAAAATTGACCTTCTGGCTGATGAGGTTTTCTCTCAAGCCCATACAGAAGCAAGCTCTAAAATTAAAGAAGCCATCATATACCATCCACCTAACTCTACTGCTATTCTGGGTACAAATCCAGACACCACCTCCTGCCCAGCTAATTCTGAAAATACTCGTCAGCAACTAGCTTCCATCAGACTACAGATTGAGGAGATCAAAAAAAAGAGAGCACTGCTAGATGCAGCTTCTAGTGTTACCATCCATACTGATGACTCACCTACTCACCACAGCGATATAACGGATCTGATGGATCTCTCTATCCATGATGATCCTCAACCGAGTTGTTCCTATCTAGCCAGCGCATCTAGCCCCCTTATCGGGGAAATAATTACTGTGGACAATTCCAACAAGGTTACCCCTTTGGTTCCTTTTTTGCCCCCAGACAAAAGCCTCAACCTTATCACAAATTTTCTGATACCAAAACCCCTAACAAGAAAAAGAAAAAATCCTGCAGAGGGACCAGAGCAGGAATCAAACACAAACAAAAAAGAAAAAACATGAATTTAACCCCTTCTGGTCCACCACTCTCCAATAACATTTTTAATCTTTCTAGTCACCCGCTCCAGAAGAGTGAAATCAGCTTATTAAATAAAGGTCTCTCATTTTGCCCCTCAAAAAAGTCCAACGATTTTGACGTTTTCCTGGATGTTCAGAGTTATATACGTAAACTGACATTAAAGAGGCATTTTCTAATTAAAGGTAACGACACCCAGTTCATCACAGAACCCAGTCCTTTCCTCCACACAACTTGTAAAGCCAAATCCAAGTTCTATCCCCTTGAGAATAAAGGCCACCATATTAAAACCTTTAGTGATCTGGTTTTAACAGATCTCAAAAAAGTCTTGAACGCCAAAGGAAATCCACAATACAATCTCACCAAAGATGAGAAATTAGCTTTAGCTGACCTTAGGGACAATCGGGGCATTATCATCCGAGCAGCTGACAAGGGAGGGGGCATTGTCATTCAGAATAGAAATGACTATCTGGCAGAAGCGCACAGAATTTTGTCGGATCCTATCTACTATGAAGTAGTTGATAGCAGCAAATACGACATAGCGATCCAGACCTATCATGTTTTAATACAAAAAGCAATAATGCAGAATATTCTCAATTCCCAAGAGAAAAAATTCCTCCAAATAAAAAATCCCAACATGGCTTTTTTTTATCACCTGCCTAAAATTCACAAAAGTCTCACAAACCCACCTGGGAGGCCGATAATTTCTGGCATCAATTCCCTTAGTGCCAATTTGGCCGCTTACTTGGACCAACTTATGCAGCCATATGTTCTCAATTTAGACAGTTACCTAAGGGATTCAACCCATCTTATAAATTCCCTGTACAACATTAAATGGGAAGAGTCCTTTCTTTTTCTCACCGTAGATGTGTCAGCATTATATTCCAACATAGCGCATCACCTTGGATTACTATGTCTATCTTTGTTTCTTGAGAATGATAGTAATATTCCGCTTCCCCAAAAAAATTTTATCTTAGAAGCAATGGAATTTGTATTAAACAATAATTTTTTCACTTTTGAAGAAAAGCTCTATCATCAGAAAACTGGTACAGCGATGGGCTCGAGAGCAGCATGTGCTTACGCTAATCTCTTCATGGGAATTTTTGAGCAATTGTATATCCAGAATAGCATTTTTAAGGGTGAGATAATTCTGTACAAACGTTATATAGATGATTTGATCTTCATTTGGGACAATAAGAACTGCAATATTGATTCCTTTTTACAGCATCTCTACCAGAACAATTGGGGTCTTGATTTTACCTCTGTTTATCATAAGTCCGAAATTAACTTCCTGGATCTCACCATTTTCCATTCCGATAATAAAATATTGACCAAAACATATTTTAAGCAAGTGGACGCCAATGGTTACATACACTATAACAGTGAACATTACATTAAATGGCTGAAAAATATCCCAACCAATCAATATAAACGCATCAGGAAAAACTGTTCCCGCTTGGATGATTTTAACCTACAGGTGAAGGTCCTTAGGGATCGTTTTTTGGAAAAGAAATATCCTAAAACCCTCATCCAAAGGGCATATCACAATTCTGCCACTTTTGAACAAAAGGATTTGATCACACCGAAAACCCTTTCTTCTTCTGTCCTTGGAAATAATGAGAGTCCCTTTAATCTTAATTTTTTGACCACTTATAGTAGTGATAATGTAAAAATCAGGAACATTTTTACCAGGCATTGGAGTATATTATTGAACGACCCCTTTCTTAAGACTATTCTTCCCCCCATCCCGGGCATCACATTCAGAAGAGCTCCCAGCATAAAGAATGTTTTAGCCCCCAGCCGCCTTAGAACCGCCCTCCCGAGAACTGTTAACCTTATTGCCCCTCCAGGGTCTTATCGATGCGGTTCAAAAAATTGCCTTTGTTGCAAAACTATTTGCCACAAACGCACGAGCTTTAAGTCTTCAGACGGCACAGAAGTTTTTCCAATTAAAACTCATCTTACCTGCCAATCAAATTTTGTAATATATCTTATTGACTGTAATTGTGGTAAACAGTACATAGGTAGGACATGCCAAGCTCTCCATAACCGCCTTAATTCACACAGGCATAACATCAGGATTGGCTATATGCTCCATGGACTTTCCAAACACTGTACTTTGTCTCATAACAAGACTATGGCTTTCACGATTACGCCCATTGAGCAAGTCTCTCCTAATAGCCCTAACAGAATGGATGTTCTCAATAAAAAGGAATCATTCTGGATACATAAACTGGATACTCTGAAGCCGATGGGCTTGAATCTGATAACTGACTTGTCGTTCTAATTTTATTGTCACACATCAGACTTTTATAAAAAAAAATTTTTTATGTGTTTTTTACAATTTTTTAACATTTTTGGTATTAATAATATTTTCACATATTTTCATGTATATCTGAATCTTATATTTGCCATTGTTATGTAATATTCGGCCCAACTAATGTATACCTTTCACTTATGCACATGTATATCACTTTATTTCATCTTGTTCACGCTTACATGGACATGCATATAGATACCCCTTTTTGCACAATTCACCACGTTCACATGTGGGTTTACTTTTTTGTATTTTTATACTCATACTTTTTATATATATTTGCAATTTAAATACATATATATTTTCCACTTTATCTTTACGGATTTATAATATCACCCATTGTTGGGAATCTTTCCCACTATTTTTCTATACTATCTTGCCAATCTTCATTATATATTTTTTATCTTTATTTTTATCATATAGATACCCCTTTTTGCACAATCCACCACGTTCACATGTGGTTTTATTTTTTCGCATTTTTATACTTATACTTTTTATATATATATATGCAATTTAAATACATATATATTTTCCACTTCATTTTTACGAATTTATAATATCACCCATTGTTGGGAATCTTTCCCACTATTTTCCTATACTATCTTGCCAATTTTTATTATATATATTTTTTATTTTTATTTTTATCTTGTGGTTGACTATTCCATACTCAAATATACATTTTTATAAATTTCATCATATACCGTTTCATATTTTAATTTCTTCCTTTCCCTTTTTTATCCCAATATTAAAATATTTTTATAGTAAATTTAACCTTTTTTATCTATTTGCATATATATATATATATGCTTTATATATATCTCACGTGTTTCCAGGCCTCTTTGATTCCCTCTTAAGTATCCCTTTTCTACATATATACTTTTTAGAAAGGGATCCCGCTAATTTAGTGAACGCATTTCCTCCCTCCTGACCCAGAGTCCTATTCCTATCCATTTAATTTCCTAGGTCTTTTTCGGTTTCACTCATTCCGTTTGTGATTTAAAATGTCTCCCCGATTTTTTCTTTTTCACCCTCTCTCATTTTTGCTTTCTATCACTATTTTAGCCCCTAGCCGCTGTCCGCGGATTATTATCTACATAGTTTCTACCCCCCTTTTTGTTTCCCTTTCGCGCAAGCGCAATGCCTTTTTTCCCACGGTATTAACCTCTAGTCACCCTTTCGCGCAGGCGCTCACTGTTTTCTTTCCCTGCACGCTTCACCTCACTTCACCTTTCGCGCAGGCGTACATCACATTTTCCCACGCTGTCAACTTCTATTCGCTCCTTTAGCGGGTGTCACCGCTCTCGCCCTGTTGTTTTTCCCTTGTAAATGTTCCTACCGCAGAGCTACTCACACCGCTCTGGCACAGCGATCCTATGTCATGCTTTTTACGTTGATCTTTTATATTTTTTTCCTATTGTGCATTTTTTTACATATGCGATTTTGGGAAGTCACTTATCAATTTCAAAAGATAGTAATAATCATCATATCACACTTTTGTTCATTTATTAAAATCATCACATATTTTTTTCTCAAGGCATGTACATATGATTTCCACACACTTGTTCAACGTTAATTGAGTCCCAATCACTACATTTTATTCATCCATTTATTCATTTCATTTTTCCACACTTTTTCTTCATCTTCTTTCTCTTCTTTTGCTTTCACCCCCCCCTTCTTTTTTTTTCTTTTTTTTTTTTTTTTCTCTTTTTTCTCCCTTTTTTTCTTTTTTTCTTTTTTTCTGTTTTATCAACACTCTGAACTTTATTCACTCCTCCACGTGTCTATGAGTCATGAGGAGGTTGATGACGCAATTAATGCATACGTGGCCTTTTTCTAACACATATATGAGAGCCTGTAGCCTCTGTCTCGCCATAGTATTCTCTGCATTTGTCCTGAGGAAGAGGACGGATATGTCCTTGAAACGCGTAGACCTGTGAAAATAAAGAAAAGAGATCTATTAATTTCATCTGCATTCCTGTGGTTTGGCGCGGTATTAACCTGCTTTTCTCCTGCTGCCTGAAATGTACTCCATTTTGCGGGACTGCTGCCTTCCACGTCACTTTCATGCTGACAAAGGGGTTGTGACTGTCACAACCACACCAGGTGAGTGTTCCTTTTTACATTCACCCCACATTGTTATATCGGGTAAGACCCTATTTGCGCCTTTTTTTCCCACAGCCTTTTTGCACATTGTCACTGGACAGACGCGTGCGCTTATCTGTCAGCACACACCCAGCAGCACTGAAGACACGTTCCGAGAGAACGCTGGCTGCGGGACATGACAAGATCTCCAAGGTGTAAGTGGCGAGCTCAGGCCATTTTTCCAGATTTGAAGCCCAAAATGAGCAAGGCTCCAGTTGCAGAGTCATGGCATCGATATTCACTTGGAGATACTCTTGTATCATCCTCTCCAGGCGTTGACTATGTGTCAGACGTCTTGTGTCTTGTGGCCTTGCAAAGGATGGTCTAAAAAATTCATGAAACGATTCCATAAAATTGCTGTTACCACCAGATACGGTGTTGCTGGTACGGTTTGAGTGATGATGACTCGACAGTCCCATGGTTGGCAAGTCAGAACTGTGAGATTCACTTTGTGCACCACTGTTGTTTAGTGGAAAACCCGAGCTAAGATTGCGTAATAGCTTCTGCTGATACTCCTGCATACGTGCGTCCCTTTATATTGCAGGAATTATTTCGCCAAATTTTGACTTGTACCGGGGATCTAAAAGTGTGGCAACCCAGTAGTTAGCATTACTTCTAATTCTGACAATCCGAGGGTCATGTTGTAGGTAGTGCAGCAAGAAGGCGTTCATGTGTCTTGCGCATCCAGGAGGACCAAGTCCTTGGTGTGTTGGTGGCGGCAAGGTGAGAATCATGCTTCCTTCCTCTGCCCTCTCCCCCCAACCTCGCACAACAGAAATGTGATAAAGGTCTCCCTCATCTGCTAAGTCTTCAATGCCCATCGCCGGTTCGTCCTCCATTTCTTCCTGGGCTCCTGCACCTTCCTCAACAGTTTGGCTGCTACCATGCGCCCTTGTTAATCCCTCTTCCCCACCGTCCCATGCCTGCCGCCTTGGTGCTGCTGACCATCTGGACCTTGGTATCCCTTCCGCATATGAATCCTCCTGTACTTCCTCCCCTTCCTCTTGTCCCACCACCTGACTCAGAATACTGTTTAGAGTGTGCTCCAGCATGTAATTGACTGGAATTGTCATACTGATAATGGCATTGTCAGCGCTAAACATCTTCATCGCCATGTTGAAACTGTGCAGAAGGGTGCATAGGTCTTAGATCTGAGACTCCAGCAGTGTGATCTACCCCATCTCTGGATCTCGTTGGCCCAGGCTATACGTCATAACGTATTGCACCAGGGTTCGGTGGTGCTGCCACAGTCGCTGCAACATGTGGAGAGTCGAAATCCAGCGTATCGGCACATCGCATTTCAGGCGGTGAACCGGCAGGCCGAAAGATTTCTGGAGCCAATGCAAGTCATTCAGCTGCGGCGTGTGAACGGCGGAAGTGAGCACATAGTAACCGTGCCCTGTGCAGAAGCCCATCTAGGCCAGGATAGTGGGTTAAAAATTGCAGGACAACAAGGTTCAACACTTGAGCCATACAAGGCACGTGTGTCACATTGCCCCGGCGAAGGGCCGCACCCAGGTTTGCAGCATTGTCGCACACGGCCTCACCTGGCTGCAGGGTGAGTGGAGACAACCATTTACTAAACTCGCTCGCAAGAGCTGACCACAACTTCTCAGCTGTGTGACTCTTATTTCCCAGACATTTCAAGGTAAAGACCGCCTGATGCCGTTGAGCTCTGCTGCCAGCATAGTAAGGAGGTGTGCGGGATTCCTTGTGCGCAGTTACAACATGGGTGGCCTGACCAGACAGGCTTTGGGCGGAGGTGGAGGACCCAGACAAGGTGGAAGAGGCAGAAGCAGCTGAGGAACTTCTACATACAGAGGATTGATGCACAACTCGTGGGGACGGCAAGACTTGTACAGCAGACCCTTCTCCATCTCTCACCATAGTTACCCAGTGCCTAGTCAGCGATATGTAATGCCCCTGACCATGCTTACTGGTCCAAGTATCTGTGTTGAAATGCATCCTGTCTCACACATAGTTTCTCAAGGAAGCGGTGATGTTGTGAGCGACATGCTGGTGTAGCGCAGGCACACCTTTCTTGGAGAAGTAGTGGCGACTGGGCATCTGGTACTGGGGCAGTGCGACGGACATAAGGTCTCAAAAATCCTGTGTCCAACAGGCGGAAAGGCAGCATTTCTGCAGCCAACAGCTTGCAGATGGTGAAAGTCAACTCTTAGCTTTGTCATGGCTAGGAGGAAATGGTCTTTTACTTGTCCACATCTGAGGGACCGATGGCTGGCTGCTGTGCTGAGACAGCGTTTAATAGGGTGTCCCTGGAAAACTGCTGGTCAGTGAGGAAAGTGTAGGCGGAGACATAATGTTGCCTTCATCCAAAGATGGTGCTCTCGATGTCTGAGAAAGCTCAACACCAGCATCTGTTTCCACTTCCAAAACAACTGATGACCTGCCACTCATACTGCCTGTTGCGGGTAAAGAAATGGAAGGTCTGCGTCCAAAAGCATGTGTGACTGTTGTCCCCACAGTCACAGAGGAGGAAGAGCACACGGATGCACTTGAAGGGGAAGAAGTTGGTTGGCCCGCTCCGCTAGGCCGCATTGTAGCACAGTGAGCTTCCCACTGCGACTTATGCTTCATATCCATGTGACGGTTCATGGACGAAGTAGTCAAACTAGTGAGTTTTTGGTCTCTAATTAGAGATTGGCGACAAATCTTACAGATGACATGAGTTGGGAGATGAGATCCTTTGCGATGTCAAAAAATAACCAGGCTAGGTAAGGCTTAGAGCCCATGCGACCTGCAGAGCCACCCCGACTTGTGCTCAGAGGCAGAGTTGTGGCTGAGGATGCAGTTGTTGACGTGCTTCCAGTACTCCGTCTGTGTCCAAGAAGGTACAAGCTAACCTTGTCGTCAGTCGCATCCTCCTCCACCTCCTCTGCTGACCTCATCGAGTGCCTGACTGTGGGTTGACAGTAAGTGGGATCTACAACCTCATCATCACCCTGTGTGTTTGCACTCGCCTCGTCCTCAGAGCCAACCTCTTCCTGCCCTGACCGAATACTTAAGTTGTCATTCCAATCAGGTATCTGAGTCTCATCGTCATCAGCATGTTCCTCATTGTCTCCACGAAGAGGAGTTACAGTTTGGGAATGAGGGTCTACTGACTTGTCGTTCTAATTTTATTGTCACACATCAGACTTTTATAAAAAAAATTTTGTTATGTGTTTTTTACAATTTTTTAACATTTTTGGTATTAATAATATTTTCACATATTTTCATGTATATCTGAATCTTATATTTGCCATTGTTATGTAATATTCGGCCCAACTAATGTATACCTTTCACTTATGCACATGTATATCACTTTATTTCATCTTGTTCACGCTTACATGGACATGCATATAGATACCCCTTTTTGCACAATTCACCACGTTCACATGTGGGTTTACTTTTTTGTATTTTTATACTCATACTTTTTATATATATTTGCAATTTAAATACATATATATTTTCCACTTTATCTTTACGGATTTATAATATCACCCATTGTTGGGAATCTTTCTCACTATTTTTCTATACTATCTTGCCAATCTTCATTATATATTTTTTATCTTTATTTTTATCATATAGATACCCCTTTTTGCACAATCCACCACGTTCACATGTGGTTTTATTTTTTCGCATTTTTATACTTATACTTTTTATATATATATATGCAATTTAAATACATATATATTTTCCACTTCATTTTTACGAATTTATAATATCACCCATTGTTGGGAATCTTTCCCACTATTTTCCTATACTATCTTGCCAATTTTTATTATATATATTTTTTATTTTTATTTTTATCTTGTGGTTGACTATTCCATACTCAAATATACATTTTTATAAATTTCATCATATACCGTTTCATATTTTAATTTCTTCCTTTCCCTTTTTTATCCCAATATTAAAATATTTTTATAGTAAATTTAACCTTTTTTATCTATTTGCATATATATATATATATGCTTTATATATATCTCACGTGTTTCCAGGCCTCTTTGATTCCCTCTTAAGTATCCCTTTTCTACATATATACTTTTTAGAAAGGGATCCCGCTAATTTAGTGAACGCATTTCCTCCCTCCTGACCCAGAGTCCTATTCCTATCCATTTAATTTCCTAGGTCTTTTTCGGTTTCACTCATTCCGTTTGTGATTTAAAATGTCTCCCCGATTTTTTCTTTTTCACCCTCTCTCATTTTTGCTTTCTATCACTATTTTAGCCCCTAGCCGCTGTCCGCGGATTATTATCTACATAGTTTTCTACCCCCCTTTTTGTTTCCCTTTCGCGCAAGCGCAATGCCTTTTTTCCCACGGTATTAACCTCTAGTCACCCTTTCGCGCAGGCGCTCACTGTTTTCTTTCCCTGCACGCTTCACCTCACTTCACCTTTCGCGCAGGCGTACATCACATTTTCCCACGCTGTCAACTTCTATTCGCTCCTTTAGCGGGTGTCACCGCTCTCGCCCTGTTGTTTTTCCCTTGTAAATGTTCCTACCGCAGAGCTACTCACACCGCTCTGGCACAGCGATCCTATGTCATGCTTTTTACGTTGATCTTTTATATTTTTTTCCTATTGTGCATTTTTTTACATATGCGATTTTGGGAAGTCACTTATCAATTTCAAAAGATAGTAATAATCATCATATCACACTTTTGTTCATTTATTAAAATCATCACATATATTTTTCTCAAGGCATGTACATATGATTTCCACATACTTGTTCAACGTTAATTGAGTCCCAATCACTACATTTTATTCATCCATTTATTCATTTCATTTTTCCACACTTTTTCTTCATCTTCTTTCTCTTCTTTTGCTTTCACCCCCCCTTTTTTTTTCTCTTTTTTCTCCCTTTTTTTCTTTTTTTCTTTTTTTCTGTTTTATCAACACTCTGAACTTTATTCACTCCTCCACGTGTCTATGAGTCATGAGGAGGTTGATGACGCAATTAATGCATACGTGGCCTTTTTCTAACACATATATGAGAGCCTGTAGCCTCTGTTTCGCCATAGTATTCTCTGCATTTGTCCTGAGGAAGAGGACGGATATGTCCTTGAAACGCGTAGACCTGTGAAAATAAAGAAAAGAGATCTATTAATTTCATCTGCATTCCTGTGGTTTGGCGCGGTATTAACCTGCTTTTCTCCTGCTGCCTGAAAGTCAGTGACAATGTGGACAGACTAACGTTCATCAAGATGAACAAGTCATGGATCTGCAAGGACTTTTCTACCCCTGTGTCATCCTGGGGAAAGTAAAGGCTTGTGTATTTTTGATTGTGCTTCATGCAAATCAACATTTGAAGTTTGTTACTGTGGGACAATTGATGCCACGTAAGTGGTGTCTGTGGCCCAATTTTTGGAAAACATGGAGACTCTGGTTGGAGTTCCCTTGCTGTGTTTAAAATGATCCAAGATTAAGAAGTCATGGATCCGCAAGGACTATACTACACCTGTGTCATCCTGCGTACAAATCAAAGTGAAGAGGGGGTTAATGCCGCGCATCAGCCAAAATGAAGATGTAGCACGTTGATGTTATAAACGTATTCTTTTATTCCATCGGTCTACACGTTTCGAGGATATACCTCTTCTTCAGGACCAGTGCATCAACATAGTATAGCATAAATGAAGATGTCAGACATATATATACAGCTGATAACAGAGAGCACCGCCCATTAGATGAAAAAAAAACAAAAAACAGTAGGAGGAACCACTGATTCAGTGACATAACAGATATTTATTAGAACTCAAATTCACATATAGACTAATAGATAATAATGAATAACGAATATAAAAGTTATAGGAGTGACAAATTATTTTGAAAAGAAAAAAAGAAAACAGAAATTATTATATAAAGAAAAAAACCTTTAGTGGTTCCTCCTACTGGTTTTTTTTTTTTTTTTTTCTTCATCTAATGGGTGGTGCTCTCTGTTATCAGCTGTATATATATGTCTGACATCTTCATTTATACTATACTATGTTGATGGACTGGTCCTGAAGAAGAGGTATATCCTCGAAACGTGTAGACCGATGGAATAAAAGAATACATTTATAACATCAACGTGCTACATCTTCATTTTGGCTGATGCGCGGCATTAAGCCCCTCTTCACTCTGATTTGTATGCACGTGGGGCTGCAGCAGACGCCATCATCCTATGCTCTATCAGTGGTTGTGATTATCACAACCTTTTCAGGTGAGTGTATTTTTCCTGATGTACCTCACCGATCTGTTGGTATTACACTATCAGCGCTCCTTATTTTTCAGTTTATACCTGTGTCATCCTGGGGAGACGAAAGGATTGTGGATTTTTGATTGTGCTTCATGCAAATCAACATTTGAAGTTTGCTACTGTGGGACAATTGATGCCACTTAAGTGCAAAACATGGAGACTCTGGTTATAGTCCCCTTGCTGTGTTTTAAATGATCCAAGATGAAGAAGTCATGGATCAGCAAGGACTTTTCTACCCCTGTGTCATCCTGGGGAGAGTAAAGGCTTGTGTATTTTTGATTGTGCTTCATGCAAATCAATATTTGAAGTTTGGAACTGTGGGACAATTGATGCCACTTAAGTGGTGTCTGTGGCCCAATTTTTGGAAAACATGGAGACTCTGGTTGGAGTCCACTTGCTGTGTTTTACATGATTTTAGAAGGGCATGACATGCCTATATCTGTGTCTACTCCTCCTTTTACTCGTCCAGCTCTTTTGTTTCAGCATGAGTATATGTACTTCTCACTTTTCCATGTGTTTTTGGTGTTTTGTGAGTTGTTTGTCACCTTTTGGACACCTTAGAAGGTGCTTTCTATGTGTTTGTATGTGTTTGTGTTTGCCTGCCATTGTTTTCAATGGAGTTCGAAGGTGTTCGTCGAACGTTCGACGAACACACCCGCCGTTCGACGAACCGAACTCAAACACTAGGGGGGTGGCTCATCTCTAATAGGGAGTGAGTGCTGCCTGTATGTTCCTGTATATAGCAATGCATGTATATAAGTAAATGCCAATTAACCGTGTACTTTACCTGATTTGTTATGAAGATAAGGAGTAGGTAACGGATTCCGGCTACCCTTCCACAGTTCATTGCTGTTACCCCCCTGTTTTAACCCCTTCAGCCCTAGAGACCTTTCCGTTTTTGCGGTTTTGTTTTTTGCTCCCCTTCTTCCGAAAGCCGTAACTTTTTTATTTTTCCGTCAATCTTGCCATATGAGGGCTTGTTTTTTGCGGGACGGGTTGTACTTTTAAATGAAATCATAAGTTTTACCATATGGTATACTGGAAAACAGCAAAAAAAAATCCAAGTGTGGAAAAACTGCCAATAAAGTGTTATCGCACAATAGTTTTTGGGATATTTTATTCACCATGTTCACTATATGGTAAAACTGATGTGCCATTGTGATGCCTGAGGTTGGTGCGAGTTTGTAGACACCAAACATGTGTAGGTTTACTTGTATCTAAGGGGTTAAAAAAAATTCACAAGTTTGTCCAATAAAAGTGGCGCACGTTTTGCGCCATTTTCCAAAACCCGTAGCGTTCTTATTTTTTGGAATCAATGGCTCATTGATGACTTATTTTTTGCGTCTCAAGCTGATGTTTCTAATGGTACCATTTGTGCGCAGATGCTACATTTTGATCGCCTGTTTTTGCATTTTGCGCAAAACTTGTGGCGACCAAAAAACGTAATTTTGGCGTTTGGAATTTTTTTGTCGCTACGCCGTTTACTGATCAGATTAATTGATTTTAGATTTTGATAGATTGAGCATTTCTGAACGCGGCGATACCAAATATGTGTATATTTTTTCATTTTTTTAACCCTTTAATTTTCAATGGGGCAAAACAGGGGTGATTTGAACTTTTATTTTTTTTTTTATTTTTTATTTTTTAAAACTTTTTTTTTACTTTTTTTTATTTTACTAGTCCCCCTAGGGGGCTATAGCGATCAGCAATCCGAACTGCAGATATGGTGCGTTACTCTCCGTGCTGGTACTATGCCGGCATTGAGAGGAAGTGACTCATGTTAGCTACAGGCGTCATCACATGACCCTGTGCTACCATGGCAACCACCGAAAGTCACGTGATCATACATGTGACTTCCGGTGGGGGCGGCGGTAAGTAAATGTAATGGCTGCGCGCATATACATCTCGCTGCCAGACTTTGGCAGCGAGATGTAAGGGGTTAAATGTTGCGAGTGGAAGCGATTCCACTTGTAACATGCAGGCACACATGTCAGCTGTTAAAAACAGCTTAACAGCTTATATGTGCGTGGATCGCCGCATCCTGCCCGCGGCAGGGGGCGGGGCTTAAGGTCACACGCTCCATGACGGATAGATCCGTCATTGGTTGTGAAGGGGTTAAAGTTAACTATGGACCATGGCTTCAGGACTGGCGAAGCCACCCAAAAACTTTCTTGGGCCTTGTAAATAACCCCCATCTATCTTCTTGTTACCCCACCACCAGGACTGTAACGCCTCTGGAGAGGTTGGTTGGAGGAAGGGCCTGCGGTAGAGTCGGCCGAGGCCCAGTCACTAACAAAACCGGTGGCTAACCTCCAGGCCAAGGGTTCCGGACCATGGAACTCATGGGGTGGACTGGCGGGTAAGGGACTTTTACCCGAACATTCTGGACACCCACTGGAACTCGAAACGGTGTGACACCTGGGATTAGCGGTGGCACCGAGGGTGGGTTCAGGTGTTTTGGGTGGCGGGTAAAAGTGGGAGAAGGAGATGTTTGTTTTGTTTATTGCAACGTTCAAGTAATGTGCCCCCGTTAGGGATGAAAGTTTTAAAAATGTTTTGATATATTGTTACCCCTTTTTTTTCTGGTTTCAGAAGCTGCAGAATAAACGTCAGTGGCCGGACAGCCCGAGGACAGGCTGCATTCAACCAAGGGGGAGTGTGATGCCCTGGCAAAACCAGGTAGTCACAAAAGTGAGAGGAAAATAATGAAGGTTTCAGCTCACCCATATGAAGTCTCCAAGGCAAGGATGGATGCCCGCAGTCCCCCGGACAGGCCGGTCCGTGATTCTGAGTAGATATGGAAGGAAAAAGGGTTTGGGACTCAGCACCAATGCAGTAATATAAAACTTGGAACTTTATTAGAAAATCTAAAACGAAGGTACACAGGTCACCCAAAAAATCGCCATGCGATTTGCCTAGCGGCTTTACACGTTTCGGACAAACAGGGGAAATTAAAAGCAGTCCTTAGTCATAAGCTTATGACTAAGGACTGCTTTTAATTTCCCCTGTTTGTCCAAAACGCGTAAAGCCGCTAGGCAAATCGCACGACGATTTTTTGGATGACCTGTGTACCTTCGTTTTAGATTTTCTAATAAAGTTCCAAGTTGTATATTACTGCATTGGTGCTGAGTCCCAAACCCTTTTTCCTACCATATCTAGTCACAAAAGTGTCCACCCTCCTTGTCACCACCAAAACCCACACCCAGGTACAACACACAGCCAATAAAGCGTAGCCACCCCCTCATGATAATAAGGACACACCAGTGGGCAGGATCAGGTGGATGAGAACGCCAATCTAGGGGTCCTGAGATGTCAGATGCGGGAACACGTCAGTTCAGTTCAATTCAGTCCAGTTCAAGTTCAGTTGAGTTGAAGTGTGGAGTAGTAAGGAGTGGAAGTCAAGTGCAGACTGTGCAGTGGAATCAGGGGTAGGGGCCCCTGGACTACCTGGCTATGTGGCAGACAGTGAACAGAGCCACAGGCGATGGAGATCCAGTCGCGGGAAACCTTAAGTGGACGAGGCAGGGTCGTAGCCCGCCGGTGCCGACAGCGGGAATCCGGTCCAGAGGCCATGCACAGACGGGGTGCCTGGACCCTAGGACGAGGAAGGTTGTATGCCCCTTGTTAATTCACCAGCAGAGGACAAGGTTTCAGGCCTTGTTCTCCTGAAGCCCAGAGAGTGAAACGGAAGCCCAAAGCGGGGGAAAGGGTGTCCGTCAGAACCCACAGAGATCCCAAGGGTCAGATTTCGGGGACCACAGCTCCCAAATACATACAGAACCGGGAGCAGACTTCTCAGTTCTATGCAAAGTCGTCCAACAGGAGAGACAAACACAACGTGCAGGAGGAAGGGACACCTGTTCACTAACCCGGGTGTGGGACCCCAATACACCCTCCAACAGCAGCTGGTCACTGGCAACTTGGTTTACCACTGGACTTGTGTGAAATTACTGAATTGTGAGTACACTATTGACCCTCGGTCCAACCCGGAGCGCCACCTCCAGTAGCCATCACTCCCGTGTTCAGACCGCAGGCCCCGGGACTACACCTCCCATACCCGTGGAGGAAATCCCATCTTGCTGCCCCGCTCCATCAGCCCCCGGGCGCCCCTTCACCAGGCAGCGGCGGTGTCACCATCACTCACCGCAACCCATGGGTGGTATCACCGACACAACAAATCCCCTGTAAATATCCCCCCTTTACGACAGTTGTGAGGATGGCCGGCCGTGCGAGCCCGGGTCTGGTCACCACTTGAGCCGCAGCAGCGAACCCCGGATCCGAGCGGGCCCAGAAAAGTGGCAGCGGCCCCCGCCCGCAACATTATTGTTACCCAATTTTTATTAATACTTGGTGTCAGTGGCACTACTTCTGCCTCAAGGACAATACCTTCCTATCAGCCACCTAGTGTAATTTTGGGGGCTTCATATCTTACAAAACTTAGTGGCTTGCTGCAACTAACACACAGTCTTGTGTTACCCAATTTTTATTAATACTTGGTGTCAGTGGCACTACTTGTGCCACAAGGCCAGTACCTTCCTATCAGTCACCTTGTGTAATTTTGGGGGCTTCATATTTTACAGAACCTACATAGTGGTTTGTTGTTATTAAAACACAGTCTGAGTGCCAAAAACCAATACTAAAATAAAAGTGTTGTCAAACCCTGTTTTCTTTTGGGGCTGAAAGACATTCACAACATCTTTGTCGACTCCTCCAAGTGGTAGTTTGTCCAATAAAGGTACCTTTTGGTTTTTAGACTTACAGAAACAGCTATCGTGAGAAACTATTAACATAAGTTAACAACCCGGCATAAGTGTTGTTCTACTGCCTGTAGAAAAGGTCAGGTTACAGTATTCACCTTAAAATAATCAAAACAAAAAAATGGGAAAAAGAGGGGGTAAGGGCCGTGGGCGAGGTGGTAGTGACAGTAGTGGTCGCCCAAGCAGTCTAACCGAGCCAAAGAAAAAGGTTCCTGCTTTATCTACCTCTGCCTTCCTATCCCAATTTTCTTGTCCACGTGGGAAATTACTCTTGCACCCTGAACAATGTGAACAGGTAACGAGTTGGCTAGCAGAAAATGCCTCCAGTTATTTGTCTAGTAGCAAATCACAAGGGTCCACACAGACAGACTTGAGTAGCCCAGAGGCTGGCCCATCGAATCCTCAGCCTGGTCCTCCTTCCTCACATCAGTATTCTAAGGAAACATATGACACCAAAACAGGTTACTCTGAGGAACTGTTTACGGAACCCTTTGACCTTTCTTGCCCCTCACCGCACAACCCCACCAACACAGGTGAGGCCGTGGTGTGCAGTGATGCACAGATCTTTGCATAGGGAAGGGAAAGAGCACACATAATTCAGGCGCACATCAAGAGAGTTATACGAAAAATATTTTTTATTTTATAAAAATAAACAATTTATTGGGTCCATGGAAAACACACACTATAAAACCATTTAAAACCATACAATACAAGGCACGGCCTCAGCAAATTGGTCAATGACTCCGGGATGATATAACAATCAATATAAGAAAGATATATTATCAAGAGTATATATCAATTGATTCTCCAACCCACAGTTCTAGGGTAAATAAAGGTTAATTGCATGCAGGTGGTCACTTCTACTCAGCCATCTCAGAGTCCAAGGGTCCGTGCACCACCTCAACCATCTCAGAGTCCAAGGGTCCGTGCTGCAATTGTGTGGGAGTTTTTTTCCAAGAGTCCTTCGGACCAAACGGTTGCCATTTGTCAAATCTGTCAGACCAAGCTTAGCAGAGGCAGAAATATTTCCAGCTTGGGCACCTCCACCAAGAGAAACCATATGTTAGCCAAACACAGCACTAGGTGGTTGACAGTTCTAGGTGAAAAACACGATTTCCAGACTCAAAACTCTGCCACTTCCCCTGGGCTGCCTGCTTCCCAAATTGGTGTGCAAGAAGGTGGCGCTGATGCCTCCTTCTCCCAACCTGATGTTGGCCAAACTCAATCATCAACGACCACATCCGCTTCGATGTCCCAGCGTTCCGTTCAGTTGTCCTTATCACAGACCTTCAAAAAGAAGCAAAAATACCCTGTTACGCACCCAAGGGCAGAAACCTAACTGCACACATTGCACAATTGATAGCTCTTGAGATGTTGCCGTATCGGCTTGTGGGAACAGAGGCTTTCTGCGAACTTTTGGCGGTGTTAGAACATTGGTACTCTGTGCCTAGCCGCCACTATTTTTCTCGTTATGCTGTCCCCGCGCTCCACAATCACGTGTCTGTAAACATCAAATGGGCTCTCACCAACACCATAACAGGGAAGGTGTCTACTTAACCACAGGCACGTGGACAAGCGGAAGTGGACATGGACGCTACATCTCACTGAGGGCACACTGAGTGAACCTGGTGGTGGTTGGTACAGAGTCTGACCGGCATCATCCCATATAGTTCCCACACCCAGAATAGCAGGGCCCACTTGAATCACAGTTTTAGTAGCCTCCTACACAGCAACAACTCCCTCCTCCTACTCTTCATCTGGCTCCTGTGCATCCTCCTCAACATCTGTCCAACCGTCGACATCATTCCCCAGCTGGGATCTCTGCAGCACTGCCTCGGCTAAGCGGCAACACGCTCAACTGAAGCTCATCTGTATCAGTGACAAATCGCACACGGCACCTGAGCTTTTGAAAGCAATAACTGAGCAGACAGATGAGTGGCTTGAGCCGTTAGACCTCTGTCCAGGGATGGTAGTGTGCGATAATGGTCTTAATCTGGTGGCGACTTTAAATCTTGGAAAGCTTGTACACGTTCCTTGTATGGCCCACATTGTAAATTTAGTAGTTCAGCACTTTCTGAAGAAATACCCTGGGATACCAGACCTACTTAACAAGGTACGACGTATTAGTGCACATTTCCGCAAGTCATCTCCCTCTTTTGCTGGCCTGGCAATGCTGCAGCAGTGCTTACACTTGCCTCGTCACAGACTAATATGTGACCTCCCTACGAGATAGAATTCAACCTATCATATGTTGGCCAGGATCCATGAGCAGCATAGGGCAGTATCCCAATTCCAGCTAGAACATGCCCATCAGACGCAGCTGCCAGACATAAGTACTGCTGAGTGGGTGTGGATTGCAGACAATTGTCAGGTCTTGGAGAATTTTGATTACTGTACCAACATTGTGAGCAGTGAGTATGCTGTTATCAGCATTACCATTCCACTGATTTGTTTATTGAAACGCTCTCTGGATGGTCTAACTGACCAAAGTGTTCATGCACCTGAGTTGTCTGTGGATCCAGACTTTATAATGGTTGCTTGTAATCCGCACAACCTCGGCCATCAAGCTCAGGCCACTTTTGCTGAGCATCATAAGGATGAGAATGAGAAGCATGATGAAGAACAGGAATGCTTTGAAGTTGGCAACCAAGGGATTGACAACCCAAGCTTCAGGGCTGTCCAGCATGGTTGGCCTGAAGAGGAGCAGGAGGAGGAGAGACAGACTGAGGAGGAGAGGAGGTTTAGGGAGACAGAATGTATTCTTAGCAGTGACACATAAAGGTTTCCAGTTCGGAGTCTGGGACACATGGCACAGTTTATGTCACACTGCCTTTCTCATGACTGTTGGCTAGTCCACATTTTGGCAGACAACAAATACTGGTTATGTACCTTCCTTGATCCACACTACAAAGACAAATTCGCTTTGCTACTTGTCGAGGCAAATAAGGATTGTACTGCGGAAACATTCAAGAGAGCTGTAGTGGAGCAGTTGATGAAACGATTACCCTCAGATCATGCTGGCGTCAGAGGTAGCGTGTCATCTCACGCAACAGGATTACAAGAGAGGGCTATGTATAGTAGGACAACACAGGCGGGGGACTAATGTGCCAAAACTGGTCCATTTTCCACAAACCGTCAACTGCGAATCAGATAATGGTTGGGGGAACTATGACAAGGAGGGAACAGTTAAGTAAGATGGTGAGGGACTATGTAGGTGACCGTATCAGTGTGCTTTCAGAGTCTATTGTACCCTTTAACTATTGGGTTTCCAAGCTCAACACTTGGCCAGACCTCGCATTATACGCTTTGGAAGTGCTAGCTTGCCCTGCTGCGAGTGTGTTGTCTGAGCGTGTTTTCAGCTCAGCGGGGTCAATAATAACAGATAGTCGCACACGACTATCCACGGAAAGTGCAGACAGTTTGACCATGATCAAAATGAACCATAGATGGATTGCCCCAGAGTATCTCAGGCTGCCTGTTAACAATACCCAATAATAAGTGTAGCCCCAAAATTTGGATTTCTTAAGTTCAAATAAGTTCCATTGTTTCTCATTCAAGACTATTTTGTCTTCTATCATCTAATGACACCGCATGGCTAATCTAACTTGTTATGCTGCTGCGATGTAATTGTTTGGCGCAATCACCCAGGGCAATATTTTTCAAGCCTTTGTATATTATGCACTGGCACAAGCCCTGCAAGGCTACACTGTCTAAAACAATTGGTCAGGCAGTCTCTATTTGTGTTCTTTATTGATGCAGTGCTCCACGGTGTGTTACACATAGCCCCCTGCAAAATCAGAATTTGTTTTTAGCTCCTTGGCATGTTATGCTCTATTGCTTGTCCTACCAATTTTTTTTCAAATAAGCTCTTGGGAGCTGTTGGAAGTACCTACTGATGCATTGCTCCATGGTTTCTGAACCATTATCCCCTAGGGAAACTGAACTTATTAAGCTGCTTGTCATGTTGTGCCCTGTTGCAAATCCTACCAATTTTTAAAAAAAAAAAAAAAAAGCTGTTGGGAGTACCTACTGATGCGGTGCTACCTGGTGTCTGAACCACTATACCCTAGGGCAGGGGTGGGGAACCTTTTTTAGCCGGGGGCCATTTGGATATTTCTACCAACCTTCGGGGGCCGCACAAAATCATAAATGTGAAAATGACCCTGCTATATTTGGTCAAACAATTAATTAACTTACCCCTACTGTGGCGGCCGGAGCTGCTTCTCTTTGGTGCATCTGTGATGTTTGGTGATACTAATCATGTTTCTTCTCACAGTTGCTTTTTCATTTTTGTCTGGGTCTGGAGCACAGTCAACTCTTTGTGATAAGATTGGTAAATCATATACATCACATAACAGACGCTGTATATACATCACAGGAGATGCTGGAGGTACATATATCACATAGGAGACACTGGGACTGCTGTATATACATCACAGGAGACACTGGGGGCATATACACCACATAGGAGACGCTGGGACTGTCGTATATACATCACAGGAGACACTGGAGGCACATATAACACATAGGAGACACTGGGACTGCTGTACATACATCACAGGAGACACTGGGGGCACATATATCACATAGGAGACACTGGGACTGCTGTATATACATCACAGGAGACACTGGGGGCACATATATCACATAGGAGACACTGGGACTGCTGTATATACATCACAGGAGACACTGGGGGCACATACATCACACAAGGGGCTGGGGAAATGTATATGCCCCCAGCCCCTCCTATGATGTATATGCCCTTAGTCCCTCCTGTGATGTATATGCCCCCAGCCTTTCTGTGATGTATGTGCCCCCAGCTCCTCCTGTGATGTATATGCCCCCAGCCCCCCCTGTGATGTATGTGCCCCCAGCCCCTCCTGTGATGTATGTGCCCCCAGCCCCTCCTGTGATGTATATGCCCCCTGCCCCTCCTGTGATGTATAAGTCACAGGAGATGCTGAGGACATGCACATCACAAGAGGGGTTGGGGACATGCACATCACAAGAGGGGCTGGGGTGCAGACGCCACAAGAGGGGCTGGGCCGCAGGCACCACACAAGAGGGGCTGGGGCGCAGGTACCACACAAGAGGGGCTGGGGCGCAGGCACCACACAAGAGGGGCGGGGGCGCAGGCACCACTGGGGGGCACAGACATCACTTGCGGAGCCCTGACATCAGTGGGGGGAGGAGGGACACACAAACTTGGGGTGATACACAGCACTGGGGGGCGACAAAGCACTGGACAGGGCACACAGCAGCGCCGTACTCACAGCACCGGAGAGCAGGCACCAGACACGCAGCTCCAAGGGCTGGGGGGCGGGCACGCAGCTCCAGGGGCTGGGGGCGGCATGCAGCTCCAAGGGCCAGGGGGCAGGCATGCAGCTCAGAGGGTCGGGGGAGCGGGCACGCAGCTCAGAGAGCCGGGGGCGGGCACGCAGCTTAGAGGGCCGGGCACACAGCTCCGAGGGCAGAGGGCGGGCAATGCAGAGCAATAAACCCGCCCACATAGTAAGCCCTCTCTCACTGGCACTGGCCAGAGGGAAAACGCATTGGTAAGCACAGCAGCACATGTGCGGATTTAAAGGGCCGGCAGCCCACAAGTTGGCGGTGGCGGATCAAGCACTGCCGCCCCCAGGAATCTGCCCGGGGGCTGCATAAAAGGGCTTGGCGGGCCGTTTACGGCCCGCGGGACAGAGGTTCCCCACCCCTGCCCTAGGGGAACTGAATGTATTAAACTCCTTGGCATGTTATGCCCTGTTACTTATCCTACCAATTTTTTTTTAATAAAGCTGTGGGAGTACCTACTGATGCAGTGATCCATGGTGTGTGAACTATTATCCCCTGGGGAAACTGAATGTATTAAACTCCTTGGCATGTTATGCCCTGTTGCAAATCCTACCAATTTTTTTTAAAAAAAGCTGTTGGGAGTACCTACTGATGCAGTGCTCCATGGTGTCTGAACCATTATCCCCTGGGGAAACTGAATTTATTAAACTTCTTGGCATGTTATGCCCTGTTGCTTATCCTACCATTTTTTTAAAAATAAGCTGTTGGGAGTACCTTGTGATGCTTTGCTACATGGTGTCAGAACCACTACACCCTAGGGGAACTAAATTTATTAAACTTCTTGGCATGTTATGCCCTCTTGCTTATCCTACCAATATTTTTTTTAAAAAAAAACCTGTTGGAAGTACCTACTGATGCAGTCCTCCATGGTGTCTGAACCATTATCCCCTGGGGAAACTGATTTTTTTCAAAATCCTCAGTGTTAGCTAGTGGAATAAAGCCTGAGTTCCAGAGTGAAACAACTGCCACTACCCCTGGGTTGCCTGCTTCCCAAACTGGTGTGCAACAAGGTGGCACTGATGTCTCCTTCTCCCAACCTGATGTTGGTCAAACTCAATCATCAACGACCACATCCGCTTCGGTGTCCCAGCATCCGTTCAGTTGTCCATACCACAGACCTTTGAAAAGAAGCGAAAATACCCCGTTACGCACCCAAGGGCACAAACTATAACTGCAGACATAGTACGATTGATAGCCCTTGAGATGTTACTGTATCGGCTTGTGGGAACAGAGGCTTTCCGCGACCTTTTGGTGCTGTTAGAAAGTAAATTTATTAAACTTCTTGGCATGTTATGCCCTGTTGCAAATCCTACCAATTTTTTTTAAAAAAGCTGTTGGGAGCTGTTGGGAGTACCTTTTTATGCTTTGCTAAATGGTGTCTGAACCATTACACCCTAGGGGAACTGAATTTATTAAACTTCTTCGCATGTTTTGCCCAGTTGCTGATCCTACCATTTTTTAAAAAATAAGCTGTTGGGAGCTGTTAGGAGTACCTTGTGATGCTTTGCTACATGGTGTCTGAAACACTACACCCTAGGGAAACTGAATGTATTAAACCTCTTGGCATGTTATGCCCTGTTGCAAATCCTAACAATTTTTAAAAATAAGCTGTTGGGAGCTGTTGGAGTACCTTCTGATGCTGTGCTACATGGTGTTTGAACCACTCCCCTGGGGAAACTGAATTTTTTTAAATCCTCGGTGTTAGCTAGTGGAATAAAGCCTGAGTTCCAGAGTGAAACAACTGCCACTTCCAGGATGCTGCATGCTTCACAAACTGCTGTCTAGGAAGACAATGTTCCCAATCTGCTTTTGGTCAGATGCAATCATCATCAACGACATCAGCTTCGATGTCCCAGCGTGGCGTTCGTTTGTCTATAAAACATACATTTCTGAATCATTTGAATAGAATTTGAATAGAGGGCCACAGGAGCCGGTGGTGTTGGTGGAGGAGGAGGAGAAGGGCAAGGCCAACATCCAAACGGGCAGATTGTAGCTGACCTTTTAAAGTGCTGTCAAATATGTCCCAAAAAAGGAGGTGTGAGACAGACACCAATATAATGTATAAGTAAAGGGTGCTTTACACGCAGCGACATCGCTAACGATATGTCGTCGGGGTCACGTCGTTAGTGAAGCACATTCGGCGTTGTTAGCGACATCGCAGCGTGTGACACCTAGGAGCGATGATCAATGATCGCAAAAACATCAAAAATCGTTGATCGTTGACATGTCGCTCCTTTTCATAATATCGTTGGTGGTGCATGCCGCTGGTTGCTCGTCATTCCTGCGGTATCACACATTGCTATGTATGACACCGCAGGAACGACGAACATCTCCTTACTTGCATCCACTGGCAATGAGGAAGAAAGGAGGTGAGCGGCATGTTCCGCCCCTCCTCTGCTATTGGGCGGCCACTTAGTGACATCGCTGTGACGCCGAACGCACCTCTCCCTTGAAGGAGGGATTGTTCGGCGATCACAGCAACGTCGCTAACCAGGTATATGCGTGTGACGCTGCCGTAGCGATATTGTTCGCTACGGCAGCGATCACCAAATGTCGCACGAACAACGGGGGCTTATGCTATCGCTCGCAACATCGCTAGCGATGTCGCAGCGTGTAAAGCACGCTTTACAGCCCTTTCTAACCAAAAAAGAAGGACAATTTTTAAAAAGGAAATGTGTGAACATTAGTGTTGAGCGAACCCGGACTGTAAATGTCCGGATCCACGCGGTTTCAGCACTATCTCCGACCCAGACCCGAGTGCGGGATTCCGGGTGCACGATCCGGAATCGGCAATTAATAAAAATGAAAAAACAATAAATAAATTAGCGTTTCATACTTACCGAGACTCGGTGTCATGGCGGCATACTGCTTCCGGGTCGCACTTTCACTTCCTGTGCTCAGCACGCAATCACACAGCATTTCATGTTTTCCCCGCCCACCGCCCGTCCTCTCAGCTGTGAGTGGTTGCAGGCTGACGCGACCCCCGGCCTGTGACAGCTCTGCCGCGGTCATCGCTTATCACGGCTCAGTAACAGGCTGTACTCAGAGCGGGCAGTCATCTCTATAGCTGCTCGCTCTGAGATGTAGCAGAGCTGGATGTGTCGGCGTGGGACTTCTCCTGTGGATTACGTCGGAGCTGCAGGGTGCTTGGGCTTAATAAAGAGGTGAAACAGGGTGTGTTTTGTACTTTATTTCAAATAAAGGATTGTTCTCTGTGTCTGTGTTTATTTACTTTCACTTACAGGTTTGTGTGATGCAGGTATCTGATAGACGCCTGTGCCATCACACAACCGAGGGTTTAGCAGCAGCCGTGCGCTGTTATTAACCCCTGCTATTACCCCGACTGGCACCGCATCACGCCTCCGGGAAGAGCCGGTATTGCACACCGGTATGGTCACATCTAATAGATGCGGCAATACCGGGCGGCTGCGTGCTGAGGATATACCAGCCCCCAGCCGACGTTATCTTGGCTGGGGATGAAAACTGGGGGAAACTGCACGTCGTTTTCTTTTTAATTATTTATTTAAAAAAAAAAACACAAGCGTTTTTTTTCTACGCCGCAGTCACACTTGTGAGGAATTCCCGCGAGTCTGACATCGCAGAACAGCTGCACACTTCTGACAGGAGCGTGCATGTGTTTCTAGGTACATACACACTCATGTTCAGACAGCAGCAGGCTGTGCCAGGTGATGTCAGACACGCACGAGTCTGACAGCGCATCACCGGCACTGCTGCACACTTCTGACAGGAGCGTGCATGTGTTTCTAGGTACATACACACTCATGTTCAGACAGCAGCAGGCTGTGCCAGGTGATGTCAGACACGCACGAGTCTGACAGCACATCACCGGCACTGCTGCACACTTCTGACAGGAGCGTGCATGTGTTTCTAGGTACATACACACTCATGTTCAGACAGCAGCAGGCTGTGCCAGGTGATGTCAGACACGCACGAGTCTGACAGCGCATCACCGGCACTGCTGCACACTTCTGACAGGAGCGTGCATGTGTTTCTAGGTACATACACACTCATGTTCAGATAGCAGCAGGCTGTGCCAGGTGATGTCAGACACGCACGAGTCTGACAGCGCATCACCGGCACTGCTGCACACTTCTGACAGGAGCGTGCATGTGTTTCTAGGTACATACACACTCATGTTCAGACAGCAGCAGGCTGTGCCAGGTGATGTCAGACACGCACGAGTCTGACAGCACATCACCGACACTGCTGCACACTTCTGACAGGAGTCAAAAAAAATAAAAATTCTGCCAGCAGGTGGAAGTTTGGTGCTGAAAGCTGGTGCAGACAATTTCAGCACCAAATGTAGATTGGATGCAGGAATATGGTGTAAAAATCTCAGCATCAAATTTACATCCCTTGGCCCCCAAATAAAAAAAAAAATTCTCTCAGCAGGTGGAAATTTGGTGCTGAAAGCTGGTGCAGATGATTTCAGCACCAAATGTGCACCTCCTGGCAAAAAACGACAGCAAAAAATCGCGGAAAAATAACCGCGGCAAAAACCACGGCAAAAGAAATTGCGTCAAAACACCGCGTTTTTTTCCAGTAGGTGTAGATTGGATGCAGGAATATGGTGTAAAAATCTCACCATAAAATTTGCATCCCTTGGCCCCCAAATAAAAAATAAAAAAAAAATTCTGCCAGCATGTGGAAATTTGGTGCTGAAAGCTGGTGCAGACGATTTCAGCACCAAATGTGCACCTCATGGCAAAAAAACGCGGCAAAAATCGTGGAAAAATAACTGCGGCAAAAACCGCGGCAAAAGAAATTGCGTCAAAACACCGCGTTTTTTTACCAGGAGGTGTAGATTGGATGCAGGAATATGGTGTAAAAATCTCAGCATCAAATTTGCATCCCTTGGGCCCCAAATAAAAAAAAATAAAAAATCTGCCAGCAGGTGGAAATTTGGTGCTGAAAGCTGGTGCAGACGATTTCAGCACCAAATGTGCACCTCCTGGCAAAAAAACGCGGCAACAATCGTGGAAAAATAACCGCGGCAAAAACCGCGGCAAAAAATTGCGTCCAAATACTGTGGTTTTTTGCCAGGAGGTGTATATTGGATGCAGGAATATGGTATAAAAATCTCAGCATCAAATTTGCATCCCTTGCCCCCCCCCCCCCAAAAAAAAAAAATTCTGCCAGCAGGTGGAAATTTTGTGCTGAAAGCTGGTGCAGACGATTTCAGCATCAAATGTGCACCTCCTGGCAAAAAAACACGGCAAAAATCGCGGAAAAAACAACGCGGAAAAAAAATTCCGCCAAAACACCGCGTTTTTTTTTACCAGGAGGTGTAGATTGGATGCAGGAATATGGTATAAAAATTTCATCTCTTGGCCAAAAAAACTGCGATTTTTCTGCTAGGAGATGCAGGTCTGTGAACTCAGTGACCTCCACTTGAGGTCAGGTTACCTGCGATCACAGATGAAGGACCGTGGGAATCTCCAGCTGTGACCACAAATGACCTGAGTGATGTCACCACTCAATGCGCAGCTCATTCATTCTCTGGAGCTCATAGAGAGCGGTCGGTCGTGCCGCTCTCTGTGATATTCAGATGCAGCAGAGCTGAATCGGCGTGGGACTTCTGTGGATTACGTCGGAGTTGCAGCGTGTTTGGGTTTAATAAAGAGGTGAAGGAGGGGATGTTTGTATTTTATTCCAAATAAAGGATTGTTCTGTGTCTATGTTTACTTACTGTCACTTACAGGTTTGTGTGATGCAGGTATCTGATAGATGCCTGTGCCATCACACAAAGCTAGGGTTTAGTAGCAGCCGTGTGCCGCTATTAACCCCTGCTATTACCCCGACTGGCACTGCATCACGCCTGCGGGAAGAGCCAGTAGCGCACACCGGTATGGTCACATCTAATAGATGCTGCAATACCGGGCGGCTGCGGGCTGGAATACCAGCCCCCAGCCGGCGTTATCTTGGCTGGGGATGAAAATAGGGGGAACCGCGCATCGTTTTGTTTTTTTTTTTACTTTCACCGGAATGACACATGCGAGGGGCTCAAGTGAGTCTGCAGACTCTGGGCACTGTATATACAGCACAGATACAGCGCGATAGCTGGGGCTGCAGCTGTGCGCTATAACCGTGCTGCCGAGTTTTTATTTTTTACCACCGTGAACTGCGCCTGTGATTGGTTGCAGTTAGCTGACACGTTGACACTCAGGGTGGGGGCGTGTCTAACTGCAACCAACACACACCGGTGGGTGGGGAAAACAATGAATATTGAATTGTCGGCTCCGGAAGGTAACAGCGTGACCCGGAAGGAGTGTGTCGCCATGACAGCGCCTCGGTGAGTATGCCGCACTTGCTCCTAGCCCCCTAGCCCCTCCACAAACGTTTTGAACCTCCGGATTCCGGTCCCCATTGACTTATATGGGCACTGGATTCCGGAGCAAATCGGACTCTTTTTTAAATCTGGCAGTGATCCGGATAATTGGCTGTCCGATCAACTGTAGTGAACATATGCTAAAGTGGTTTTTTTTGGAGGTTGGGGCTTGATTTGCCATTCTGTGTTGTCTATTTCTCCTCTGCTGCATGATGTACCTGAATATTTGTCAGATTTTCTTGACGTGTTTAATGAGACTGGTTCTGAATCTTTGTCCCCACCCCATATGGAGTGTGATTGTGCCATTGACTTGGTGCCAGGTTGCAAGTTTCCTAAGGGACGGATCTTCAATCTGTCTGTTCCTGAACAAGATGCTATTAGAACCTATATTAAGGAGTCATTGGAGAAAGGTCATATTAGACCATCCTCGTCACCTATGTTTTTTTTTTTTTACGGTTTTTTCTTTGTGTCCAAGAAGGATGGGTCGTTGAGACCTTGTATTGACTATCGTCTCCTTAATAAAATCACTATTAAATATCAGTATCCATTATCCTTAATGTCAGATCTGTTTTCCAGAGTAAAGGGAGCTAAGTGGTTTACAAAACTTGATCTTAGGGGTGCTTCACACACAGCGAGCTCGCTGCCGAGATCGCTGCTGAGTCACGGTTTTTGTGACGCAGCAGTGACCTCATTAGCGATCTCGCTGTGTGTGACACTGAGCAGCGATCTGGCCCCTGCTGCGAGATCGCTGCTCGTTACACACAGCCCTGGTTCGTTTTCTTCAAAGCCGCTCTCCTGCTGTGACACACAGATCGCTGTGTGTGACAGCAAGAGAGCGACAAATGAAGCGAGCAGGAGCCGGCATCTGACAGCTGAGGTAAGCTGTATCCAAGATAAACATCGGGTAACCAAGGTGGTTACCCGATATTTACCTTAGTTACCAGCATCTGCAGCTCTCACGCTGCCTGTGCTGCCGGCTCCGGCTCTCTGCACATGTAGCTGCTGTACACATCGGGTTAATTAACCCGATGTGTACAGCAGCTAGGAGAGCAAGGAGCCAGCGCTAAGCAGTGTGCGCGGCTCCCTGCTCTCTGCACATGTAGCTGCATTACACATCGGGTTAATTAACCCGATGTGTACTGTAGCTATGGTAGGAGAGCAAGGAGCCAGCGCTCAGTGTGCGCGGCTCCCTGCTCCCTGCACACACAGCTGTGCGCTGGTAACTAATGTAAACATCGGGTAACCATACCCGATGTTTACCTTAGTTACCAGTCTCCGCAGCTTCCAGACGGCAGCTCCGTGCAAGCGCAGCGTCGCTTGCACGTCGCTGCTGGCTGGGGGCTGTTCACTGGTCGCTGGTGAGATCTGCCTGTTTGACAGCTCACCAGCGACCATGTAGCGATGCAGCAGCGATCCTGACCAGGTCAGATCGCTGGTCGGATCGCTGCTGCATCGCTAAGTGTGAAGGTACCCTTAGGGAAGCCTATAATCTCATTCGAATTAAGGAGAGTGATGAATGGAAGACAGCCTTTAACACTCCTGAGGGGCATTTTGAGTCCCTAGTGATGCCTTTTGGGTTTTAATAATGCCCCCTCCGTCTTTCAATCATTCATGAATGATATTTTTTGGGAGCTAATTGGCAAATTGCTGATTGATTATATTTGGATGATTTTTTCTGATGATTGGGATGCTAATGTGCAGCAGGTCCGGAAAGTTTTTCAGATACTTAGGGAACGTTCATTGTTTGTTAAGGGATCAAAATGTCTTTTTGGCGTGCAGAAAATTTCCTTTTTGGGGTTTATTTTGTCCCTGGCTTCTATGGAAATGGATCTGGTCAAGGTTGAGGCCATTCATGACTGGGTTCAGCCAACCTCTTTGAAATCCCTTCAAAAATTTCTGGGTTTTGCCAATTTCTATCGTAAGTTTATAGGCAATTTCTCGAGTGTGGTTAAGCCTTTGACTGATTTGACCAAAAAGGGAGCTGATGTTGAAAATTGGACTTCAGAAGTAATTATGGCCTTCCAAGAGCTTAAAAAGAGGTTCATTTCTGCCCCAGTCCTGCAGCAACCTGAGGTTTCTCTTCCATTTCCAATTCAAGTGGAGATAGATGCCTCGGAGATTGGAGCAGGAGCCGTGTTGTCTCAAAGAGATCCTAGTACTTCCAAGCTTAAGCTTTGTGTTACGGGGGGCTGTCTGATAATAAAATCTAAAGGAATATCAGACAGTCAGGGTCCACCATGCAGAGACTCTGCTGCAGACTATGGCAGAGGATAAGGGGTATATAAGTGTGCCACTGTAAATAATAATAGCACAAGTGCAGAGTGCAATACCTCTGTTAAACTCACAGAGGAATATAATTTGAAAATAAAGCAATTCCTCCCTTACTTGGAGGGTGTGTGGAATGGTCTCTGTTAAAGATCACAGAGACAAAAGCAGTGAGTGTGAAATGGCACCTACCTAGGTCTGTTCCTCTAGTGGTGCCAGGAGACGGACAGCAGCGTAAGCCGCACAAAGATCCTACCTGTGTTCGCTCCACTAGTGTGCGAGGACACGAACCACTAGATATGGCACCTGCCTAGGTCTGCTCTTCTAGTGGTGCAAAAGAGACGGACAGCAGCATAAGCCGCACAAAGCTCCTACCTCTGTTCGCTCCCCTAGTGTGCGAGGATACGAACAACTGCCAGACGCAGTATAAGGAACGTTACCCTAGTGGCAACGTCCACCTACGAGTAGAATCACAAGGCCCAGCTGGACCATGTGCTTCAGGCACCTGCCTATGTCCGCTCCACTAAGAGGTAAGGATACAGACTGCAGCCGAAGCTGTAAAGGAATACGAACGCTACCCTGCCAGTAGTGCTCACCTAACATAGACAGAGAGATGCCTAGAGGGACGTGCACAGAGCGTCTACTCTCATGCATGAACCAAGAGGACTGAGCGCCAGGCGGCGTGCGTCAGGGTCTTATATAGACTCTGTGCCTCATCCAAGATGGAGGACACCAGAGCCAATCCGCTGCCAGAATGACAGCAATGACGTCACGCTGGCCTATCACCGAGCAAAGCGTCACAAGCACATGACCAGCGACCAATCGGCATAGAAGGTGTTAGAGATATGTGACCACGTATCACAAGCACATGACCAGCGGCAAATCAGCTTAGAAGGTGTCAGAGACATGTGACCTCGTGTCAGCGATGATGTCACCCGCATATGTGCAATGGCTCCAAGATAGGACTTAGTTTCCAGCGCTTGCACATGTGCAGTAGCAAGAAATCCGGACATAGTCTCCCGAGCCACAGCAACCGTAACAGTACCTCCCCCTCAAGGGCCCCCCTCCCGGCGACGCAGGTAATCGGCAACTAAGTCGGGAGCATGGACAGCCTCCTCAGGCTCCCAAGAGCGATGTTCCGGGCCGTAGCCCTCCCAATCTATCAAGAATAACCTGCGCCCTCTAACCATCTTAGAACCAACTATGGCTCGTACCTCATAGCTAGAGCGAGAGGAATCAGAGGCAGGAGAGTGCACATCACAAGCGTGAGGTAAAATAGCCGGCTTTAGCAGTGAAACATGGAATTTGTCATGGATCCTAAGATGGACGGGTAACTTCAATTGGTAGACTACAAGACTTACCTGTCGAGAGCCACACAAAGTCCCCTGGAGAAAAGACAGGAGTCGGGCGACGAAACCGATCGGACACCGTCTTCATACGGTCCTTAGCTGCTTGGATCGACTCTTGAGTCCGATCCCAAACCTCTCTGGCATTAGTTGCCTAGTCGGCCACAAGAGGAGAAGGTGCAGCAGCGGGAAATGGTACCGGTACCCTAGGGTGTTGCCCATTATTGAGTACGAATGGTGTCTGCCCAGTGGCCTCAGCCAGCGAATTGTTAAGGGCAAATTCTGCCCTGGGTAGGAGGGAGGACCAGTTATCGTGGTTCTAAGCAACAAAGTGTCGAAGGTATATAATCATGGATTGATTGGTACGCTCAACCAAACCATTGGTCTCCGGATGGTATGCCGAAGAGAGATTCAACTCAATTTGCAGAAGACTACAAAGATCTCGCCAGAAACGGGAAGCAAATTGCGGGCCTCTATCACAAATGATACGATCTGGCATCCCGTGAAGCCTAAAGACATGCTTGAGGAATAGTTTGGCTAGTACCCTGGAAGACGGGATTCTCGATAACGGTACGAGATAAACCATCCGGGAGAAATGGTCTGTAATGACCCACACAAATCTATGTCCCTGTGAACATGGAAGATCACCCACAAAGTCCATGCCTACCACCTCCCATGGTCTATCTGGCACTGGTAAAGGATGCAAGAGCCCAGCCGGTCTCTGCCGTAATGGACGGTTGCGAGCACACGAGTAGCAGGAACCGACATATCTCTTGACGTGGCTGGCTAAGTGTGGCCACCAATACCACCTCTCCAGTAACTCTCGTGTCCGCCTAATACCAAAATTCCCACCCACCTTTGAGGTGTGGGCCCACGACAGTATATCATTCTGTCGATCAGGTGGGATTTGGTCTAACGTCACAGGGGAGAGCGTATGAAAAACCCTGGAGGGAAGGATAAGACGAGGTTCGTCAATCTCTTCCTGGGTAGAAACCGTAGAGCGAGACAGGGCGTCTGCCTTGTTATTCTTACTCCCAGACAGATAGTTGATGGAGAAGTGAAAGCGGGAGAAAAACAAGGACCAGCGGGCTTGGCGAGGATTCAGACGCTGAGCGGTTTGTAAGTACGTCAGATTCTTATGGTCTGTATAGACCTGGAAAGGATGTTTTGCTCCTTCCAGCAAGTGATGCCACTCCTCCAAGGCTAGTCTCAGGGCGAGCAGTTCCCTATCCCCAATGGTATAGTTTCTCTCTGCCGGTGAAAAGGTTTTAGCAAAGAAGAAACACGGCCTTTTTCTACCTGCACCGTTCTTTTAATACAAGACCGCACCAGCACCCACTGAAGAGGCATCAACCTCCAAGAGGAAGGGCTTATTCTCATCGGGTCTTTGAAGAACGGGAGCAGTTGAAAAGTGTCTTTTTACTGCCTCAAAAGCCTGAGATGTTTCAGTAGACCAGACTTTTGGATTAGCACCTTTCTTAGTCAAGGCCACCAAAGGGGCCACCAAAGTAGAGAAATGGGGTATGAACTGCCTGTAATAATTTATGAATCCTAAGAAGCGTTGCACCGCCTTCAAGGAATGAGGTTCGGACCATTCCAGGACAGCAGAGAGCTTCGCAGGATCCATAGCCAGACCCTCTTGTGAGATAATGTAGCCCAAAAAAGGCAAGGATGGCTGCTCGAATACACATTTTTCGAGTTTAGCAAACAATGAGTGCTCCCTTAAACAGGAAAGGACACGAACGACATCCTGACGATGAGTCTCCAGATCAGGAGAAAAAATCAGGATGTCGTCCAGATACACCACGACGGAGGATAACAGTAAATCCCTGAACACATCGTTTACGAAGTCCTGAAATACTGTGGGTGCATTACATAAACCAAAAGGCATGACGACGTATTCATAGTGACCGTCTCGGGTGTTAAAAGCGGTCTTCCATTCATCACCCTCTCGAATTCGTACCAAGGTTTACGCACCCCGCAGATCCAACTTCGTAAAAACCTGAGCTCCTCTCAGTCTGTCAAAGAGCTCCGAAATTAAAGGTAAGGGTATTTGTTCTTTATTGTGATTGCGTTGAGACCCCTGTAATCTATGCAGGGACGCAAATCACCCTCTTTCTTCCGAACAAAGAAAAACCCAGCTCCCGCGGGAGAGACAGACTTACGAATGAACCCCTTCTCTAAACTCTCTCTCATATAGGTCGACATGGCCTCCGACTCAGGTATCGACAGAGGGTAAACCCTGCCCTTAGGTGGAACCGAACCTGGGATAAGGTCTATGGCACAGTCATACGGCCTATGGGGTGGAAGAACCTCAGCACCCTGTTTGGAGAACACATCAGCGAAATCCAAATAGGGTGTAGGTATGGGAGAGAGATCAGTTGATGCAACCGCAACGACCTTTGGTGGTAAGGGAAGACATCGGGACTGACATTTCGAACCCCAACTAATAATGCTGTCGGACTCCCAGTCAATGTGAGGAGCATGAGTCCGAAGCCATGGGAGACCCAGAAGGACGTCGTCTATACCCTCAGGCAAAACAAGAAAAGAAATCTCCTCTATGTGACCCTGAGGCAGGGAAAGGCGCAAGGGAACTGTCCTCAATGTAACGGAGTCAGACAACATAGTCCCATTAACAACACGGACAGGAATAGGCGCCTCTAACATGATAGAGGGAATATTGTGTCTCTTTACAAATCCTGAGGACACAAAAGTCCCGTCAGCTCCGGAATCCACAAAAGCCATAATAGGCCATGTATTCTCAGAGAATGAGAGCTGACCTGGGATACTACACTTAGAGGGTGCAGAAGACGTCTCTAGTAACCCCCCTCTAATGGTTACTAGGCCTGGGAGTTTCCCTGACGACTAGAACACTTGTTGGCATAGTGCCCAGCCTGATGACATACGTAACATATAGGAGGACCAGACCTGCGTAGTCTGGAGGACGTATGACCTAACTCCATAGGAGTGGGAGACGGACAGCAGCGTAAGCTGCACAAAGCTCCTACCTGCGTTCGCTCCACTAGTGTGCGAGGACACGAACCACTAGATATGGCACCTGCCTAGGTCCGCTCTTCTAGTGGTGCAAAAGAGACGGACAGCAGCATAAGCCGCACAAAGCTCCTACCTCTGTTCGCTCCCCTAGTGTGCGAGGATACGAACAACTGCCAGATGCAGTATAAGGAACTTTACCCTAGCGGCAACGTCCACCTACGAGTAGAATCACAAGGCCCAGCTGGACCATGTGCCTCAGGCACCTGTCTATGTCCGCTCCACAAAGAGGTAAGGATACGGACTGCAGCCGAAGCTGTAAGGTATAAGAACGCTACCCTGCCGGTAGCGCTCACCTAACATAGACAGAGAGATGCCTAGAGGGACGTGCACAGAGCGTCTACTCTCATGCATGAACCAAGAGGACTGAGCGCCGGGCAGCGTGCGTCAGGGTCTTATATAGACTCTGTGCCTCATCCAAGATGGAGGACACCAGAGCCAATCCGCTGCCAGAATGACAGCAATGACGTCACGCTGGCCTATCACCGAGCAAAGTGTCACAAGCACATGACCAGCGACCAATCGGCATAGATGGTGTCAGAGACATGTGACCACGTATCACAAGCACATGACCAGCGGCCAATCAGCTTAGAAGGTGTCAGAGACATGTGACCTCGTGTCAGCGATGATGTCACCCGCACATGTGCAATGGCTCCAAGATAGTACTTAGTCTCCAGCGCTTGCACATGTGCAGAAGCAAGAAATCCGGACATAGTCTCCAGAGCCACAGCAACCGTAACACCTTGTACCTTCTTCTCTTGGAAGTTTTCTCCATCTGAACGAAATTATGATGTTGGTAATCTGGAATTATTGGCACTGAAGTGGACCTTTGAGGAATGGAGACACTGGCTGGAGGGGGCGAGACATCAAATTGTGGTGCTCACTGATAATGAGATCTGTCCTATCTTCAATCTGCCAGGAGACTGAATCCTAGGCAGGCTAGGAGGGCTCTATTTTTTACACATTTCAATTTTGTGGTCTCTTTTCTTCCGGGCACTAAGAATATTAAAGCCGATGCTCTCTCTAGGAGTTTCTCTGCTGATTCTCTGGATGTTGTGGAGCCATCTAACATCCTGAATGAAAGTGTGGTCCTATCCGCTATTTCGCCTGATTTAAGGTTAGCACTTCAGAGGTTTCAGGGGGACAAACCTGAGAGATGTCCTGTGGGAAAGCTTTATGTTCCTGATCAATGGAGGACTAGAGTTCTGTCCGAGATTCATTGTTCTGTATTGGCTAATCATCCTGGGATTTTTGGCACCAGGGATCTTGTGAGTGGATCTTTGTGGTGGCCTTCCATGTCTCAAGATCTCAGGAGTTTCATGCAGTCTTGTAGGATTTGTTCCAGATCCAATTCTGGTTGTGCACATTCTAGTGGGTTGTTTCAGTCCCAGGAGAATGCTCAAAGGTTTGCCAACCGACGTAGGACAGCTGGTCCCCGGTTTAAAATGGGGGACATGGTTTGATTATCCTCCAGAAAAGTTCCTATGAGAGTTTACTCGCCTAAATTTAAACCTAGATTTATTGGGCCCTATATGATTTCGGAGATTCTTAATGCCGTAATTTTTTGTTTGGCTCTTCCTGAGTCCTTCAGAATTCACAATGTTTTTCATTACTCTTTGTTGAAGAAACATGTGGAGCCAGTAGTTTGTCTTGATAGGCAAAAATTCCAGGATCTTGTTAAGTGGAATTGTTATGGTCAGGAGGACAATTCTTGGGTCTTTGCCTCTGACATTCAAGCTAGCAGATTGGTTCGCACCTTCCACAATGCCAATCCTGACAGATCTGGTGGTTCTTGTGAGGATTCAGTGACCCCTCCTCAAGGGGGAAGGTACTGTTGTGCATGTCGTCTGTGTGGGTGCTGTGTGTTGAAGCTCCCTCTGGTGGCCAGGAATGGTAGTGGAGCTGAATCTGAGCCTGTGACTTAGACAGGTGTCGGCGTTAATTGAGAGTTGGGGAAGTCCTATTGCAGACAAGTCTGGTCTATATAGGAGAGCACTTTTTGCCCTGCGAGCGCCGGTTATAATTGTTTATTCTTCAGTCTCTATTCCTGGCCTGGAGATTTCTCCTTCCCTGTATCCCTGAGCAAGACTTCTGCAGATAAGTTTAAGTTTTTGCCTTGCTTCCTGGTTTATACCTTAGGGTGTTGTTTTTCCTTGTTTTGCTTTGTATCTGTTTTTTTGAAGGTGAAGTTTTGTTTCAATTGTGTTGTGATCATGGGAGGTTTCCCCTGTGCTAGCTCTCCAGCAGGAAAAGGGATTTTATCCCTGTCTAAATTGATTATTTGCTCATCTGTATTTTGTGTTCTTTTGGTATTTTGTTCTCCCATTATTTACAGGAGTACCTGATATTGTGGGGGTGAGGTCGTATGACCTCCAGGGCCATTTTTACTATCAGGAGTTTGGTATTTTTCTACAGGGATTTTGACGGACAAAATAGACATAGTGGCTTATTAAGAAGGCCAAACTAAACAAAAATAGAGGCAGCATGAAGACCCATACCAAAACAGCATGAAATTGCGGTCCATCAAAATAGCAAACATATGCAGAGAGAATAAACAAGAGGGGAGTAGTGTGGACATGAAACCACACATGCAGACAATTTGTGTCCGCATGTGCCGCTGCACGCACATTAAGGGCCCCGGGGGCTGGAACATAATGTAAAGAAGAATGGCTGGGTAAATAAGTGAGAGCCTGATAACATTAGGAAGCAAAGGGAGTCTGTGCTACCAGACCCATAGGGTTAAACTTGAGCTGAGGAGGTGCATAAATATAGGCACCAGGAAAAATGCCCAACAGAAATGGGAATGGTAGTACTGAAATAAAAACACAACTGGGGTATATGAACATACCGAAAAACAGCAGGAACAAAACCAAGTAATGGTGCATGTGTGTGCTCATGCACCCGCAATTAAGCATATGCACACACATGAAGAACCTGTGAAGCAAAGAGAGCGCATGGTATGCGGAAATACACATCAGCAACCGCAGATGGTTCAAGGCCACCATCATAGGCAAAGGAGCCAATCTACCTGAGTGGAATGCATGCATTGTAGCCGACCGTATGCTACCAACTGGGACAATGGTCAAGAAGCATCACAATCGGTACAGGTGAGAACGAACATGAAAAAAAAGGGCATATATATATATATATATATATATATACATATATATAACCAGAGTGGTTTAGATACAGGGAAAGTCAGTCCGGCATAAAGGGAGCAAACGAAGGATCCACAAGATGCGGGGTAATAGTCAATCCAGATGCAAACTTCGAAGTGGGAAATGAAAGAAGTCCATCGATAGTAAGTCAAATATGTCGAGGATCCCACGGTGTTGTTCCTGTATGAGGATGACGGATATCCAGGGCAGAGTCCAATTGTCTCCGTAGAAGACCAGACCATTGTGGACAGATTATCAACGACTAAAGAATGGTACAAAAAATATATAGGACCCCGCTTCACCTTATAGGTGCTCAGGAGAAAAAGGGAGGATAATAATAAAGAGAGAACTCCGGCACTCTACCTCAATGTAGTCAGACAAGAAAAAGGTTTCTTTTTATATATATTTTTTATTTTTGAAAAAAAGGAATTCATGCATATATGATGTCCAAAAATTAACGTTTCAACCATAATATGGTCTTCATCAAAAGGACCATCTGTGATTATCAGGCAAGGTGAGCTGTTACTAGGCGATGCGGTGCGGCATCATATATGCATGAATTCCTTTTTTTCAAAAATAAACAATATATATAAAAAGAAACCTTTTTCTTGTCTGACTACATTGAGGTAGAGTGCCGGAGTTCTCTCTTTATTATTAAAGAATGGTACACGACCTAAAAGTAGTAGAATACAAAATATTAGATGGCAACAAGAACGAGCATATATCGCCAGAGGTATCATCCCAAATAGCCTGTGAATAGGAGTTCCTCATTAAGACTAGAGATGAGCGAACCGGTCGCGGTTCAGCTCGAGTTCGGTTCGCCGAACGTTCAACGAACCGAACTCGAACCGCATAGGAAACAATGGCAGGCAATCACAAACACATAAAAACACCTAGAAAACACCCTCAAAGGTGTCCAAAAGGTGACAAACAACTCACAACACAACACAAACACATGGGAAAGTGACAAGGACATATACTCATGCGAAAACAAAAGAGCTGGACAAGGAAAAAGAGGAGGAGACACAGATATAGGCATGGCACCCCCTTCTAAAATCAAGTAAAACACCGCAAGGTGACTCCAAGCGGAGTCTCCCTTTTTTCCAAAAATTGGGCCACACACACACCCACCCCTTCAGTGGCAGCACTTGTGCCCCAGTTATACACTTCACAGCTAGATTTGCATCAAGCACATTCAAAAATACGCCATCCTTAACCGTCCCCAGGATGACACCGGGGTAGGTAGCTAAGTCTTTCCTGATCCCAGCTCTGTTCATCTTGGCTCCTTTTAAAAAACAATGTAAGCAAGGGTTACTCCAAGCGGAGTCTCCCTTTTTTCCAAAAATTGGGCCAAACACACACCCACCCCTTCAGTGGCAGCACATGTGCCCCAGTTGTACACTTCACAGCTAGATTTGCATCACGCACATTCAAAAATACGCCATCCTTAACCGTCCCCAGGATGACACCGGGGTAGGTAGCTAAGTCTTTCCTGATCCCAGCTCTGTTCATCTTGGCTCCTTTTAAAAACACAGCAAGCAAGAGTTACTCCAAGCGGAGTCTCCCTTTTTTCCAAAAATTGGGCAACACACACACCAACCCCTTCAGTGGCAGCACTTGTGCCCCAGTTGTTCACTTCACAGGTACATTTGCATCAAGCACATTCAAAAATAGGCCATACTTAACCGTCCCCAGGATGACACCGGGGTAGGTAGCAAAGTCTTTGCTGAACCATGACTTGTTCATCTTGGCTCTTTCTAAAAAACACAGCAAGCAAGGGTTACTCCAAGCGGAGTCTCCCTTTTTTCCAAAAATTGGGCCACACACACACCCACCCCTTCAGTGGCAGCACTTGTGCCCCAGTTGTACACTTCACAGCTAGATTTGCATCAGGCACATTCAAAAATACGCCATCCTTAACAGTCCCCAGGATGACACCGGGGTAGGAAGCTAAGTCTTTCCTGATCCCAGCTCTGTTCATCTTGGCTCCTTTTAAAAAACACAGCAAGCAAGGGTTACTCCAAGCGGAGTCTCCCTTTTTTCCAAAAATTGGGCCACACACACACCCACCCCTTCAGTGGCAGCACTTGTGCCCCAGTTGTACACTTCACAGATAGATTTGCATCAAGCACATTCAAAAATACGCCATACTTAACCGTCCCCAGGATGACACCGGGGTAGGTAGCAAAGTCTTTCCTGATCCCAGCTCTGTGCATCTTGGATCATTTTTAAAAACAATGTAAGCAAGGGTTACTCCAAGCGGAGTCTCCCTTTTTTCCAAAAATTGGGCCGCACACACACCCACTCCTTCAGTGGCAGCACTTGTGCCCCAGTTGTACACTTCACAGCTAGATTTGCATCAAGCACATTCAAAAATACGCCATAATTAACCGTCCCCAGGATGACACCGGGGTAGGTAGCAAAGTCTTTCCTGATCCCAGCTCTGTGCATCTAGGATCATTTTTAAAAACAATGTAAGCAAGGGTTACTCCAAGCGGAGTCTCCCTTTTTTCCAAAAATTGGGCCACACACACACCCACCCCTTCAGTGGCAGCACTTGTGCCCCAGTTGTACACTTCACAGCTAGATTTGCATCAAGCACATTCAAAAATACGCCACACTTAACCGTCCCCAGGATGACACCGGGGTAGGTAGCAAAGTCTTTCCTGATCCCAGCGCTGTGCATCTTGGATCATTTTTAAAAACACAGCAAGGGTTACTTCAAGCGGAGTCTCCCTTTTTTCCAAAAATTGGGCCACACAGACACCCCATCAGTGGCAGCACTTGTGCCTTAGTTGTACACTTCACAGCTAGATTTGCATCAAGCACATTCAAAATACACAAGCATTTACTCTCCCCAGGATGACACAGGGGTAGTAAATTCCTTGTGGATCCATGACTTGTTCATTTTGATGAACGTTAGTCTGTCCACATTGTCACTGGACAGACGCATGCGCTTATCTGTCAGCACACACCCAGCAGCACTGAAGACACGTTCAGAGACAACGCTGGCAGCTGAACACGACAAAATCTCCAAGGCGTAAGTGGAGAGCTCTGGCCATTTTTCAAGATTTGAAGCCTAAAATGAGCAAGGCTCCATTTGCAAAGTAATGGCATCGATGTTCATTTGGAGATACTCCTGTATCATCCTCTCCAGCCGTTGACTATGTGTCAGACTTGTTGTCTCTGGTGGCCTTGCAAAGGAGGGTCTAAAAAATTATGAAAAGATTCAATAAAATTGCTGTTACCAGCACCAGATACGGGTAGACTGTTGAAGATGACGAAACCGTCCCATGTTTGTCAAGTTACAACAGGGAGATTCACTCCCTGCACCTGCACGGTTCTTTGGTGGAAAAGCCGAGCTAAGATCGAGTAACAGCTTCTGCTGATACTCCTACATACGTGCGTCCCTTTCTATGGCTGGAATTATGTCACAAAATTTGGACTTGTACCGGGGATCTAATAGTGTGGCAAGCCAGTAGTCATCATCACTTCTGATTTTGACAATACGAGGGTCATGTTGGAGGTAGTGCAGCAAGAAGGCACTCATGTGTCTTGCGCAGCCATGCGGACCAAGTCCACGCTGTGTTTGTGGCATAGAGGTGCTAACCGTTCTTTCTTCCTCTGACATCTCCCCCCAACCTCTTTCAACTGAAATTTGACCAAGGTCTCCCTCATCCGCTGAGTCTTCCATGTCCATGGACAGTTCGTCCTCCATTTCTTCATGTTCTCCTGCACCTTCCTCAACATTTCGCCTGCTACCATGCGCCCTTGTTGATTCCTGTCCCCCATGGTCCCATGCCTGCCGCGTTGGTGATGATGAACGTCTGGACCTTGGTGATGTTGTTGTGTCTTGCGCATATGAATCCTCCTGTAGTTCCTCCCCTTCCTGTTGTCCCACCCCCTGACTCCGAATAGTGTTTAGCGTGTGCTCCAGCATGTAAATGACTGGAATTGTCATGCTGATAATGGCATTGTCAGCGCTAAACATATTTGTCGCCATGTCGAAACTGTGCAGAAGGGTGCATAGGTCCTTGATCTGAGACCACTGCATCAGGGTGATCTGCCCCACCTCTGCATCTCGTTGGCCCAGGCTATACGTCATGACGTATTGCACCAGGGCTCGGCGGCGCTGCCACAGTCGCTGTAACATTTGGAGAGTCGAATTCCAGCGTGTCGCCACATCGCATTTCAGGCGATGAACCAGCAGGCCGAAAGACTTCTGGAGCGATGCAAGTCGCTCAGCAGCGGTGGTTGAACGGCGGAAGTGAGCAGACAGTTTTTCGTGCCCTGTTCAGAAGGCCATCTAGGCCGGGATAGTGTGTTAAAAATTGCTGGACAACAAGGTTCAACACGTGAGCCATACAAGGCACGTGTCTCACCTTACCCAGGCGAAGGGCCGCACCCAGGTTTGCAGCATTGTCGCACATGGCCTTACCAGGCTGCAGGTTGAGTGGAGACAACCATTTATTAAACTCAGTCTCCAGAGCTGCCCACAACTCATCCGCTGTGTGACTCCTATTTCCAAGACATGTCAAGCAAAAGACCGCCTGATGCCGTTGCACTCTGCTGCCAGCATAGTAATGAGGGGTGCGTGATTCCTTCTGCGCAGTGAGAACGCTGGTGGCCTGACCAGGCAGGCTTGGGGCGGAGGTGGAGGACCAAGATGAGGTGGAGGAGGCAGAAGTAGTGGCGGAAATTGGACAGACAGAGGATTGACACACAAGTCGTGGGGATGGCAAGACTTGTGCAGCAGACCCTTCACCATCTATCACCATAGTTACCCAGTGCCCAGTCAGCGACATGTAACATCCCTGTCCATGCTTACTGGTCCAAGTATCGGTGGTGAAATGTACCCGTTCACACACAGAGTTTCTCAAGGAAGCGGTGATGTTGTGTGCGACATGCTGGTGTAGCGCGGGCACACCTTTCTTAGAGAAGTAGTGGCGACTGGGCATCTGGTACTGGGGCACAGCGACAGACATAAGGTCTCTAAAATCCTGTGTGTCCACCAGGCAGAAAGGCAGCATTTCGGTAGCCAAGAGCTTACAGAGGGATAAAGTCAACCTCTTAGCTTTGTCATGGGTCGCAGGAAATGGCCTTTTATTTGTCCACATCTGAGGGACAGAAATCTAGCTGCTGTGTGTAGATGGTGTTGAGTAGGGTGTCCCTGGAAAAATGCAGGTTTGTAAGGAAAGTGCAGGCATAGACATGATGTTGCCTTCATCCAATGTTGGTGCTATCGATGTCTGAGAGAGCTGTACACACGCACTTGTTTCCCCTTCCAAACCAACTGACGACCTACCAAGCAAACTGCCTGTTGCGGTTACAGTGGTGGAAGTTGTGCGTGGAAAACCAGGTGTGACAGCTGTCCCCACAGTCCTAGAAGATGACGAGCGCGCGGATGCACTGGAAGGGGCAGGCGGTGGATGGCTCGCTCCGCTAGGCCGCATTGCAGCACGGTGAGCTTCCCACTGGAACATATGATATTTATTCATGTGACGATTCATGGAAGAAGTTCTCAAACTGCTGAGGTTTTGCCCTCTACTAACAGAATCACGACAAATTTTACAGATCACATAATTTGGGCGATCTTTTGCTATGTCAAAAAAGGACCAGGCTAGGCAAGGCTTAGAGGGCATGCGACCTGCTGATCCACCCCGACTAGTGCTCAGAGGCACAGTGGTGGCTGAGGATGCAGTTGAAGACGTGCTACCAGTACTCCGACTCTGTCCAGGAAGGCACAAGGTAACTTCGTCGTCAGTTGCATCCTCCTCCACCGTCTCTGTTGACCTCCTCGAGGGCCTGACTGTGGGTTGACAGTAGGTGGGATCTAGAACTTCCTCATCAATTGTTGTGTTTGCACTCCCCTCACCCTCAGACCGAGCCTCTTCTTGCCTTGACCGAATATTTAAGTTGTCATCCCAATCTGGTATCTGTGTCTCATCGTCATCAGTATGTTCCTCATTGTCTATTACAACAGGTGTTTCAGTTTGTGAATAAGGGTCAACATTATGCTCAGAAACTTGGTCATCACGGCCTGAATCTGAGTCACAAAGGTTCTGGGCATCACTGCAGACCATTTGCTGGTCTGTACTCACTGTAGCTTGGGAGCAGACCTCTGATTCCCAGGCTATAGCGTGACTGAACAGCTCTGCAGACTCAGCCATCTCAGTTCCACCATACTGTGCAGGGCGGATGGAGACTTCAGAGCTGGGAGAAAGCAAGTGTGATTGGGATGACAACTCAGAGGACTGGTGTTTTTTGGATGCGGTAGTTGAGGTGGAGGAGAGGGCACTTGTTGGACCACTTGAGATCCATTCAAGCATTTTCTTTATTTGGCCATCATCTACCTTTGTTCCAGTTGTTTGTGTCCGTAAAAAAGGGACCACATCGGATTGTCCACGGTAAGTAGTAGACATCTTACTTTTGCTGGAAGATGGTCTATCTTCAGCAGATGTTAATGGGGCTTTGCACCTCCCCCACGGACAAACCCTTTTTTTCCTTTTCCAACACGCCTCTTCCCCTTTCCACCACCATCTGTCATTTTACCACTCATTTTGATTGCGACAAGATTGCGCACTTAAAATGTGGTAGTAAAAATTGAGAGGTGGTGTAGATTTCAGCGGTGGTCTATCTTTATTAACAGCAGAATAAACAACAATAACTATCCCTGACAATGCAACTACGGCCCTTAAACTGGCAGCATAGTTTGCTAGTATAATGGCGTAGTAACAATGAGTTTGAGTGTGCAATGCAGAGGTGCTGCACATAGGTTTGCACCAGTGGGACACTAATGGAAGTCCAACAGCCACTTTTAGTATGCCACTAAGTTTACTCAGTGTTTGCTAGTATAATGGCTTAGTAACAATGAGTTTGAGTGTGCAAAGCAGTGGTGCTGCAAATAGCTTTGCACCAGTGGGACACTAATGGAAGTCCAGCAGCCACTTTTAGGATGCCACTAAGTTTACTCAGGGTTTGATAGTATAATGGCTTAGTAACAATGAGTTTGAGTGTGCAATGCAGAGGTGCTGCACATAGGTTTGCACCAGTGGGACACTAATGGAAGTCCAACAGCCACTATTAGAATGCCACTAAGTTTACTCAGTGTTTGCTAGTATAATAGCTTAGTAACAATGAGTTTGAGTGTGCAATGCAGAGGTGCTGCACATAGGTTTGCACGAGTGGGACACTAATGGAAGTCCAACAGCCACTTTTAGGATGCCACTAAGTTTACTCAGTGTTTGCTAGTATAATGGCTTAGTAACAATGAGTTTGAGTGTGCAATGCAGTGGTGCTGCAAATAGCTTTGCACCAGTGGAACACTAATGGAAGTCCAACAGCCACTTTTAGGATGCCACTGAGTTTACTCAGTGTTTGCTAGTATAATGGCTTAGTAACATAGTTACATAGTTACATAGTTACTTAGGTTGAAAAAAGACCTAGGTCCATCTAGTTCAACCTTCCTCCACCAGTTCTACATTTAGTCACTAAGTCATTTATAACCAACAATGTTTTGTGTACTGAGGAAATCATCCAGCCCTTTTTTAAAAGCTGTTATAGTATCTGCCATTACTACCTCTTGTGGTAGGGCATTCCACAGTCTGACCGCTCTAACTGTAAAGAACCCTTTCCTATTTAGGTTTCGGAATCGCTTTTCTTCCACTCGCAGTGAGTGCCCCCTAGTCCTTAGTACTGTCTTTGGAAGGAATAAGTCATGTGCCAGTCCTTTATATTGACCACACATGTATTTATGTATTTATACATATAAATGAGATCTCCTCTGAGACGTCTTTTTTCTAAGCTAAACATATCTAACTTTTTCAACCTGTCATCATATGGGAGGCCTTCCATTCCTTGTAATAGTCTAGTTGCCCGCCTTTGAACTGACTCTAACTTCTGAATGTCCTTTTTAAAATGTGGAGCCCAAAACTGGATCCCGTATTCCAGATGTGGCCTTACAAGTGATTTATAGAGGGGTAACAATACGTTGGGATCACGGGATCTAATCTCTCTTTTTATACACCCTAAAATCTTGTTTGCTTTAGCAGCTGCTGCTTGACATTGAGTGCTGCTGCTGAGCTTATTTGTAATGAGAATACCCAAGTCCTTCTCCTGTTCTGTAGTCCCGAGTTTACTTCCATTTAATGTATATGCAGCTATAGGATTACTCCGTCCTAGGTGCATTACTTTACATTTATCAACATTAAATCTCATTTGCCAAGTATCTGCCCATTCTGACATCTTATCCAGATCTTTTTGTAATATTGTACTATCCAGGTCAGTTTTTAATATCCTACATAGTTTGGTGTCATCGGCAAAGACTGACACTGTACTATCAATCCCATCCACAAGGTCATTAATAAAGAGAGTAAAAAGAATCGGTCCAAGCACAGATCCCTGCGGCACCCCACTGCTGACTACAGCCCATTTAGAGAATGTACCATTTATGACTACTCTTTGTTTCCTATCTTTTAGCCAATTCCTTACCCAGTTGCATATTGTGTCCCCTAGTCCTTGCTTCTGGAGCTTTAGTATAAGGCTATTATGTGGTACAGTATCAAATGCCTTTGCAAAGTCCAAATAAATCACATCAGCTGCATTACCAATATCCAGGTTTGAACTTACCCCCTCATAGAACCCCAACAGGTTGGTTAGACACGACTTATCTTTCATGAATCCATGCTGTTTGTCAGTTATCATATTATTTTCTGCAATATATTTTTGCATGTCATCCCTTAAAATGCCCTCAAAAACTTTGCATACTACTGATGTCAGGCTTACTGGACGGTAGTTGCCTGGATCTACCCTCTTACCTTTCTTAAATATCGATACCACATCAGCAATCCTCCAATCCTGAGGCACCAACCCTGTTACAAGTGAGTCTAAAAAGATGAGATACAGCGGTCTGTCGATTACGGAGCTCAATTCCCTCAATATTCGTGGATGAATGCCATCTGGCCCTGGGGATTTGTCAATGTTTAATTTACTCAGACGTAGGCGTACTTCATCTTGTGTTAAATTAATTATATCGGGTGGTGGACTTTGATTTTTCACTTGTTGAATGATCCCTGGTACAGTCAGTTCCTTGGTGAATACAGATGAGAAATGCCTATTTAATATCTCAGTCTTTTGTTTGTCCTCTATAACTAACTTGTTAATATATTTTAAGGGGCCGATACTATCCTTTGTTTTCCTTTTGGCATTAATGTATTTATAAAAGATTTTGGGATTTATTTTAATGTCATTGGCGATTTTTGTTTCAGTAGCTAATTTTGCTTGTTTGATTTCTTTTTTATATTTCCTATTGATATCTTTATACTCCTGCAATGCTATTTCTGTATTCTCAGCCTTTAAGATTTTAAATGCCCTTTGTTTTTGTTTTATTATACTTTGTACAGTCTTATTTATCCATAGTGGTTTCTTTGTATTCCTGGACATTTTATTACCACTGGGTATACGTTTTTTACAGGACTCTAGTAGTATATCCTTAAACTTACCCCATTTATGTTCGGTATCCCCAGTTACCATGACTTTGTCCCAATCTACACATTTAAGCTCTTCCCTTAATTTGTTGAAATCAGCTTTCCTAAAATTCCAGGTTTTAGCATTCCCCCTTTGAAATGTTCTATTGAATATTATGTTGAAGCTTACCATATTATGATCGCTGGTGCCCAAGTGCTCCCGGACCTGTAGATCTGAAATTGTATCCGGTCTATTTGACAGGACCAGATCTAGCAAATTATCTCCCCTGGTCGGTTCACCTACCATCTGAGAGAGGAAATGGTCTTGAATGGTAGATAAGAACTTACAGCTTTTAGCAGAACCAGAAGATTCTATGTCCCACTGAATGTCTGGATAGTTGAAATCCCCCATAATAAGAACCCGATTATTATTATTAGCTGCCTTTTCAATTTGTTCCAGCATTTCACCCTCTATTTGTTCAGGTATGTTAGGAGGCTTATAGCAAACTCCAATTAGCATTTTTCCATTATTCCCCTCCCCATGTACATTTACCCATACTGACTCTACATTGTTGCTGTTCCCCTCAATGTCATCATACAACACAGGTTTTAGGTTAGATTTAATAAATATACACACCCCACCACCTTTTTGGCCTTTCCTGTCCTTCCTAAATGTACTATAACCCTGTATGTTTGTCACCCAGTCATGGCTTTCATCCAGCCAGGTTTCCGTAATGCCCACCACATCATAATCCATGGTTAACATAAGAGTCTCCAATTCATTCATTTTGTTTGCAAGACTTCTTGCATTTGCCAGTAGACATTTAATCCTATTAACACCTTTATTACGCCTAGCCTCCCTACGTTCCTTGTATGTCCCATCCCCCCCTAATCCTTCATTGACCCCTACCGTCTCCCTGTCTCTATCTGCTCTATCTATCCCCTTATTTGCTCCACTACCCTCCCTCCCCCCCGATCCTAGTTTAAAAGCTCCTCCATCCGTCTGACCATTTTCTCCCCCAGCACAGCATGAGTTTGAGTGTGCAATGCAAAGGTGCTGCACATAGGTTTGCACCAGTGGGACACTAATGGAAGTCCAACAGCCACTTTTAGGATGCCACTAAGTTTACTCAGTGTTTGCTAGTATAATGGCTTAGTAACAATGAGTTTGAGTGTGCAATGCAGAGGTGCTGTACATAGGTTTGCACTAGTGGGACACTAATGGAAGTCCAACAGCCACTTTTAGGATGCCACTAAGTTTCCTCAGTGTTTGATAGTATAATGGCTTAGTAACAATGAGTTTGAGTGTGCAATGCAGAGGTGCTGCACATAGGTTTGCATGAGTGGGACACTAATGGAAGTCCAACAGCCACTTTTAGGATGCCACTAAGTTTACTCAGTGTTTGCTAGTATAATGGCTTAGTAACAATGAGTTTGAGTGTGCAATGCAGAGGTGCTGCACATAGGTTTGCACCAGTGGGACACTAATGGAAGTCCAACAGCCACTTTTAGGATGCCAGTAAGTTTCCTCAGTGTTTGCTAGTATAATGGCTTAGTAACAATGAGTTTGAGTGTGCAATGCAGTGGTGCTGCAAATAGCTTTGCACCAGTGGAACACTAATGGAAGTCCAACAGCCACTTTTAGGATGCCACTAAGTTTACTCAGTGTTTGCTAGTATAATGGCTTAGTAACAATGAGTTTGAGTGTGCAATGCAGAGGTGCTGCACATAGGTTTGCACCAGTGGGACACTAATGGAAGTCCAACAGCCACTTTTAGGATGCCACTAATTTACTCAGTGTTTGCTAGTATAATGGCTTAGTAACAATGAGTTTGAGTGTGCAATGCAGTGGTGCTGCAAATAGCTTTGCACCAGTGGGACACTAATGGAAATCCAACAGCCACTTTTAGGATGCCACTAAGTTTACTCAGTGTTTGCTAGTATCATGGCTTAATAACAAGGAGTTTGAGTGTGCAATGCAGTGGTGCTGCAAATAGCTTTGCACCAGTGGGACACTAATGGAAGTCCAACAGCCACTTTTAGGATGCCACTAAGTTTACTCAGTGTTTGCTAGTATAACGGCTTAGAAACAATGAGTTTGAGTGTGCAATGCAGAGGTGCTGCACATAGGTTTGCACCAGTGGGACACTAATGGAAGTCCAACAGACACTTTTAGGATGCCACTAAGTTTACTCAGTGTTTGCTAGTATAATGGCTTAGTAACAATGAGTTTGAGTGTGCAATGCAGAGGTGCTGCACATAGGTTTGCACCAGTGGGACACTAATGGAAGCCCAACAGCCACTTTTAGGATGCCACTAAGTTTACTCAGTGTTTGCTAGTATAATGGCTTAGTAACAATGAGTTTGAGTGTGCAATGCAGAGGTGCTGTACATAGGTTTGCACCAGTGGGACACTAATGGAAGTCCAACAGCCACTTTTAGAATGCCACTAAGTTTACTCAGTGTTTGCTAATATAATGGCTTAGTAACAATGAGTTTGAGTGTGCAATGCAGTGGTGCTGCAAATAGCTTTGCACCAGTGGGACACTAATGGAAGTCCAACAGCCACTTTTAGGATGCCACTAAGTTTACTCAGTGTTTGCTAGTATAATGGCTTAGTAACAATGAGTTTGAGTGTGCAATGCAGAGGTGCTGCACATAGGTTTGCACCAGTGGGACACTAATGGAAGTCCAACAGCCACTTTTAGGATGCCACTAAGTTTACTCAGTGTTTGCTAGTATAATGGCTTAGTAACAATGAGTTTGAGTGTGCAATGCAGTGGTGCTGCAAATAGCTTTGCACCAGTGGGACACTAATGGAAGTCCAACAGCCACTTTTAGGATGCCACTAAGTTTACTCAGTGTTTGCTAGTATAATGGCTTAGTAACAATGAGTTTGAGTGTGCAATGCAGAGGTGCTGCACATAGGTTTGCACCAGTGGGACACTAATGGAAGTCCAACAGCCACTTTTAGAATGCCACTAAGTTTACTCAGTGTTTGCTAGTATAATGGCTTAGTAACAATGAGTTTCAGTGTGCAATGCAGAGGTGCTGCACATAGGTTTGCATGACTGATGGACTAGTGAATTGCGCTCCTGGTAATCTAATAAATAAGACACCACACACTGCGTGACATGGATTAAAATTTTGGCCACAGCAGCCCTTTATTTTAATAAGAAAAAACATCAATAAGAAAAAACAAGATTATCGGCCCAGAGATGTGGTTGTTATAAATCCCAGCCCCATATCCCCCTCCGCCGTGTACACCTAGCTCAAGGGGGAATCTGGGTATACCCCTTGATCATTTTCCTTGTGTCCGCTGAGCTCCTCCCCAGGGACCCATCTATTCCACTGTCCACTGAGCTCCTCCCCAGGGACCCATATTCCACTGTCCGCTGAGCTCTGGCCCAGGGACCCCATTAAAAACATAATTCTCCAACCAACAAAGAGGGGGTTTAAACAACCACATCCCGCCGCCGCCAAATGCTGCTGTAACATACAATATTAAAATGTTAATACAATATTAATATGTTGATATGACATTGTCAATTTGGATACATTACTGATAACAATTAATACAATACGATACAATACTAATAATGTTGATAAAATACCGATGATGTTGAATACCAATAACATTGTTAGAATATTGACAGTGTTGCAAAGTCCTGATATTGATACATTTCCCTTTTTTATAGGGAGGGTGGGTGGGACAACTGCTTGTTCAGTCTTTAAGTCCAGGACAAAGGAATGACACCTTAACATGGGACCTATTTCTTATATGGCCCCTGCCCCCATCTCTCCTCCTGCTCGCCCACCACCACATTCCTTAGGTAAAAACCCCCATCCCTTACTCCTTAACCCTTTCCTGGATCTATCACTGCCTCAGTCATGTACGTTACGTCTATCTGCCTTCACTCTGCTTGACTGATGGACTAGTGAATTGCGCTCCTGGTAATCTAATAAATAAGACACCACACACTGCGTGACATGGATTAAAATTTTGGCCACAGCAGCCCTTTATTTTAATAAGAAAAAACATCAATAAGAAAAAACAAGATTATCGGCCCAGAGATGTGGTTGTTATAAATCCCAGCCCCATATCCCCCTCCGCCGTGTACACCTAGCTCAAGGGGGAATCTGGGTATACCCCTTGATCATTTTCCTTGTGTCCGCTGAGCTCCTCCCCAGGGACCCATCTATTCCACTGTCCACTGAGCTCCTCCCCAGGGACCCATATTCCACTGTCCGCTGAGCTCTGGCCCAGGGACCCCATTAAAAACATAATTCTCCAACCAACAAAGAGGGGGTTTAAACAACCACATCCCGCCAAGACTCGCTCTTGTGACACCTTACAAGAGTGAGTTCCTCCACAACTTAATGGCTCGTTCTACTCCTTCTTGTATTCCCAACATCCATATATCAATGCCAATGTCATTAAGATGTACCTTATCATCTCTCCAAAAATGTTCCTTTGTATTTTCCAGCATCTGGTGACGTATGGCCACCCCTCCGTTTTCCAACACAAATTTTGTTATTTTTTTTATTAACCTTTATCCTTGTATTATTGATGCGAGCCACTGATCGCGCTGTTCTCCACATTTGTCTAGCTACTATATCCGACCAGACCACCACTGTTTCTGGGTAAGACCTCCATAAATTCAACATATCAAGCTTTATGTTCCTAACTAAATGTCTTGATGTTCTTATTGCTAAATCATTACCACCTAAATGGATAAGTAAGACGTCCGGGGGGCGGTAGAACTCCACGTGATACTGGATTTCTTTTAACAGCTGATGCCACTGCATTCCCCTCTTTCCTATCCATGTCACCCGTGCCAAGGAACTGGGCAACCCCAACTGTTTGCCATTAGGCCTGACTGCTGCACGTAAGGCCCCCCAAAAAACAAATGAATGTCCCATGATCCAAACCAGGCATTGCTGTTCAGCTAAAACAAAAAACAAAAACACAATTATCACACAATTGTCTAAATGAAGACACAACTACTATAGGATTACCACAATGTACACATATATATACATGTACGCCATTTATAATAAATGTAATCGAATGTAACTCTTAAATCTGCTCGATTCCCATCTCCCGATTTTTTTAACTATGTCAGGCCCTAAGCCCCATCTAGCAGCTTCTGTGGCTGCTCCTATCCTAAATGAGTGTGAAGTGAATGCATTTGGAGACTCTCCCAATATTGTCAGGCATTTTTTAAGAACTGCTGTGAATTGAAATTGTGACAATGACTTACAATCCTCATGAATTAGTAATGAACCTTGGATATTTGGCCTTCTTGAGACATAGTTTCTAAAACAGATGACCGGGCAGGCCCTGGACCCGCTTAAAGGAAACAATGTGATCCATTTTCCTCTACCCTGTTGATCAGTTTTTGACTTTGCCAGAAAACATTCTAATCTGTCTGTGTACTGATGCACGTCCTCGTCTTGTAGACCCCCACTTCTGGTGGAGCTACTCGCCACCAACTCGCTGATTCTAAAAGCGCCAAAAAAGGCCAGTGTGAATGCACAACTAAAGAGAAACACTTCAAAGGGACTGCTACAGACTCGGCCTAGTACACTCAGTATCTGCTGCAATAACTGGAAAGAAATCGGACGCCGTTTATCTCTGGTCTTCTTACAACTTTTCCTGTAACCCTTTAGGGCCTGCTTAACTAAAAAATGCTTTGTGTAATCAGTGAAGTCGTGCAACTTAAACCAAAAAGCTAATCCAGACATTTTACTATCAATACTGGACAATGAAGTACCATCCACAAAGGCCCTGCTAATGTAAAATAACAACAAGGAAACATTGTCATGTAACCTGGCATCATGTCCCACTAGAGCACACAAGTTTTCCCATTCCCTCCATGCTGACTGGTACCTCTGCCATGTGCTTACACCCACAGACCGTTCTATCAGAGCGTATGCGGTGTCACTGGCAGTGACCACAGAAAATCCGGACACTTCTTGCCTTGTACCTCTGCCATCGGGGCTAACGAACGGAATCTGTCCCACTGAAAACGAGACAGAGCATCAGCCACAGAATTGCAAACACCGGGAACATGCACAGCTGTAATCTGACAATTTGACTTTAAACAGCGCAGCACTAGATGACGCAGCAACGTAACAACAGGCAGGGAAGAAGCTGATTGTTTGTTGATGACTTCTACAACTCCCAAGTTATCACAATGAAATCTCACTTTTCGGTTTTGGAAAATATTGTACCAAATTTCACAAGCAACCACTATGGGGAACAATTCAAGGAGTACTAAGTTTCGTGTTAACCCATTGTTTCTCCAACTCTCTGGCCACCTATCTGCACACCACTGTCCCGAACAATATGCACCAAAACCAGTTGACCCCGCTGCATCAGTGTGGATGTCTAGATCAAAATTTGAAACCGGTGGTCTGATCCACAATGACCTCCCATTAAACTCTATTAAGAACTGTTCCCATACCGCCAGATCGTCCTTTAATGTTCTAGCCAGCCGCACAAAGTGATGTGGAAAGGTTATGCCTGAGGTAGCTGCAGCTAGGCGCCTACAAAAAACTCTACCCATTGGAATAATGCGACACGCAAAGTTCATTTTTCCTAACAGCGATTGTAGATCCTTTAATCTGATCTTACGGTGGGATCTAGCTTCTCTGACTGCCTCCAGCAGATCACTGACCTTGTCATCCGGTAATCTGCACTCCATTGCTTCACTGTCAATCAAAATTCCTAAAAACTTGATAAGTGTAGACGGGCCTTCTGTTTTATCTGATGCTAACGGTACTCCGAAACACTTAAAAACCGACTGAATCGCTGCCAATAATGAAGCACAAACAAATGACTTTGGTGGACCAATACATAAGAAATCATCTAGATAATGCAGGACAGAACGCACGCCGGCTTCCTTCTTTACTACCCACTCCAAAAATGTGCTAAATGATTCAAACAAGGAGCATGAGATGGAGCAGCCCATGGGTAAACACAAGTCTACATAAAACATTCCCTGCCACTGACAACCCAAGAGATGGAAGCTTTCTGGATGGACTGGTAAGAGTCTAAAGGCAGCTTCAATGTCTGTTTTTGCCATTAAAGCTCCTCTGCCGTACTTCTGAACCCATGCAATCGCTGTATCAAATGAAGTATACGAGACTGTGCAAAGTTCCTGATCGATTCCATCATTAACTGAGCTTCCATGAGGGAAGGACAGATGATGGATCAGCCTAAACTTATTGGGTTCCTTCTTTGGGACCACCCCCAATGGAGAGACCCTTAAGTTTTCTATTGGCATTTTGGGGAATGGGCCTGCCATGCGGCCCAGGTCAATTTCTTTGTTTAGTTTTGTGGAGACAATGTGAGAATATGTATAAGCTGAAGCAAGGTTACGAGAACAGGTTAATGGGCCTGAAGTAGATGGGATCTTAAAACCTTCTGAGAAACCCTCCCCCAGCAATTGTGCTGCTTTTTTATCTGGGTACCTGCTTAGATAGCCCACCATCTCCCCGAGTCTAATTGGGGTTTCCCCCTTTTTGGTTAATCTCTGCTGTTGGGGTTTTATTTCGTTTAAAGCATTTTGATAGGCTATGGTTTCCACTACAGAAGCTGCATTCATGTTTGTACCTGCATGTGTTTCCGAATCTGCACTGGCTATCATTGAACTGCCAGCAGCAACCTTTTCTGTTTGCTGCCGACAATCCGATTGCTGATGATCTGCCGACATAGCCCTGAAAGGGCTGATTAACCCCACGTGGCGCTGTCATGAGACGCATCCATAAACTAATATCTTTGTGATCCCAACGAATCCCTTGGCGACCAGCCTTTCGTTGGCGAAACTGCTCATCATAGCGCAGCCATGCTAAACCTCCATACACACGGTGCGCCTCCCCGATAGAATTCATGTAACAAAATAAGGCAGAGCAATGTTCAGGAGTTTTTTGGCCTATTACACTTGCTAATATGGCAAAGGCCTGGAACCAATTGCTAAATGTTTGGGGGATGAGACAATACCGTCTTTCTTGTTCCTCTCTTTTCCTCTCATCAAACCTGACTCTATCCAAGTTATATTTTTCTAAGGGCAATAATGAAAATATTTCCACATATTCGTCGGCCCAAATCTTCTCCCTAACCTCCTGTTTCAAATGAATTCCTAGAGGACCCTCAAAACATACATATAATTCTCCTTTTGCTGCATCAGATAATGGAACCCCTTGTGAAATTACTGCGTCCTCCTGTGTGTCTGGATCAGCACACGACTGACTTACCACCTCCGATGTCCGGCGACCATTCCCACACCATGCAGCAATAGGAGAAGAGGTTATGGGTAAGCTAGACTGACTCAAAGCCTCCTTAACCCCGGACACTAATTGCTGTACTACTGAATTAAGATCCCATCCTACATTGCCGGGAACTGTACCCCCAACTGCGCCCACTGGATTCATTACAGGTGTTGTTACACTAGATATAGGACAAGAAAAAGTGTTCTCACCAATACCTGGCTGCGTCCTAGGTTGACCAGCCGTCCGTGACGTATTAGTTATAGTCTCTACAGCCCCTCCATTATTGAAGTGCTGCGTGCTGCTGCCCTCTAGTGGGCAGTCGTTATCTGTGTCATAGTCATTGTCTGGAATCTCTTCTGAGTCTTGTAGCTGTAGATTTCTTGCCGGACTCATATCCTGAGCCGGCCGAAGAAGTCTTTGTCTGGTTAAAGTACTTTTGCGCAGTTGTCTTTTTGGATTCCTGCCACTCCTCGTGTAATGAGAACCCGGATCCGGAAATGTTGTGTGTCCTAAGCCCATCCCCCCGTGTTGGTTTATTTCCTGGGGTAAGGCCGTATGATGTCCTCTAGAATGATACAAAGTTTGTTGAGGAAGTTCTAAGGATTCATGGTGGGCTGTGGTCACGTCAGTTGTAGCTTGTGTGGCTGCTTCTCTGGCTGGCACATCAGTAGAGCTGGACTTTCTCCTTGCACTTCTTGGTGTCTCTCTGGTTAGATGGTCGGGCTCTTTTCTCTGTCCTTTGTTATTCTTGTACTGTAATTTCCTTCCTGGTTTGTAAGCAGGATCAGAGGCCGTGCTGCGCTTTGCTCTTTTCCTAGAAGTAACGGAAGGACTTATGATCCTATTGTGAGTCCTATTGGCCATTTCAGAAGTTAGTCTCTCAGGAGGTCTTGATCTTCTTAGAGTTTGATGTTCAGAAAGTTCAGAAGGGACAGATGCTGTATCCCGGGCATTCTTCAGCAATTCGTCTAGCTGGGCCTGAATCCATTCGGGCCTACATGTCAAAGCCGCGGCCTGAACGCTCTTCAGCAAGGCATCCATACTGCTTGTTCAGTCTTTAAGTCCAGGACAAAGGAATGACACCTTAACATGGGACCTATTTCTTATATGGCCCCTGCCCCCATCTCTCCTCCTGCTCGCCCACCACCACATTCCTTAGGTAAAAACCCCCATCCCTTACTCCTTAACCCTTTCCTGGATCTATCACTGCCTCAGTCATGTACGTTACGTCTATCTGCCTTCACTCTGCTGGAGTGGGACTCTAATGGAAGTCCAACAGCCACTTTTAGGATGCCACTAAGTTTACTCAGTGTTTGCTAGTATAATGGATTAGTAACAATGAGTTTGAGTGTGCAATGCAGTGGTGCTGCAAATAGCTTTGCACCAGTGGAACACTAATGGAAGTCCAACAGCCACTTTTAGAATGCCACTAAGTTTACTCAGTGTTTGCTAGTATAATGGCTTAGTAACAATGAGTTTGAGTGTGCAATGCAGAGGTGCTGCACATAGGTTTGCACCAGTGGGACACTAATGGAAGTCCAACAGCCACTTTTAGAATGCCACTAAGTTTACTCAGTGTTTGCTAGTATAATGACTTGGTAACAATGAGTTTGAGTGTGCAATGCAGTGGTGCTGCAAATAGATTTGCACCAGTGGAACAATAATGGAAGTCAAACAGCCACTTTTAGGATGTCACTTAATTTACTCAGTGTTTGCTAGTATAATGGCTTAGTAATAATGAGTTTGAGTGTGCAATGCAGAGGTGCTGCACATAGGTTTGCACCAGTGGGACACTAATGGAAGTCCAACAGTCACTTTTAGAATGCCACTAAGTTTACTCAGTGTTTGCTAGTATAATGGCTTAGTAACAATGAGTTTGAGTGTGCAATGCAGAGGTGCTGCACATAGGTTTGCACGAGTGGGACACTAATGGAAGTCCAACAGCCACTTTTAGGATGCCACTAAGTTTACTCAGTGTTTGCTAGTATAATGGCTTAGTAACAATGAGTTTGAGTGTGCAATGCAGTGGTGCTGCAAATAGCTTTGCACCAGTGGAACACTAATGGAAGTCCAACAGCCACTTTTAGGATGCCACTAAGTTTACTCAGTGTTTGCTAGTATAATGGCTTAGTAACAATGAGTTTGAGTGTGCAATGCAGAGGTGCTGCACATAGGTTTGCACCAGTGGGACACTAATGGAAGTCCAACAACCACTTTTAGGATGCCACTAGGTTTACTCAGTGTTTGCTAGTATAATGGCTTAGTAACAATGAGTTTGAGTGTGCAATGCAGAGGTGCTGCACATAGGTTTGCACGAGTGGGACACTAATGGAAGTCCAACAGCCACTTTTAGGATGCCACTAAGTTTACTCAGTGTTTGCTAGTATAATGGCTTAGTAACAATGAGTTTGAGTGTGCAATGCAGTGGTGCTGCAAATAGCTTTGCACCAGTGGAACACTAATGGAAGTCCAACAGCCACTTTTAGGATGCCACTAAGTTTACTCAGTGTTTGCTAGTATAATGGCTTAGTAACAATGAGTTTGAGTGTGCAATGCAGAGGTGCTGCACATAGGTTTGCACCAGTGGGACACTATAGGAAGTCCAACAGCCACTTTTAGAATGCCACTAAGTTTACTCAGTGTTTGCTAATATAATGGCTTAGTAACAATGAGTTTGAGTGTGCAATGCAGTGGTGCTGCAAATAGCTTTGCACCAGTGGGACACTAATGGAAGTCCAACAGCCACTTTTAGGATGCCACTAAGTTTACTCAGTGTTTGCTAGTATAATGGCTTAGTAACAATGAGTTTGAGTGTGCAATGGAGAGGTGCTGCACATAGGCTTGAACCAGTGGGACACTAATGGAAGTCCAACAGCCACTTTTAGGATGCCACTAAGTTTACTCAGTGTTTGCTAGTATAATGGCTTAGTAACAATGAGTTTGAGTGTGCAATGCAGTGGTGCTGCAAATAGCTTTGCACCAGTGGAACACTAATGGAAGTCCAACAGCCTCCTTTAGGATGCCACTAAGTTTACTCAGTGTTTGCTAGTATAATGGCTTAGTAACAATGAGTTTGAGTGTGCAATGCAGAGGTGCTGCACATAGGTTTGCACCAGTGGGACACTAATGGAAGTCCAACAACCACTTTTAGGATGCCACTAGGTTTACTCAGTGTTTGCTAGTATAATGGCTTAGTAACAATGAGTTTGAGTGTGCAATGCAGAGGTGCTGCACATAGGTTTGCACCAGTGGGACACTAATAGAAGCCCAACAGCCACTTTTAGGATGCCACTAAGTTTACTCAGTGTTTGCTAGTATAATGGCTTAGTAACAATGAGTTTGAGTGTGCAATGCAGAGGTGCTGTACATAGGTTTGCACCAGTGGGACACTATAGGAAGTCCAACAGCCACTTTTAGAATGCCACTAAGTTTACTCAGTGTTTGCTAATATAATGGCTTAGTAACAATGAGTTTGAGTGTGCAATGCAGTGGTGCTGCAAATAGCTTTGCACCAGTGGGACACTAATGGAAGTCCAACAGCCACTTTTAGGATGCCACTAAGTTTACTCAGTGTTTGCTAGTATAATGGCTTAGTAACAATGAGTTTGAGTGTGCAATGCAGAGGTGCTGCACATAGGTTTGCACCAGTGGGACACTAATGGAAGTCCAACAGCCACTTTTAGAATGCCACTAAGTTTACTCAGTGTTTGCTAGTATAATGGCTTAGTAACAATGAGTTTGAGTGTGCAATGCAGAGGTGCTGCACATAGGTTTGCACCAGTGGGACACTAATGGAAGTCCAACAGCCACTTTTAGAATGCCACTAAGTTTACTCAGTGTTTGCTAGTATAATGGCTTAGTAACAATGAGTTTGAGTGTGCAATGCAGAGAAGCGGCAGATAGGTTTGCACGAGTGGGACACTAATGGAAGTCCAACAGCCACTTATAGGATGCCACTAAGTTTACTCAGTGTTTGTAGTATAATGGCTTGGTAACAATGAGTTTGAGTGTGCAATGCAGTGGTGCTGCAAATAGATTTGCACCAGTGGAACAATAATGGAAGTCAAACAGCCACTTTTAGGATGCCACTAAGTTTACTCAGTGTTTGCTAGTATAATGGCTTAGTAACAATGAGTTTGAGTGTGCAATGCAGAGGTGCTGCACATAGGTTTGCACCAGTGGGACACTAATGGAAGTCCAACAGCCACTTTTAGAATGCCACTAAGTTTACTCAGTGTTTGCTAGTATAATGGCTTAGTAACAATGAGTTTGAGTGTGCAATGCAGAGGTGCTGCACATAGGTTTGCACGAGTGGGACACTAATGGAAGTCCAACAGCCACTTTTAGGATGCCACTAAGTTTACTCAGTGTTTGCTAGTATAATGGCTTAGTAACAATGAGTTTGAGTGTGCAATGCAGAGGTGCTGCACATAGGTTTGCACCAGTGGGACACTATAGGAAGTCCAACAGCCACTTTTAGAATGCCACTAAGTTTACTCAGTGTTTGCTAATATAATGGCTTAGTAACAATGAGTTTGAGTGTGCAATGCAGTGGTGCTGCAAATAGCTTTGCACCAGTGGGACACTAATGGAAGTCCAACAGCCACTTTTAGGATGCCACTAAGTTTACTCAGTGTTTGCTAGTATAATGGCTTAGTAACAATGAGTTTGAGTGTGCAATGCAGAGGTGCTGCACATAGGTTTGCACCAGTGGGACACTAATGGAAGTCCAACAGCCACTTTTAGAATGCCACTAAGTTTACTCAGTGTTTGCTAGTATAATGGCTTAGTAACAATGAGTTTGAGTGTGCAATGCAGAGGTGCTGCACATAGGTTTGCACCAGTGGGACACTAATGGAAGTCCAACAGCCACTTTTAGAATGCCACTAAGTTTACTCAGTGTTTGCTAGTATAATGGCTTAGTAACAATGAGTTTGAGTGTGCAATGCAGAGGTGCTGCAGATAGGTTTGCACGAGTGGGACACTAATGGAAGTCCAACAGCCACTTATAGGATGCCACTAAGTTTACTCAGTGTTTGTAGTATAATGGCTTGGTAACAATGAGTTTGAGTGTGCAATGCAGTGGTGCTGCAAATAGATTTGCACCAGTGGAACAATAATGGAAGTCAAACAGCCACTTTTAGGATGCCACTAAGTTTACTCAGTGTTTGCTAGTATAATGGCTTAGTAACAATGAGTTTGAGTGTGCAATGCAGAGGTGCTGCACATAGGTTTGCACCAGTGGGACACTAATGGAAGTCCAACAGCCACTTTTAGAATGCCACTAAGTTTACTCAGTGTTTGCTAGTATAATGGCTTAGTAACAATGAGTTTGAGTGTGCAATGCAGAGGTGCTGCACATAGGTTTGCACGAGTGGGACACTAATGGAAGTCCAACAGCCACTTTTAGGATGCCACTAAGTTTACTCAGTGTTTGCTAGTATAATGGCTTAGTAACAATGAGTTTGAGTGTGCAATGCAGTGGTGCTGCACATAGCTTTGCACCAGTGGAACTCTAATGGAAGTCCAACAGCCACTTTTAGGATGCCACTAAGTTTACTCAGTGTTTGCTAGTATAATGGCTTAGTAACAATGAGTTTGAGTGTGCAATGCAGAGGTGCTGCACATAGGTTTGCACCAGTGGGACACTAATGGAAGTCCAACAGCCACTTTTAGGATGCCACTAGGTTTACTCAGTGTTTGCTAGTATAATGGCTTAGTAACAATGAGTTTGAGTGTGCAATGCAGAGGTGCTGCACATAGGTTTGCACCAGTGGGAACCTAATGGAAGTCCAACAGCCACTTTTAGGATGCCACTAAGTTTCCTCAGTGTTTGATAGTATAATGGCTTAGTAACAATGAGTTTGAGTGTGCAATGCAGAGGTGCTGCACATAGGTTTGCACCAGTGGGACACTAATGGAAGTCCAACAGCCACTTTTAGGATGCCACTAAGTTTACTCAGTATTTGCTAGTATAATGGCTTAGTAACAATGAGTTTGAGTGTGCAATGCAGTGGTGCTGCAAATAGCTTTGCACAAGTGAGACACTAATGGAAGTCCAACAGCCACTTTTAGGATGCCACTAAGTTTACTCAGTGTTTGCTAGTATAATGGCTTAGTAACAATGAGTTTGAGTTTGCAATGCAGAGGTGCTGCACATAGGTTTGCACCAGTGGGACACTAATGGAAGTCCAACAGCCACTTTTAGGATGCCACTATGTTTACTCAGTGTTTGCTAGTATAATGGCTTAGTAACAATGAGTTTTAGTGTGCAATGCAGAGGTGCTGCACATAGGTTTGCACCAGTGGGACACCAATGGAAGTCCAACAGCCACTTTTAGGATGCCACTAAGTTTACTCAGTGTTTGCTAGTATAATGGGTTAGTAACAATGAGTTTGAGTGTGCAATGCAGAGGTGCTGCACATAGGTTTGTACGAGTGGGACACTAATGGAAGTCCAACAGCCACTTTTAGGATGCCACTAAGTTTACTCAGTGTTTGCTAGTATAATGGCTTAGTAACAATGAGTTTGAGTGTGCAATACAGAGGTGCTGCACAAAGGTTTGCACCAGTGGCACACTAATGGAAGTCCAACAGCCACTTTTAGGATGCCACTAAGTTTCCTCAGTGTTTGATAGTATAATGGCTTAGTAACAATGAGTTTGAGCACATAGGTTTGCACCAGTGGGACACTAATGGAAGTCCAACAGCCACTTTTAGGATGCCACTAAGTTTACTCAGTGTTTGCTAGTATAATGGCTTAGTAACAATGAGTTTGAGTGTGGAATGCAGTGGTGCTGCAAATAGCTTTGCACCAGTGGGACACTAATGGAAGTCCAGCAGCCACTTTTAGGATGCCACTAAGTTTACTCAGTGTTTGCTAGTATAATGGCTTAGTAACAATGAGTTTGAGTGTGCAATGCAGTGGTGCTGCAAATAGCTTTGCACCAGTGGGACACTAATGGAAGTCCAACAGCCACTTTTAGGATGCCACTAAGTTTACTCAGTGTTTGCTAGTATAATGGCTTAGTAACAATGAGTTTGAGTGTGCAATGCAGAGGTGCTGCACATAGGTTTGCACCAGTGGGACACTAATGGAAGTCCAACAGCCACTTTTAGAATGCCACTAAGTTTACTCAGTGTTTGCTAGTATAATGGCTTAGTAACAATGAGTTTCAGTGTGCAATGCAGAGGTGCTGCACATAGGTTTGCAGGAGTGGGACTCTAATGGAAGTCCAACAGCCACTTTTAGGATGCCACTAAGTTTACTCAGTGTTTGCTAGTATAATGGATTAGTAACAATGAGTTTGAGTGTGCAATGCAGTGGTGCTGCAAATAGCTTTGCACCAGTGGAACACTAATGGAAGTCCAACAGCCACTTTTAGAATGCCACTAAGTTTACTCAGTGTTTGCTAGTATAATGGCTTAGTAACAATGAGTTTGAGTGTGCAATGCAGAGGTGCTGCACATAGGTTTGCACCAGTGGGACACTAATGGAAGTCCAACAGCCACTTTTAGAATGCCACTAAGTTTACTCAGTGTTTGCTAGTATAATGACTTGGTAACAATGAGTTTGAGTGTGCAATGCAGTGGTGCTGCAAATAGATTTGCACCAGTGGAACAATAATGGAAGTCAAACAGCCACTTTTAGGATGTCACTTAATTTACTCAGTGTTTGCTAGTATAATGGCTTAGTAATAATGAGTTTGAGTGTGCAATGCAGAGGTGCTGCACATAGGTTTGCACCAGTGGGACACTAATGGAAGTCCAACAGTCACTTTTAGAATGCCACTAAGTTTACTCAGTGTTTGCTAGTATAATGGCTTAGTAACAATGAGTTTGAGTGTGCAATGCAGAGGTGCTGCACATAGGTTTGCACGAGTGGGACACTAATGGAAGTCCAACAGCCACTTTTAGGATGCCACTAAGTTTACTCAGTGTTTGCTAGTATAATGGCTTAGTAACAATGAGTTTGAGTGTGCAATGCAGTGGTGCTGCAAATAGCTTTGCACCAGTGGAACACTAATGGAAGTCCAACAGCCACTTTTAGGATGCCACTAAGTTTACTCAGTGTTTGCTAGTATAATGGCTTAGTAACAATGAGTTTGAGTGTGCAATGCAGAGGTGCTGCACATAGGTTTGCACCAGTGGGACACTAATGGAAGTCCAACAACCACTTTTAGGATGCCACTAGGTTTACTCAGTGTTTGCTAGTATAATGGCTTAGTAACAATGAGTTTGAGTGTGCAATGCAGAGGTGCTGCACATAGGTTTGCACGAGTGGGACACTAATGGAAGTCCAACAGCCACTTTTAGGATGCCACTAAGTTTACTCAGTGTTTGCTAGTATAATGGCTTAGTAACAATGAGTTTGAGTGTGCAATGCAGTGGTGCTGCAAATAGCTTTGCACCAGTGGAACACTAATGGAAGTCCAACAGCCACTTTTAGGATGCCACTAAGTTTACTCAGTGTTTGCTAGTATAATGGCTTAGTAACAATGAGTTTGAGTGTGCAATGCAGAGGTGCTGCACATAGGTTTGCACCAGTGGGACACTATAGGAAGTCCAACAGCCACTTTTAGAATGCCACTAAGTTTACTCAGTGTTTGCTAATATAATGGCTTAGTAACAATGAGTTTGAGTGTGCAATGCAGTGGTGCTGCAAATAGCTTTGCACCAGTGGGACACTAATGGAAGTCCAACAGCCACTTTTAGGATGCCACTAAGTTTACTCAGTGTTTGCTAGTATAATGGCTTAGTAACAATGAGTTTGAGTGTGCAATGGAGAGGTGCTGCACATAGGCTTGAACCAGTGGGACACTAATGGAAGTCCAACAGCCACTTTTAGGATGCCACTAAGTTTACTCAGTGTTTGCTAGTATAATGGCTTAGTAACAATGAGTTTGAGTGTGCAATGCAGTGGTGCTGCAAATAGCTTTGCACCAGTGGAACACTAATGGAAGTCCAACAGCCTCCTTTAGGATGCCACTAAGTTTACTCAGTGTTTGCTAGTATAATGGCTTAGTAACAATGAGTTTGAGTGTGCAATGCAGAGGTGCTGCACATAGGTTTGCACCAGTGGGACACTAATGGAAGTCCAACAACCACTTTTAGGATGCCACTAGGTTTACTCAGTGTTTGCTAGTATAATGGCTTAGTAACAATGAGTTTGAGTGTGCAATGCAGAGGTGCTGCACATAGGTTTGCACCAGTGGGACACTAATAGAAGCCCAACAGCCACTTTTAGGATGCCACTAAGTTTACTCAGTGTTTGCTAGTATAATGGCTTAGTAACAATGAGTTTGAGTGTGCAATGCAGAGGTGCTGTACATAGGTTTGCACCAGTGGGACACTATAGGAAGTCCAACAGCCACTTTTAGAATGCCACTAAGTTTACTCAGTGTTTGCTAATATAATGGCTTAGTAACAATGAGTTTGAGTGTGCAATGCAGTGGTGCTGCAAATAGCTTTGCACCAGTGGGACACTAATGGAAGTCCAACAGCCACTTTTAGGATGCCACTAAGTTTACTCAGTGTTTGCTAGTATAATGGCTTAGTAACAATGAGTTTGAGTGTGCAATGCAGAGGTGCTGCACATAGGTTTGCACCAGTGGGACACTAATGGAAGTCCAACAGCCACTTTTAGAATGCCACTAAGTTTACTCAGTGTTTGCTAGTATAATGGCTTAGTAACAATGAGTTTGAGTGTGCAATGCAGAGGTGCTGCACATAGGTTTGCACCAGTGGGACACTAATGGAAGTCCAACAGCCACTTTTAGAATGCCACTAAGTTTACTCAGTGTTTGCTAGTATAATGGCTTAGTAACAATGAGTTTGAGTGTGCAATGCAGAGGTGCTGCAGATAGGTTTGCACGAGTGGGACACTAATGGAAGTCCAACAGCCACTTATAGGATGCCACTAAGTTTACTCAGTGTTTGTAGTATAATGGCTTGGTAACAATGAGTTTGAGTGTGCAATGCAGTGGTGCTGCAAATAGATTTGCACCAGTGGAACAATAATGGAAGTCAAACAGCCACTTTTAGGATGCCACTAAGTTTACTCAGTGTTTGCTAGTATAATGGCTTAGTAACAATGAGTTTGAGTGTGCAATGCAGAGGTGCTGCACATAGGTTTGCACCAGTGGGACACTAATGGAAGTCCAACAGCCACTTTTAGAATGCCACTAAGTTTACTCAGTGTTTGCTAGTATAATGGCTTAGTAACAATGAGTTTGAGTGTGCAATGCAGAGGTGCTGCACATAGGTTTGCACGAGTGGGACACTAATGGAAGTCCAACAGCCACTTTTAGGATGCCACTAAGTTTACTCAGTGTTTGCTAGTATAATGGCTTAGTAACAATGAGTTTGAGTGTGCAATGCAGAGGTGCTGCACATAGGTTTGCACCAGTGGGACACTATAGGAAGTCCAACAGCCACTTTTAGAATGCCACTAAGTTTACTCAGTGTTTGCTAATATAATGGCTTAGTAACAATGAGTTTGAGTGTGCAATGCAGTGGTGCTGCAAATAGCTTTGCACCAGTGGGACACTAATGGAAGTCCAACAGCCACTTTTAGGATGCCACTAAGTTTACTCAGTGTTTGCTAGTATAATGGCTTAGTAACAATGAGTTTGAGTGTGCAATGCAGAGGTGCTGCACATAGGTTTGCACCAGTGGGACACTAATGGAAGTCCAACAGCCACTTTTAGAATGCCACTAAGTTTACTCAGTGTTTGCTAGTATAATGGCTTAGTAACAATGAGTTTGAGTGTGCAATGCAGAGGTGCTGCACATAGGTTTGCACCAGTGGGACACTAATGGAAGTCCAACAGCCACTTTTAGAATGCCACTAAGTTTACTCAGTGTTTGCTAGTATAATGGCTTAGTAACAATGAGTTTGAGTGTGCAATGCAGAGGTGCTGCACATAGGTTTGCACGAGTGGGACACTAATGGAAGTCCAACAGCCACTTTTAGGATGCCACTAAGTTTACTCAGTGTTTGCTAGTATAATGGCTTAGTAACAATGAGTTTGAGTGTGCAATGCAGTGGTGCTGAACATAGCTTTGCACCAGTGGAACTCTAATGGAAGTCCAACAGCCACTTTTAGGATGCCACTAAGTTTACTCAGTGTTTGCTAGTATAATGGCTTAGTAACAATGAGTTTGAGTGTGCAATGCAGAGGTGCTGCACATAGGTTTGCACCAGTGGGACACTAATGGAAGTCCAACAGCCACTTTTAGGATGCCACTAGGTTTACTCAGTGTTTGCTAGTATAATGGCTTAGTAACAATGAGTTTGAGTGTGCAATGCAGAGGTGCTGCACATAGGTTTGCACCAGTGGGAACCTAATGGAAGTCCAACAGCCACTTTTAGGATGCCACTAAGTTTCCTCAGTGTTTGATAGTATAATGGCTTAGTAACAATGAGTTTGAGTGTGCAATGCAGAGGTGCTGCACATAGGTTTGCACCAGTGGGACACTAATGGAAGTCCAACAGCCACTTTTAGGATGCCACTAAGTTTACTCAGTATTTGCTAGTATAATGGCTTAGTAACAATGAGTTTGAGTGTGCAATGCAGTGGTGCTGCAAATAGCTTTGCACAAGTGAGACACTAATGGAAGTCCAACAGCCACTTTTAGGATGCCACTAAGTTTACTCAGTGTTTGCTAGTATAATGGCTTAGTAACAATGAGTTTGAGTTTGCAATGCAGAGGTGCTGCACATAGGTTTGCACCAGTGGGACACTAATGGAAGTCCAACAGCCACTTTTAGGATGCCACTATGTTTACTCAGTGTTTGCTAGTATAATGGCTTAGTAACAATGAGTTTTAGTGTGCAATGCAGAGGTGCTGCACATAGGTTTGCACCAGTGGGACACCAATGGAAGTCCAACAGCCACTTTTAGGATGCCACTAAGTTTACTCAGTGTTTGCTAGTATAATGGGTTAGTAACAATGAGTTTGAGTGTGCAATGCAGAGGTGCTGCACATAGGTTTGTACGAGTGGGACACTAATGGAAGTCCAACAGCCACTTTTAGGATGCCACTAAGTTTACTCAGTGTTTGCTAGTATAATGGCTTAGTAACAATGAGTTTGAGTGTGCAATACAGAGGTGCTGCACAAAGGTTTGCACCAGTGGCACACTAATGGAAGTCCAACAGCCACTTTTAGGATGCCACTAAGTTTCCTCAGTGTTTGATAGTATAATGGCTTAGTAACAATGAGTTTGAGCACATAGGTTTGCACCAGTGGGACACTAATGGAAGTCCAACAGCCACTTTTAGGATGCCACTAAGTTTACTCAGTGTTTGCTAGTATAATGGCTTAGTAACAATGAGTTTGAGTGTGGAATGCAGTGGTGCTGCAAATAGCTTTGCACCAGTGGGACACTAATGGAAGTCCAGCAGCCACTTTTAGGATGCCACTAAGTTTACTCAGTGTTTGCTAGTATAATGGCTTAGTAACAATGAGTTTGAGTGTGCAATGCAGAGGTGCTGCACATAGGTTTGCACCAGTGGGACACTAATGGAAGTCCAACAGGCACTTTTAGGATGCCACTATGTTTACTCAGTGTTTGCTAGTATAATGGCTTAGTAACAATGAGTTTGAGTGTGCAATGCAGAGGTGCTGCACATAGGTTTGCACCAGTGGGACACTAATGGAAGTCCAACAGCCACTTTTAGGATGCCACTAAGTTTACTCAGTGTTTGCTAGTATAATGGCTTAGTAACAATGAGTTTGAGTGTGCAATGCAGAGTTGCTGTACATAGGTTTGCACCAGTGGGCCACTAATGGAAGTCCAACAGCCACTTTTAGAATGCCACTAAGTTTACTCAGTGTTTGCAAGTATTATGGCTTAGTAACAATGAGTTTGAATGTGCAATGCAGAGGTGCTGCACATAGGTTTGCACGAGTGGGACACTAATGGAAGTCCAACAGCCACTTTTAGGATGCCACTAAGTTTACTCAGTGTTTGCTAGTATAATGGCTTAGTAACAATGAGTTTGAGTGTGCAATGCAGAGGTGCTGCAGATAGGTTTGCACCAGTGGGACACTAATGGAAGTCCAACAGCCAATTATAGGATGCCACTAAGTTTACTCAGTGTTTGCTAGTATAATGGCTTGGTAACAATGAGTTTGAGTGTGCAATGCAGTGGTGCTGCAAATAGATTTGCACCAGTGGAACAATAATGGAAGTCAAACAGCCACTTTTAGGATGCCACTAAGTTTACTCAGTGTTTGCTAGTATAATGGCTTAGTAACAATGAATTTGAGTGTGCAATGCAGAGGTGCTGCACATAGGTTTGCACCAGTGGGACACTAATGGAAGTCCAACAGCCACTTTTAGAATGCCACTAAGTTTACTCAGTGTTTGCTAGTATAATGGCTTAGTAACAATGAGTTTGAGTGTGCAATGCAGAGGTGCTGCACATAGGTTTGCACGAGTGGGACACTAATGGAAGTCCAACAGCCACTTTTAGGATGCCACTAAGTTTACTCAGTGTTTGCTAGTATAATGGCTTAGTAACAATGAGTTTGAGTGTGCAATGCAGTGGTGCTGCAAATAGCTTTGCACCAGTGGAACTCTAATGGAAGTCCAACAGCCACTTTTAGGATGCCACTAAGTTTACTCAGTGTTTGCTAGTATAATGGCTTAGTAACAATGAGTTTGAGTGTGCAATGCAGAGGTGCTGCACATAGGTTTGCACCAGTGGGACACTAATGGAAGTCCAACAGCCACTTTTAGGATGCCACTAGGTTTACTCAGTGTTTGCTAGTATAATGGCTTAGTAACAATGAGTTTGAGTGTGCAATGCAGAGGTGCTGCACATAGGTTTGCACCAGTGGGAACCTAATGGAAGTCCAACAGCCACTTTTAGGATGCCACTAAGTTTCCTCAGTGTTTGATAGTATAATGGCTTAGTAACAATGAGTTTGAGTGTGCAATGCAGAGGTGCTGCACATAGGTTTGCACCAGTGGGACACTAATGGAAGTCCAACAGCCACTTTTAGGATGCCACTAAGTTTACTCAGTGTTTGCTAGTATAATGGCTTAGTAACAATGAGTTTGAGTGTGCAATGCAGTGGTGCTGCAAATAGCTTTGCACAAGTGAGACACTAATGGAAGTCCAACAGCCACTTTTAGGATGCCACTAAGTTTACTCAGTGTTTGCTAGTATAATGGCTTAGTAACAATGAGTTTGAGTTTGCAATGCAGAGGTGCTGCACATAGGTTTACACCAGTGGGACACTAATGGAAGTCCAACAGCCACTTTTAGGATGCCACTATGTTTACTCAGTGTTTGCTAGTATAATGGCTTAGTAACAATGAGTTTTAGTGTGCAATGCAGAGGTGCTGCACATAGGTTTGCACCAGTGGGACACCAATGGAAGTCCAACAGCCACTTTTAGGATGCCACTAAGTTTACTCAGTGTTTGCTAGTATAATGGGTTAGTAACAATGAGTTTGAGTGTGCAATGCAGAGGTGCTGCACATAGGTTTGCACGAGTGGGACACTAATGGAAGTCCAACAGCCACTTTTAGGATGCCACTAAGTTTACTCAGTGTTTGCTAGTATAATGGCTTAGTAACAATGAGTTTGAGTGTGCAATACAGAGGTGCTGCACATAGGTTTGCACCAGTGGCACACTAATGGAAGTCCAACAGCCACTTTTAGGATGCCACTAAGTTTCCTCAGTGTTTGATAGTATAATGGCTTAGTAACAATGAGTTTGAGCACATAGGTTTGCACCAGTGGGACACTAATGGAAGTCCAACAGCCACTTTTAGGATGCCACTAAGTTTACTCAGTGTTTGCTAGTATAATGGCTTAGTAAGAATGAGTTTGAGTGTGGAATGCAGTGGTGCTGCAAATAGCTTTGCACCAGTGGGACACTAATGGAAGTCCAGCAGCCACTTTTAGGATGCCTCTAAGTTTACTCAGTGTTTGCTAGTATAATGGCTTAGTAACAATGAGTTTGAGTGTGCAATGCAGAGGTGCTGCACATAGGTTTGCACCAGTGGGACACTAATGGAAGTCCAACAGGCACTTTTAGGATGCCACTATGTTTACTCAGTGTTTGCTAGTATAATGGCTTAGTAACAATGAGTTTGAGTGTGCAATGCAGAGGTGCTGCACATAGGTTTGCACCAGTGGGACACTAATGGAAGTCCAACAGCCACTTTTAGGATGCCACTAAGTTTACTCAGTGTTTGCTAGTATAATGGCTTAGTAACAATGAGTTTGAGTGTGCAATGCAGAGTTGCTGTACATAGGTTTGCACCAGTGGGCCACTAATGGAAGTCCAACAGCCACTTTTAGAATGCCACTAAGTTTACTCAGTGTTTGCTAGTATTATGGCTTAGTAACAATGAGTTTGAATGTGCAATGCAGAGGTGCTGCACATAGGTTTGCACGAGTGGGACACTAATGGAAGTCCAACAGCCACTTTTAGGATGCCACTAAGTTTACTCAGTGTTTGCTAGTATAATGGCTTAGTAACAATGAGTTTGAGTGTGCAATGCAGAGGTGCTGCACATAGGTTTGCACCAGTGGGACACTAATGGAAGTCCAACAGCCAATTATAGGATGCCACTAAGTTTACTCAGTGTTTGCTAGTATAATGGCTTGGTAACAATGAGATTGAGTGTGCAATGCAGTGGTGCTGCAAATAGATTTGCACCAGTGGAACAATAATGGAAGTCAAACAGCCACTTTTAGGATGCCACTAAGTTTACTCAGTGTTTGCTAGTATAATGGCTTAGTAACAATGAGTTTGAGTGTGCAATGCAGAGGTGCTGCACATAGGTTTGCACCAGTGGGACACTAATGGAAGTCCAACAGCCACTTTTAGAATGCCACTAAGTTTACTCAGTGTTTGCTAGTATAATGGCTTAGTAACAATGAGTTTGAGTGTGCAATGCAAAGGTGCTGCACATAGGTTTGCACGAGTGGGACGCTAATGGAAGTCCAACAGCCACTTTTAGGATGCCACTAAGTTTACTCAGTGTTTGCTAGTATAATGGCTTAGTAACAATGAGTTTGAGTGTGCAATGCAGTGGTGCTGCAAATAGCTTTGCACCAGTGGAACACTAATGGAAGTCCAACAGCCACTTTTAGGATGCCACTAAGTTTACTCAGTGTTTGCTATTATAATGGCTTAGTAACAATGAGTTTGAGTGTGCAATGCAGAGGTGCTGCACATAGGTTTGCACCAGTGGGACACTAATGGAAGTCCAACAGCCACTTTTAGGATGCCACTAGGTTTACTCAGTGTTTGCCAGTATAATGGCTTAGTAACAATGAGTTTGAGTGTGCAATGCAGAGGTGCTGCACATAGGTTTGCACCAGTGGGAACCTAATGGAAGTCCAACAGCCACTTTTAGGATGCCACTAAGTTTCCTCAGTGTTTGATAGTATAATGGCTTAGTAACAATGAGTTTGAGTGTGCAATGCAGAGGTGCTGCACATAGGTTTGCACCAGTGGGACACTAATGGAAGTCCAACAGCCACTTTTAGGATGCCACTAAGTTTACTCAGTGTTTGCTAGTATAATGGCTTACTAACAATGAGTTTGAGTGTGCAATGCAGAGGTGCTGCACATAGGTTTGCACCAGTGGGACACTAATGGAAGTCCAACAGCCACTTATAGGATGCCACTATGTTTACTCAGTGTTTGCTAGTATAATGGCTTAGTAACAATGAGTTTTAGTGTGCAATGCAGAGGTGCTGCACATAGGTTTGCACCAGTGGGACACCAATGGAAGTCCAACAGCCACTTTTAGGATGCCACTAAGTTTACTCAGTGTTTGCTAGTATAATGGCTTAGTAACAATGAGTTTGAGTGTGCAATGCAGAGGTGCTGCACATAGGTTTGCACCAGTGGGACACTAATGGAAGTCCAACAGCCACTTATAGGATGCCACTATGTTTACTCAGTGTTTGCTAGTATAATGGCTTAGTAACAATGAGTTTTAGTGTGCAATGCAGAGGTGCTGCACATAGGTTTGCACCAGTGGGACACCAATGGAAGTCCAACAGCCACTTTTAGGATGCCACTAAGTTTACTCAGTGTTTGCTAGTATAATGGGTTAGTAACAATGAGTTTGAGTGTGCAATGCAGAGGTGCTGCACATAGGTTTGCACGAGTGGGACACTAATGGAAGTCCAACAGCCACTTTTAGGATGCCACTAAGTTTACTCAGTGTTTGCTAGTATAATGGCTTAGTAACAATGAGTTTGAGTGTGCAATGCAGTGGTGCTGCAAATAGCTTTGCACCAGTGGAACACTAATGGAAGTCCAACAGCCACTTTTAGGATGCCACTAAGTTTACTCAGTGTTTGCTAGTATAATGGCTTAGTAACAATGAGTTTGAGTGTGCAATGCAGAGGTGCTGCACATAGGTTTGCACCAGTGGGACACTAATGGAAGTCCAACAGCCACTTTTAGGATGCCACTAGGTTTACTCAGTGTTTGCTAGTATAATGGCTTAGTAACAATGAGTTTGAGTGTGCAATGCAGAGGTGCTGCACATAGGTTTGCACCAGTGGGAACCTAATGGAAGTCCAACAGCCACTGTTAGGATGCCACTAAGTTTCCTCAGTGTTTGATAGTATAATGGCTTAGTAACAATGAGTTTGAGTGTGCAATGCAGAGGTGCTGCACATAGGTTTGCACCAGTGGGACACTAATGGAAGTCCAACAGCCACTTTTAGGATGCCACTAAGTTTACTCAGTGTTTGCTAGTATAATGGCTTAGTAACAATGAGTTTGAGTGTGCAATGCAGTGGTACTGCAAATAGCTTTGCACCAGTGAGACACTAATGGAAGTCCAACAGCCACTTTTAGGATGCCACTAAGTTTACTCAGTGTTTGCTAGTATAATGGCTTAGTAACAATGAGTTTGAGTGTGCAATGCAGAGGTGCTGCACATAGGTTTGCACCAGTGGGACACTAATGGAAGTCCAACAGCCACTTTTAGGATGCCACTATGTTTACTCAGTGTTTGCTAGTATAATGGCTTAGTAACAATGAGTTTGAGTGTGCAATGCAGAGGTGCTGCACATAGGTTTGCACCAGTGGGACACTAATGGAAGTCCAACAGCCACTTTTAGGATGCCACTAAGTTTACTCAGTGTTTGATAGTATAATGGGTTAGTAACAATGAGTTTGAGTGTGCAATGCAGAGGTGCTGCACATAGGTTTGCACGAGTGGGACACTAATGTAAGTCCAACAGCCACTTTTAGGATGCCACTAAGTTTACTCAGTGTTTGCTAGTATAATGGCTTAGTAACAATGAGTTTGAGTGTGCAATGCAGTGGTGCTGCAAATAGCTTTGCACCAGTGGAACACTAGTGGAAGTCCAACAGCCACTTTTAGGATGCCACTAAGTTTACTCAGTGTTTGCTAGTATAATGGCTTAGTAACAATGAGTTTGAGTGTGCAATACAGAGGTGCTGCACATAGGTTTGCACCAGTGGCACACTAATGGAAGTCCAACAGCCACTTTTAGGATGCCACTAAGTTTCCTCAGTGTTTGATAGTATAATGGCTTAGTAACAATGTGTTTGAGCACATAGGTTTGCACCAGTGGGACACTAATGGAAGTCCAACAGCCACTTTTAGGATGCCACTAAGTTTACTCAGTGTTTGCTAGTATAATGGCTTAGTAACAATGAGTTTGAGTGTGCAATGCAGTGGTGCTGCAAATAGCTTTGCACCAGTGGGACACTAATGGAAGTCCAGCAGCCACTTTTAGGATGCCACTAAGTTTACTCAGTGTTTGCTAGTATAATGGCTTAGTAACAATGAGTTTGAGTGTGCAATTCAGACGTGCTGCACATAGGTTTGCACCAGTGGGACACTAATGGAAGTCCAACAGCCACTTTTAGGATGCCACTAAGTTTACTCAGTGTTTGCTAGTATAATGGCTTAGTAACAATGAGTTTGAGTGTGCAATGCAGATTTGCTGTACATAGGTTTGCACCAGTGGGCCACTAATGGAAGTCCAACAGCCACTTTTAGAATGCCACTAAGTTTACTCAGTGTTTGCTAGTATTATGGCTTAGTAACAATGAGTTTGAATGTGCAATGCAGAGGTGCTGCACATAGGTTTGCACGAGTGGGACACTAATGGAAGTCCAACAGCCACTTTTAGGATGCCACTAAGTTTACTCAGTGTTTGCTAGTATAATGGCTTAGTAACAATGAGTTTGAGTGTGCAATGCAGAGGTGCTGCAGATAGGTTTGCACCAGTGGGACACTAATGGAAGTCCAACAGACAATTATAGGATGCCACTAAGTTTACTCAGTGTTTGCTAGTATAATGGCTTGGTAACAATGAGTTTGAGTGTGCAATGCAGTGGTGCTGCAAATAGATTTGCACCAGTGGAACAATAATGGAAGTCAAACAGCCACTTTTAGGATGCCACTAAGTTTACTCAGTGTTTGCTAGTATAATGGCTTAGTAACATTGAGTTTGAGTGTGCAATGCAGAGGTGCTGCACATAGGTTTGCACCAGTGGGACACTAATGGAAGTCCAACAGCCACTTTTAGAATGCCACTAAGTTTACTCAGTGTTTGCTAGTATAATGGCTTAGTAACAATGAGTTTGAGTGTGCAATGCAGAGGTGCTGCACATAGGTTTGCACGAGTGGGACACTAATGGAAGTCCAACAGCCACTTTTAGGATGCCACTAAGTTTACTCAGTGTTTGCTAGTATAATGGCTTAGTAACAATGAGTTTGAGTGTGCAATGCAGTGGTGCTGCAAATAGCTTTGCACCAGTGGAACTCTAATGGAAGTCCAACAGCCACTTTTAGGATGCCACTAAGTTTACTCAGTGTTTGCTAGTATAATGGCTTAGTAACAATGAGTTTGAGTGTGCAATGCAGAGGTGCTGCACATAGGTTTGCACCAGTGGGACACTAATGGAAGTCCAACAGCCACTTTTAGGATGCCACTAGGTTTACTCAGTGTTTGCTAGTATAATGGCTTAGTAACAATGAGTTTGAGTGTGCAATGCAGAGGTGCTGCACATAGGTTTGCACCAGTGGGAACCTAATGGAAGTCCAACAGCCACTTTTAGGATGCCACTAAGTTTCCTCAGTGTTTGATAGTATAATGGCTTAGTAACAATGAGTTTGATACAACCTATAATAAGCCTCATATGTTAAACAACGTGTCCCTGGGAATAAGACATCCTATAAACAACAATCAGGTCCACACAACAAATATACGTGTGATCATGCTCAATTTATTAAATGTTAAAAAACATACATATAAGATTGTGACACTGCAAATTCATAGATAGAAGCTACACAGATATGGAAAAGGGAAAGAGTCGCACTACTCAGAGTGACCACACGGGACCAGTGCACTCCGTAGACACAAATATATACTGGCAGTTTATCTATGGGCTATGATTAGCACTGAGGATATTAGTGGTATCAATACATACATAGTTAATTAAGGTTCATAATTCCTTGTTCCACCAAGATCCTCAGAATTGCGCTATCCCCCAGCCGTCTCTATTAATCATCTATTGTGCCCCTGCACTAATACAGGATTCTAGTCATAAGTTACCTGCAGCCATGTGTCTTTTTCGGTATGCACCTGCTCGTGTAGCCACTCCCACCTCGACGCGCGTTTCACCGCTTCCGGTTTCGTCAGGAGGCATGTCAGTGGTGTAGTGTGTGCCCTAGATATACTCAGTGGAAATACTCCCAGCCGCTGGTCATTTACCGGACACGGGCGCTCAAAGCGTCATGATGAGCGTCCCATGGGTGAGTCGCACTGCGAGCACGTCATCAGTCCACGTGACCGCGCGTAACGCGGTACGCGTCCCTGTGACGTGGTGTGTCCATGGAGACTGGACCGAAGTCCCACCCCCATGTCACTCGCTCCGGTGGCGCGTCACCCATGGGGTCAGCGCAGCGCATGACTGCAGAGCGACCCCCGGATCAAATGGTGAGTGGAGCCCTGGCCACGTAGATGGTACCTTACGGTGTGGACATGCATAGAGACCAGGGTCGGGGCACGGGGCCCAGATGCTGAGGCAGCGCGCCTCCTGCACGTGCACAGAGCAGGTGAACACGTGACTCTGTACCTCACATATCAAACATCTGCCCATACAGGGCGCACGCCGCCGATCATAGGCAAGTGTACAAAAACATTAACAGTAATATGTGCGCACACGTCACGCTTCCTCCAACTATGCGCGTGCAGCCACACTAACCTGAGTATCTAAAATTCCATGCATGGATGTGTCCAATAGGGTAGATAATACCTCACGAATCATTAAATATCTATGTATAAATATATAGTCTTTTGGGCATCAGTAATTTGGGCACACACATACATGGAATATATACAATATGGGGAACATGTCCATTCATCCAAGACCTATCAAATAACAACTGCGTGCCGCACGCTATATGCTCACGCGACCCATCATCTAAACATCACCCTCACCCTATATCCTATTGATGGTAATACTTGACTAAATATATCATACATACATGTTGTGTTGACATATGTCATACATGAGCACCAAGTGGGTGCGAAATATTACGCCAATCCCAGACAAACGTACATAGGATTTGGCAATTATATATGCATATATGTCACGCATTCTACAGTCCAGTATGCACATGCCATGCAATGTACAATTTCAAAACACTCCATGCATGAATGTGTCCAGTGGGACCGATAGTGTCTCGCAAATCATCAGGATTCTTTATGTGACAGTCCACTAATCTAGATGCCATTGTTATGGACACATGCATGCACGGAGCGTCCATAATGTGTGGGTCAAGCTCATGTAGAGCATAGCTAATCCGGCCAGCCTCTCATGGCCCATCAGGCCCCCAAATCAACACCGCAACATACATGCAACACATCACAGACCCACGTGACCTAGCTCCCACATATCGACCCCACCATATGCCCAACCACAAACAGAACCCTTAAGCTTACATAGAACGTACCCCATGTTTCTCTAATCTACAACAGAAAACACATACTAACGGCCCATCCAATTGAGTAGACCGCAGAATGTACACACTACACCACTGACATGCCTCCTGACGAAACCGGAAGCGGTGAAACGCGCGTCGAGGTGGGAGTGGCTACACGAGCAGGTGCATACCGAAAAAGACACATGGCTGCAGGTAACTTATGACTAGAATCCTGTATTAGTGCAGGGGCACAATAGATGATTAATAGAGACGGCTGGGGGATAGCGCAATTCTGAGGATCTTGGTGGAACAAGGAATTATGAACCTTAATTAACTATGTATGTATTGATACCACTAATATCCTCAGTGCTAATCATAGCCCATAGATAAACTGCCAGTATATATTTGTGTCTACGGAGTGCACTGGTCCCGTGTGGTCACTCTGAGTAGTGCGACTCTTTCCCTTTTCCATATCTGTGTAGCTTCTATCTATGAATTTGCAGTGTCACAATCTTATATGTATGTTTTTTAACATTTAATAAATTGAGCATGATCACACGTATATTTGTTGTGTGGACCTGATTGTTGTTTATAGGATAACAATGAGTTTGAGTGTGCAATGCAGAGGTGCTGCACATAGGTTTGCACCAGTGGGACACTAATGGAAGTCCAACAGCCACTTTTAGGATGCCACTAAGTTTACTCAGTGTTTGCTAGTATAATGGCTTAGTAACAATGAGTTTGAGTGTGCAATGCAGTGGTGCTGCAAATAGCTTTGCACAAGTGAGACACTAATGGAAGTCCAACAGCCACTTTTAGGATGCCACTAAGTTTACTCAGTGTTTGCTAGTATAATGGCTTAGTAACAATGAGTTTGAGTTTGCAATGCAGAGGTGCTGCACATAGGTTTACACCAGTGGGACACTAATGGAAGTCCAACAGCCACTTTTAGGATGCCACTATGTTTACTCAGTGTTTGCTAGTATAATGGCTTAGTAACAATGAGTTTTAGTGTGCAATGCAGAGGTGCTGCACATAGGTTTGCACGAGTGGGACACTAATGGAAGTCCAACAGCCACTTTTAGGATGCCACTAAGTTTACTCAGTGTTTGCTAGTATAATGGCTTAGTAACAATGAGTTTGAGTGTGCAATACAGAGGTGCTGCACATAGGTTTGCACCAGTGGCACACTAATGGAAGTCCAACAGCCACTTTTAGGATGCCACTAAGTTTCCTCAGTGTTTGATAGTATAATGGCTTAGTAACAATGTGTTTGAGCACATAGGTTTGCACCAGTGGGACACTAATGGAAGTCCAACAGCCACTTTTAGGATGCCACTAAGTTTAATCAGTGTTTGCTAGTATAATGGCTTAGTAACAATGAGTTTGAGTGTGGAATGCAGTGGTGCTGCAAATAGCTTTGCACCAGTGGGACACTAATGGAAGTCCAGCAGCCACTTTTAGGATGCCACTAAGTTTACTCAGTGTTTGCTAGTATAATGGCTTAGTAACAATGAGTTTGAGTGTGCAATGCAGAGGTGCTGCACATAGGTTTGCACCAGTGGGACACTAATGGAAGTCCAACAGGCACTTTTAGGATGCCACTATGTTTACTCAGTGTTTGCTAGTATAATGGCTTAGTAACAATGAGTTTGAGTGTGCAATGCAGAGGTGCTGCACATAGGTTTGCACCAGTGGGACACTAATGGAAGTCCAACAGCCACTTTTAGGATGCCACTAAGTTTACTCAGTGTTTGCTAGTATAATGGCTTAGTAACAATGAGTTTGAGTGTGCAATGCAGAGTTGCTGTACATAGGTTTGCACCAGTGGGCCACTAATGGAAGTCCAACAGCCACTTTTAGAATGCCACTAAGTTTACTCAGTATTTGCTAGTATTATGGCTTAGTAACAATGAGTTTGAATGTGCAATGCAGAGGTGCTGCACATAGGTTTGCACGAGTGGGACACTAATGGAAGTCCAACAGCCACTTTTAGGATGCCACTAAGTTTACTCAGTGTTTGCTAGTATAATGGCTTCGTAACAATGAGTTTGAGTGTGCAATGCAGAGGTGCTGCACATAGGTTTGCACCAGTGGGACACTAATGGAAGTCCAACAGCCAATTATAGGATGCCACTAAGTTTACTCAGTGTTTGCTAGTATAATGGCTTGGTAACAATGAGTTTGAGTGTGCAATGCAGTGGTGCTGCAAATAGATTTGCACCAGTGGAACAATAATGGAAGTCAAACAGCCACTTTTAGGATGCCACTAAGTTTACTCAGTGTTTGCTAGTATAATGGCTTAGTAACAATGAGTTTGAGTGTGCAATGCAGAGGTGCTGCACATAGGTTTGCACCAGTGGGACACTAATGGAAGTCCAACAGCCACTTTTAGAATGCCACTAAGTTTACTCAGTGTTTGCTAGTATAATGGCTTAGTAACAATGAGTTTGAGTGTGCAATGCAAAGGTGCTGCACATAGGTTTGCACGAGTGGGACACTAATGGAAGTCCAACAGCCACTTTTAGGATGCCACTAAGTTTACTCAGTGTTTGCTAGTATAATGGCTTAGTAACAATGAGTTTGAGTGTGCAATGCAGTGGTGCTGCAAATAGCTTTGCACCAGTGGAACACTAATGGAAGTCCAACAGCCACTTTTAGGATGCCACTAAGTTTACTCAGTGTTTGCTAGTATAATGGCTTAGTAACAATGAGTTTGAGTGTGCAATGCAGAGGTGCTGCACATAGGTTTGCACCAGTGGGACACTAATGGAAGTCCAACAGCCACTTTTAGGATGCCACTAGGTTTACTCAGTGTTTGCTAGTATAATGGCTTAGTAACAATGAGTTTGAGTGTGCAATGCAGAGGTGCTGCACATAGGTTTGCACCAGTGGGAACCTAATGGAAGTCCAACAGCCACTTTTAGGATGCCACTAAGTTTCCTCAGTGTTTGATAGTATAATGGCTTAGTAACAATGAGTTTGAGTGTGCAATGCAGAGGTGCTGCACATAGGTTTGCACCAGTGGGACACTAATGGAAGTCCAACAGCCACTTTTAGGATGCCACTAAGTTTACTCAGTGTTTGCTAGTATAATGGCTTACTAACAATGAGTTTGAGTGTGCAATGCAGTGGTGCTGCAAATAGCTTTGCACCAGTGAGACACTAATGGAAGTCCAACAGCCACTTTTAGGATGCCACTAAGTTTACTCAGTGTTTGCTAGTATAATGGCTTAGTAACAATGAGTTTGAGTGTGCAATGCAGAGGTGCTGCACATAGGTTTGCACCAGTGGGACACTAATGGAAGTCCAACAGCCACTTATAGGATGCCACTATGTTTACTCAGTGTTTGCTAGTATAATGGCTTAGTAACAATGAGTTTTAGTGTGCAATGCAGAGGTGCTGCACATAGGTTTGCACCAGTGGGACACCAATGGAAGTCCAACAGCCACTTTTAGGATGCCACTAAGTTTACTCAGTGTTTGCTAGTATAATGGGTTAGTAACAATGAGTTTGAGTGTGCAATGCAGAGGTGCTGCACATAGGTTTGCACGAGTGGGACACTAATGGAAGTCCAACAGCCACTTTTAGGATGCCACTAAGTTTACTCAGTGTTTGCTAGTATAATGGCTTAGTAACAATGAGTTTGAGTGTGCAATGCAGTGGTGCTGCAAATAGCTTTGCACCAGTGGAACACTAATGGAAGTCCAACAGCCACTTTTAGGATGCCACTAAGTTTACTCAGTGTTTGCTAGTATAATGGCTTAGTAACAATGAGTTTGAGTGTGCAATGCAGAGGTGCTGCACATAGGTTTGCACCAGTGGGACACTAATGGAAGTCCAACAGCCACTTTTAGGATGCCACTAGGTTTACTCAGTGTTTGCTAGTATAATGGCTTAGTAACAATGAGTTTGAGTGTGCAATGCAGAGGTGCTGCACATAGGTTTGCACCAGTGGGAACCTAATGGAAGTCCAACAGCCACTGTTAGGATGCCACTAAGTTTCCTCAGTGTTTGATAGTATAATGGCTTAGTAACAATGAGTTTGAGTGTGCAATGCAGAGGTGCTGCACATAGGTTTGCACCAGTGGGACACTAATGGAAGTCCAACAGCCACTTTTAGGATGCCACTAAGTTTACTCAGTGTTTGCTAGTATAATGGCTTAGTAACAATGAGTTTGAGTGTGCAATGCAGTGGTGCTGCAAATAGCTTTGCACCAGTGAGACACTAATGGAAGTCCAACAGCCACTTTTAGGATGCCACTAAGTTTACTCAGTGTTTGCTAGTATAATGGCTTAGTAACAATGAGTTTGAGTGTGCAATGCAGAGGTGCTGCACATAGGTTTGCACCAGTGGGACACTAATGGAAGTCCAACAGCCACTTTTAGGATGCCACTATGTTTACTCAGTGTTTGCTAGTATAATGGCTTAGTAACAATGAGTTTTAGTGTGCAATGCAGAGGTGCTGCACATAGGTTTGCACCAGTGGGACACCAATGGAAGTCCAACAGCCACTTTTAGGATGCCACTAAGTTTACTCAGTGTTTGATAGTATAATGGGTTAGTAATAATGAGTTTGAGTGTGCAATGCAGAGGTGCTGCACATAGGTTTGCACGAGTGGGACACTAATGTAAGTCCAACAGCCACTTTTAGGATGCCACTAAGTTTACTCAGTGTTTGCTAGTATAATGGCTTAGTAACAATGAGTTTGAGTGTGCAATGCAGTGGTGCTGCAAATAGCTTTGCACCAGTGGAACACTAGTGGAAGTCCAACAGCCACTTTTAGGATGCCACTAAGTTTACTCAGTGTTTGCTAGTATAATGGCTTAGTAACAATGAGTTTGAGTGTGCAATACAGAGGTGCTGCACATAGGTTTGCACCAGTGGCACACTAATGGAAGTCCAACAGCCACTTTTAGGATGCCACTAAGTTTCCTCAGTGTTTGATAGTATAATGGCTTAGTAACAATGTGTTTGAGCACATAGGTTTGCACCAGTGGGACACTAATGGAAGTCCAGCAGCCACTTTTAGGATGCCACTAAGTTTACTCAGTGTTTGCTAGTATAATGGCTTAGTAACAATGAGTTTGAGTGTGCAATGCAGAGGTGCTGCACATAGGTTTGCACCAGTGGGACACTAATGGAAGTCCAACAGCCACTTTTAGGATGCCACTAAGTTTACTCAGTGTTTGCTAGTATAATGGCTTAGTAACAATGAGTTTGAGTGTGCAATGCAGATTTGCTGTACATAGGTTTGCACCAGTGGGCCACTAATGGAAGTCCAACAGCCACTTTTAGAATGCCACTAAGTTTACTCAGTGTTTGCTAGTATTATGGCTTAGTAACAATGAGTTTGAATGTGCAATGCAGAGGTGCTGCACATAGGTTTGCACGAGTGGGACACTAATGGAAGTCCAACAGCCACTTTTAGGATGCCACTAAGTTTACTCAGTGTTTGCTAGTATAATGGCTTAGTAACAATGAGTTTGAGTGTGCAATGCAGAGGTGCTGCAGATAGGTTTGCACCAGTGGGACACTAATGGAAGTCCAACAGCCAATTATAGGATGCCACTAAGTTTACTCAGTGTTTGCTAGTATAATGGCTTGGTAACAATGAGTTTGAGTGTGCAATGCAGTGGTGCTGCAAATAGATTTGCACCAGTGGAACAATAATGGAAGTCAAACAGCCACTTTTAGGATGCCACTAAGTTTACTCAGTGTTTGCTAGTATAATGGCTTAGTAACATTGAGTTTGAGTGTGCAATGCAGAGGTGCTGCACATAGGTTTGCACCAGTGGGACACTAATGGAAGTCCAACAGCCACTTTTAGAATGCCACTAAGTTTACTCAGTGTTTGCTAGTATAATGGCTTAGTAACAATGAGTTTGAGTGTGCAATGCAGAGGTGCTGCACATAGGTTTGCACGAGTGGGACACTAATGGAAGTCCAACAGCCACTTTTAGGATGCCACTAAGTTTACTCAGTGTTTGCTAGTATAATGGCTTAGTAACAATGAGTTTGAGTGTGCAATGCAGTGGTGCTGCAAATAGCTTTGCACCAGTGGAACTCTAATGGAAGTCCAACAGCCACTTTTAGGATGCCACTAAGTTTACTCAGTGTTTGCTAGTATAATGGCTTAGTAACAATGAGTTTGAGTGTGCAATGCAGTGGTGCTGCAAATAGCTTTGCACAAGTGAGACACTAATGGAAGTCCAACAGCCACTTTTAGGATGCCACTAAGTTTACTCAGTGTTTGCTAGTATAATGGCTTAGTAACAATGAGTTTGAGTTTGCAATGCAGAGGTGCTGCACATAGGTTTACACCAGTGGGACACTAATGGAAGTCCAACAGCCACTTTTAGGATGCCACTATGTTTACTCAGTGTTTGCTAGTATAATGGCTTAGTAACAATGAGTTTTAGTGTGCAATGCAGAGGTGCTGCACATAGGTTTGCACCAGTGGGACACCAATGGAAGTCCAACAGCCACTTTTAGGATGCCACTAAGTTTTCTCAGTGTTTGCTAGTATAATGGGTTAGTAACAATGAGTTTGAGTGTGCAATGCAGAGGTGCTGCACATAGGTTTGCACGAGTGGGACACTAATGGAAGTCCAACAGCCACTTTTAGGATGCCACTAAGTTTACTCAGTGTTTGCTAGTATAATGGCTTAGTAACAATGAGTTTGAGTGTGCAATACAGAGGTGCTGCACATAGGTTTGCACCAGTGGCACACTAATGGAAGTCCAACAGCCACTTTTAGGATGCCACTAAGTTTCCTCAGTGTTTGATAGTATAATGGCTTAGTAACAATGAGTTTGAGCACATAGGTTTGCACCAGTGGGACACTAATGGAAGTCCAACAGCCACTTTTAGGATGCCACTAAGTTTACTCAGTGTTTGCTAGTATAATGGCTTAGTAACAATGAGTTTGAGTGTGGAATGCAGTGGTGCTGCAAATAGCTTTGCACCAGTGGGACACTAATGGAAGTCCAGCAGCCACTTTTAGGATGCCACTAAGTTTACTCAGTGTTTGCTAGTATAATGGCTTAGTAACAATGAGTTTGAGTGTGCAATGCAGAGGTGCTGCACATAGGTTTGCACCAGTGGGACACTAATGGAAGTCCAACAGGCACTTTTAGGATGCCACTATGTTTACTCAGTGTTTGCTAGTATAATGGCTTAGTAACAATGAGTTTGAGTGTGCAATGCAGAGGTGCTGCACATAGGTTTGCACCAGTGGGACACTAATGGAAGTCCAACAGCCACTTTTAGGATGCCACTAAGTTTACTCAGTGTTTGCTAGTATAATGGCTTAGTAACAATGAGTTTGAGTGTGCAATGCAGAGTTGCTGTACATAGGTTTGCACCAGTGGGCCACTAATGGAAGTCCAACAGCCACTTTTAGAATGCCACTAAGTTTACTCAGTGTTTGCTAGTATTATGGCTTAGTAACAATGAGTTTGAATGTGCAATGCAGAGGTGCTGCACATAGGTTTGCACGAGTGGGACACTAATGGAAGTCCAACAGCCACTTTTAGGATGCCACTAAGTTTACTCAGTGTTTGCTAGTATAATGGCTTAGTAACAATGAGTTTGAGTGTGCAATGCAGAGGTGCTGCACATAGGTTTGCACCAGTGGGACACTAATGGAAGTCCAACAGCCAATTATAGGATGCCACTAAGTTTACTCAGTGTTTGCTAGTATAATGGCTTGGTAACAATGAGTTTGAGTGTGCAATGCAGTGGTGCTGCAAATAGATTTGCACCAGTGGAACAATAATGGAAGTCAAACAGCCACTTTTAGGATGCCACTAAGTTTACTCAGTGTTTGCTAGTATAATGGCTTAGTAACAATGAGTTTGAGTGTGCAATGCAGAGGTGCTGCACATAGGTTTGCACGAGTGGGACACTAATGGAAGTCCAACAGCCACTTTTAGAATGCCACTAAGTTTACTCAGTGTTTGCTAGTATAATGGCTTAGTAACAATGAGTTTGAGTGTGCAATGCAAAGGTGCTGCAAATAGCTTTGCACCAGTGGAACACTAATGGAAGTCCAACAGCCACTTTTAGGATGCCACTAAGTTTACTCAGTGTTTGCTAGTATAATGGCTTAGTAACAATGAGTTTGAGTGTGCAATGCAGAGGTGCTGCACATAGGTTTGCACCAGTGGGACACTAATGGAAGTCCAACAGCCACTTTTAGGATGCCACTAGGTTTACTCAGTGTTTGCTAGTATAATGGCTTAGTAACAATGAGTTTGAGTGTGCAATGCAGAGGTGCTGCACATAGGTTTGCACCAGTGGGAACCTAATGGAAGTCCAACAGCCACTTTTAGGATGCCACTAAGTTTCCTCAGTGTTTGATAGTATAATGGCTTAGTAACAATGAGTTTGAGTGTGCAATGCAGAGGTGCTGCACATAGGTTTGCACCAGTGGGACACTAATGGAAGTCCAACAGCCACTTATAGGATGCCACTATGTTTACTCAGTGTTTGCTAGTATAATGGCTTAGTAACAATGAGTTTTAGTGTGCAATGCAGAGGTGCTGCACATAGGTTTGCACCAGTGGGACACCAATGGAAGTCCAACAGCCACTTTTAGGATGCCACTAAGTTTACTCAGTGTTTGCTAGTATAATGGGTTAGTAACAATGAGTTTGAGTGTGCAATGCAGAGGTGCTGCACATAGGTTTGCACGAGTGGGACACTAATGGAAGTCCAACAGCCACTTTTAGGATGCCACTAAGTTTACTCAGTGTTTGCTAGTATAATGGCTTAGTAACAATGAGTTTGAGTGTGCAATGCAGTGGTGCTGCAAATAGCTTTGCACCAGTGGGACACTAATGGAAGTCCAGCAGCCACTTTTAGGATGCCACTAAGTTTACTCAGTGTTTGCTAGTATAATGGCTTAGTAACAATGAGTTTGAGTGTGCAATGCAGAGGTGCTGCACATAGGTTTGCACCAGTGGGACACTAATGGAAGTCCAACAGGCACTTTTAGGATGCCACTATGTTTACTCAGTGTTTGCTAGTATAATGGCTTAGTAACAATGAGTTTGAGTGTGCAATGCAGAGGTGCTGCACATAGGTTTGCACCAGTGGGACACTAATGGAAGTCCAACAGCCACTTTTAGGATGCCACTAAGTTTACTCAGTGTTTGCTAGTATAATGGCTTAGTAACAATGAGTTTGAGTGTGCAATGCAGATTTGCTGTACATAGGTTTACACCAGTGGGCCACTAATGGAAGTCCAACAGCCACTTTTAGAATGCCACTAAGTTTACTCAGTGTTTGCTAGTATTATGGCTTAGTAACAATGAGTTTGAGTGTGCAATGCAGAGGTGCTGCACATAGGTTTTCACGAGTGGGACACTAATGGAAGTCCAACAGCCACTTTTAGGATGCCACTAAGTTTACTCAGTGTTTGCTAGTATAATGGTTTAGTAACAATGAGTTTGAGTGTGCAATGCAGAGGTGCTGCACATAGGTTTGCACGAGTGGGACACTAATGGAAGTCCAACAGCCACTTTTAGGATGCCACTAAGTTTACTCAGTGTTTGCTAGTATAATGGCTTAGTAACAATGAGTTTGAGTGTGCAATGCAGAGGTGCTGCACATAGGTTTGCACCAGTGGGACACTAATGGAAGTCCAACAGCCACTTTTAGGATGCCATTAAGTTTACTCAGTGTTTGCTAGTATAATGGCTTAGTAACAATGAGTTTGAGTGTGCAATGCATAGTTGCTGTACATAGGTTTGCACCAGTGGGCCACTAATGGAAGTTCAACAGCCACTTTTAGAATGCCACTAAGTTTACTCAGTGTTTGCTAGTATTATGGCTTAGTAACAATGAGTTTGAGTGTGCAATGCAGAGGTGCTGCACATAGGTTTGCACCAGTGAGACACTAATGGAAGTCCAACAGCCACTTTTAGGATGCCACTAAGTTTACTCAGTGTTTGCTAGTATAATGGCTTAGTAACAATGAGTTTGAGTGTGCAATGCAGAGGTGCTGCACATAGGTTTGCACCAGTGGGACACTAATGGAAGTCCAACAGCCACTTTTAGGATGCCACTAAGTTTACTCAGTGTTTGCTAGTATAATGGCTTAGTAACAATGAGTTTGAGTGTGCAATGCAGAGGTGCTGCACATAGGTTTGCACCAGTGGGACACTAATGGAAGTCCAACAGCCACTTTTAGGATGCCACTAAGTTTACTCAGTGTTTGCTAGTATAATGGCTTACTAACAATGAGTTTGAGTGTGCAATGCAGTGGTGCTGCAAATAGCTTTGCACCAGTGAGACACTAATGGAAGTCCAACAGCCACTTTTAGGATGCCACTAAGTTTACTCAGTGTTTGCTAGTATAATGGCTTAGTAACAATGAGTTTGAGTGTGCAATGCAGAGGTGCTGCACATAGGTTTGCACCAGTGGGACACTAATGGAAGTCCAACAGCCACTTATAGGATGCCACTATGTTTACTCAGTGTTTGCTAGTATAATGGCTTAGTAACAATGAGTTTTAGTGTGCAATGCAGAGGTGCTGCACATAGGTTTGCACCAGTGGGACACCAATGGAAGTCCAACAGCCACTTTTAGGATGCCACTAAGTTTACTCAGTGTTTGCTAGTATAATGGGTTAGTAACAATGAGTTTGAGTGTGCAATGCAGAGGTGCTGCACATAGGTTTGCACGAGTGGGACACTAATGGAAGTCCAACAGCCACTTTTAGGATGCCACTAAGTTTACTCAGTGTTTGCTAGTATAATGGCTTAGTAACAATGAGTTTGAGTGTGCAATGCAGTGGTGCTGCAAATAGCTTTGCACCAGTGGAACACTAATGGAAGTCCAACAGCCACTTTTAGGATGCCACTAAGTTTACTCAGTGTTTGCTAGTATAATGGCTTAGTAACAATGAGTTTGAGTGTGCAATGCAGAGGTGCTGCACATAGGTTTGCACCAGTGGGACACTAATGGAAGTCCAACAGCCACTTTTAGGATGCCACTAGGTTTACTCAGTGTTTGCTAGTATAATGGCTTAGTAACAATGAGTTTGAGTGTGCAATGCAGAGGTGCTGCACATAGGTTTGCACCAGTGGGAACCTAATGGAAGTCCAACAGCCACTGTTAGGATGCCACTAAGTTTCCTCAGTGTTTGATAGTATAATGGCTTAGTAACAATGAGTTTGAGTGTGCAATGCAGAGGTGCTGCACATAGGTTTGCACCAGTGGGACACTAATGGAAGTCCAACAGCCACTTTTAGGATGCCACTAAGTTTACTCAGTGTTTGCTAGTATAATGGCTTAGTAACAATGAGTTTGAGTGTGCAATGCAGTGGTGCTGCAAATAGCTTTGCACCAGTGAGACACTAATGGAAGTCCAACAGCCACTTTTAGGATGCCACTAAGTTTACTCAGTGTTTGCTAGTATAATGGCTTAGTAACAATGAGTTTGAGTGTGCAATGCAGAGGTGCTGCACATAGGTTTGCACCAGTGGGACACTAATGGAAGTCCAACAGCCACTTTTAGGATGCCACTATGTTTACTCAGTGTTTGCTAGTATAATGGCTTAGTAACAATGAGTTTTAGTGTGCAATGCAGAGGTGCTGCACATAGGTTTGCACCAGTGGGACACCAATGGAAGTCCAACAGCCACTTTTAGGATGCCACTAAGTTTACTCAGTGTTTGATAGTATAATGGGTTAGTAATAATGAGTTTGAGTGTGCAATGCAGAGGTGCTGCACATAGGTTTGCACGAGTGGGACACTAATGTAAGTCCAACAGCCACTTTTAGGATGCCACTAAGTTTACTCAGTGTTTGCTAGTATAATGGCTTAGTAACAATGAGTTTGAGTGTGCAATGCAGTGGTGCTGCAAATAGCTTTGCACCAGTGGAACACTAGTGGAAGTCCAACAGCCACTTTTAGGATGCCACTAAGTTTACTCAGTGTTTGCTAGTATAATGGCTTAGTAACAATGAGTTTGAGTGTGCAATACAGAGGTGCTGCACATAGGTTTGCACCAGTGGCACACTAATGGAAGTCCAACAGCCACTTTTAGGATGCCACTAAGTTTCCTCAGTGTTTGATAGTATAATGGCTTAGTAACAATGTGTTTGAGCACATAGGTTTGCACCAGTGGGACACTAATGGAAGTCCAGCAGCCACTTTTAGGATGCCACTAAGTTTACTCAGTGTTTGCTAGTATAATGGCTTAGTAACAATGAGTTTGAGTGTGCAATGCAGAGGTGCTGCACATAGGTTTGCACCAGTGGGACACTAATGGAAGTCCAACAGCCACTTTTAGGATGCCACTAAGTTTACTCAGTGTTTGCTAGTATAATGGCTTAGTAACAATGAGTTTGAGTGTGCAATGCAGATTTGCTGTACATAGGTTTGCACCAGTGGGCCACTAATGGAAGTCCAACAGCCACTTTTAGAATGCCACTAAGTTTACTCAGTGTTTGCTAGTATTATGGCTTAGTAACAATGAGTTTGAATGTGCAATGCAGAGGTGCTGCACATAGGTTTGCACGAGTGGGACACTAATGGAAGTCCAACAGCCACTTTTAGGATGCCACTAAGTTTACTCAGTGTTTGCTAGTATAATGGCTTAGTAACAATGAGTTTGAGTGTGCAATGCAGAGGTGCTGCAGATAGGTTTGCACCAGTGGGACACTAATGGAAGTCCAACAGCCAATTATAGGATGCCACTAAGTTTACTCAGTGTTTGCTAGTATAATGGCTTGGTAACAATGAGTTTGAGTGTGCAATGCAGTGGTGCTGCAAATAGATTTGCACCAGTGGAACAATAATGGAAGTCAAACAGCCACTTTTAGGATGCCACTAAGTTTACTCAGTGTTTGCTAGTATAATGGCTTAGTAACATTGAGTTTGAGTGTGCAATGCAGAGGTGCTGCACATAGGTTTGCACCAGTGGGACACTAATGGAAGTCCAACAGCCACTTTTAGAATGCCACTAAGTTTACTCAGTGTTTGCTAGTATAATGGCTTAGTAACAATGAGTTTGAGTGTGCAATGCAGAGGTGCTGCACATAGGTTTGCACGAGTGGGACACTAATGGAAGTCCAACAGCCACTTTTAGGATGCCACTAAGTTTACTCAGTGTTTGCTAGTATAATGGCTTAGTAACAATGAGTTTGAGTGTGCAATGCAGTGGTGCTGCAAATAGCTTTGCACCAGTGGAACTCTAATGGAAGTCCAACAGCCACTTTTAGGATGCCACTAAGTTTACTCAGTGTTTGCTAGTATAATGGCTTAGTAACAATGAGTTTGAGTGTGCAATGCAGTGGTGCTGCAAATAGCTTTGCACAAGTGAGACACTAATGGAAGTCCAACAGCCACTTTTAGGATGCCACTAAGTTTACTCAGTGTTTGCTAGTATAATGGCTTAGTAACAATGAGTTTGAGTTTGCAATGCAGAGGTGCTGCACATAGGTTTACACCAGTGGGACACTAATGGAAGTCCAACAGCCACTTTTAGGATGCCACTATGTTTACTCAGTGTTTGCTAGTATAATGGCTTAGTAACAATGAGTTTTAGTGTGCAATGCAGAGGTGCTGCACATAGGTTTGCACCAGTGGGACACCAATGGAAGTCCAACAGCCACTTTTAGGATGCCACTAAGTTTTCTCAGTGTTTGCTAGTATAATGGGTTAGTAACAATGAGTTTGAGTGTGCAATGCAGAGGTGCTGCACATAGGTTTGCACGAGTGGGACACTAATGGAAGTCCAACAGCCACTTTTAGGATGCCACTAAGTTTACTCAGTGTTTGCTAGTATAATGGCTTAGTAACAATGAGTTTGAGTGTGCAATACAGAGGTGCTGCACATAGGTTTGCACCAGTGGCACACTAATGGAAGTCCAACAGCCACTTTTAGGATGCCACTAAGTTTCCTCAGTGTTTGATAGTATAATGGCTTAGTAACAATGAGTTTGAGCACATAGGTTTGCACCAGTGGGACACTAATGGAAGTCCAACAGCCACTTTTAGGATGCCACTAAGTTTACTCAGTGTTTGCTAGTATAATGGCTTAGTAACAATGAGTTTGAGTGTGGAATGCAGTGGTGCTGCAAATAGCTTTGCACCAGTGGGACACTAATGGAAGTCCAGCAGCCACTTTTAGGATGCCACTAAGTTTACTCAGTGTTTGCTAGTATAATGGCTTAGTAACAATGAGTTTGAGTGTGCAATGCAGAGGTGCTGCACATAGGTTTGCACCAGTGGGACACTAATGGAAGTCCAACAGGCACTTTTAGGATGCCACTATGTTTACTCAGTGTTTGCTAGTATAATGGCTTAGTAACAATGAGTTTGAGTGTGCAATGCAGAGGTGCTGCACATAGGTTTGCACCAGTGGGACACTAATGGAAGTCCAACAGCCACTTTTAGGATGCCACTAAGTTTACTCAGTGTTTGCTAGTATAATGGCTTAGTAACAATGAGTTTGAGTGTGCAATGCAGAGTTGCTGTACATAGGTTTGCACCAGTGGGCCACTAATGGAAGTCCAACAGCCACTTTTAGAATGCCACTAAGTTTACTCAGTGTTTGCTAGTATTATGGCTTAGTAACAATGAGTTTGAATGTGCAATGCAGAGGTGCTGCACATAGGTTTGCACGAGTGGGACACTAATGGAAGTCCAACAGCCACTTTTAGGATGCCACTAAGTTTACTCAGTGTTTGCTAGTATAATGGCTTAGTAACAATGAGTTTGAGTGTGCAATGCAGAGGTGCTGCACATAGGTTTGCACCAGTGGGACACTAATGGAAGTCCAACAGCCAATTATAGGATGCCACTAAGTTTACTCAGTGTTTGCTAGTATAATGGCTTGGTAACAATGAGTTTGAGTGTGCAATGCAGTGGTGCTGCAAATAGATTTGCACCAGTGGAACAATAATGGAAGTCAAACAGCCACTTTTAGGATGCCACTAAGTTTACTCAGTGTTTGCTAGTATAATGGCTTAGTAACAATGAGTTTGAGTGTGCAATGCAGAGGTGCTGCACATAGGTTTGCACCAGTGGGACACTAATGGAAGTCCAACAGCCACTTTTAGAATGCCACTAAGTTTACTCAGTGTTTGCTAGTATAATGGCTTAGTAACAATGAGTTTGAGTGTGCAATGCAAAGGTGCTGCACATAGGTTTGCACGAGTGGGACACTAATGGAAGTCCAACAGCCACTTTTAGGATGCCACTAAGTTTACTCAGTGTTTGCTAGTATAATGGCTTAGTAACAATGAGTTTGAGTGTGCAATGCAGTGGTGCTGCAAATAGCTTTGCACCAGTGGAACACTAATGGAAGTCCAACAGCCACTTTTAGGATGCCACTAAGTTTACTCAGTGTTTGCTAGTATAATGGCTTAGTAACAATGAGTTTGAGTGTGCAATGCAGAGGTGCTGCACATAGGTTTGCACCAGTGGGACACTAATGGAAGTCCAACAGCCACTTTTAGGATGCCACTAGGTTTACTCAGTGTTTGCTAGTATAATGGCTTAGTAACAATGAGTTTGAGTGTGCAATGCAGAGGTGCTGCACATAGGTTTGCACCAGTGGGAACCTAATGGAAGTCCAACAGCCACTTTTAGGATGCCACTAAGTTTCCTCAGTGTTTGATAGTATAATGGCTTAGTAACAATGAGTTTGAGTGTGCAATGCAGAGGTGCTGCACATAGGTTTGCACCAGTGGGACACTAATGGAAGTCCAACAGCCACTTATAGGATGCCACTATGTTTACTCAGTGTTTGCTAGTATAATGGCTTAGTAACAATGAGTTTTAGTGTGCAATGCAGAGGTGCTGCACATAGGTTTGCACCAGTGGGACACCAATGGAAGTCCAACAGCCACTTTTAGGATGCCACTAAGTTTACTCAGTGTTTGCTAGTATAATGGGTTAGTAACAATGAGTTTGAGTGTGCAATGCAGAGGTGCTGCACATAGGTTTGCACGAGTGGGACACTAATGGAAGTCCAACAGCCACTTTTAGGATGCCACTAAGTTTACTCAGTGTTTGCTAGTATAATGGCTTAGTAACAATGAGTTTGAGTGTGCAATGCAGTGGTGCTGCAAATAGCTTTGCACCAGTGGGACACTAATGGAAGTCCAGCAGCCACTTTTAGGATGCCACTAAGTTTACTCAGTGTTTGCTAGTATAATGGCTTAGTAACAATGAGTTTGAGTGTGCAATGCAGAGGTGCTGCACATAGGTTTGCACCAGTGGGACACTAATGGAAGTCCAACAGGCACTTTTAGGATGCCACTATGTTTACTCAGTGTTTGCTAGTATAATGGCTTAGTAACAATGAGTTTGAGTGTGCAATGCAGAGGTGCTGCACATAGGTTTGCACCAGTGGGACACTAATGGAAGTCCAACAGCCACTTTTAGGATGCCACTAAGTTTACTCAGTGTTTGCTAGTATAATGGCTTAGTAACAATGAGTTTGAGTGTGCAATGCAGATTTGCTGTACATAGGTTTACACCAGTGGGCCACTAATGGAAGTCCAACAGCCACTTTTAGAATGCCACTAAGTTTACTCAGTGTTTGCTAGTATTATGGCTTAGTAACAATGAGTTTGAGTGTGCAATGCAGAGGTGCTGCACATAGGTTTTCACGAGTGGGACACTAATGGAAGTCCAACAGCCACTTTTAGGATGCCACTAAGTTTACTCAGTGTTTGCTAGTATAATGGTTTAGTAACAATGAGTTTGAGTGTGCAATGCAGAGGTGCTGCACATAGGTTTGCACGAGTGGGACACTAATGGAAGTCCAACAGCCACTTTTAGGATGCCACTAAGTTTACTCAGTGTTTGCTAGTATAATGGCTTAGTAACAATGAGTTTGAGTGTGCAATGCAGAGGTGCTGCACATAGGTTTGCACCAGTGGGACACTAATGGAAGTCCAACAGCCACTTTTAGGATGCCATTAAGTTTACTCAGTGTTTGCTAGTATAATGGCTTAGTAACAATGAGTTTGAGTGTGCAATGCATAGTTGCTGTACATAGGTTTGCACCAGTGGGCCACTAATGGAAGTTCAACAGCCACTTTTAGAATGCCACTAAGTTTACTCAGTGTTTGCTAGTATTATGGCTTAGTAACAATGAGTTTGAGTGTGCAATGCAGAGGTGCTGCACATAGGTTTGCACCAGTGAGACACTAATGGAAGTCCAACAGCCACTTTTAGGATGCCACTAAGTTTACTCAGTGTTTGCTAGTATAATGGCTTAGTAACAATGAGTTTGAGTGTGCAATGCAGAGGTGCTGCACATAGGTTTGCACCAGTGGGACACTAATGGAAGTCCAACAGCCACTTTTAGGATGCCACTAAGTTTACTCAGTGTTTGCTAGTATAATGGCTTAGTAACAATGAGTTTGAGTGTGCAATGCAGATGTGCTGCACATAGGTTTGCACCAGTGGGACACTAATGGAAGTCCAACAGCCACTTTTAGGATGCCACTAAGTTTACTCAGTGTTTGCTAGTATAATGGCTTAGTAACAATGGGTTTGAGTGTGCAATGCAGAGGTGCTGCACATAGGTTTGTACCAGTGGGACACTAATGGAAGTCCAACAGCCACTTTTAGGATGCCACTAAGTTTACTCAGTGTTTACTAGTATAATGGCTTAGTAACAATGAGTTTGAGTGTGCAATGCAGTGGTGCTGCAAATAGCTTTGCACCAGTGGGACACTAATGGAAGTCCAACAGCCACTTTTAGGATGCCACTAAGTTTACTCAGTGTTTGCTAGTATAATGGCTTAGTAACAATGAGTTTGAGTGTGCAATGCAGATGTGCTGCACATAGGTTTGCACCATTGGGACACTAATGGAAGTCCAACAGCCACTTTTAGGATACCACTAAGTTTACTCAGTGTTTGCTAGTATAATGGCTTAGTAACAATGAGTTTGAGTGTGCAATGCAGTAGTGCTGCAAATAGCTTTGCACCAGTGGGACACTAATGGAAGTCCAACAGCCACTTTTAGGATGCCACTAAGTTTACTCAGTGTTTTCTAGTATAATGGCTTAGTAACAATGAGTTTGAGTGTGCAATGCAGAGGTGCTGCACATAGGTTTGCACCAGTGGGACACTAATGGAAGTCCAACAGCCACTTTTAGGATGCCACTAAGTTTACTCAGTGTTTGCTAGTATAATGGCTTAGTAACAATGAGTTTGAGTGTGCAATGCAGAGGTGCTGCACATAGATTTGCACCAGTTGGAACCTAATGGAAGTCCAACAGCCACTTTTAGGATGCCACTAAGTTTCCTCAGTGTTTGATAGTATAATGGCTTAGTAACAATGAGTTTGAGTGTGCAATGCAGAGGTGCTGCACATAGGTTTGCACCAGTGGGACACTAATGGAAGTCCAACAGCCACTTTTAGGATGCCACTAAGTTTACTCAGTGTTTGCTAGTATAATGGCTTAGTAACAATGAGTTTGAGTGTGCAATGCAGAGGTGCTGCACATAGGTTTGCACCAGTGGGAACCTATAGGAAGTCCAACAGCCACTTTTAGGATGCCACTAAGTTTCCTCAGTGTTTGATAGTATAATGGCTTAGTAACAATGTGTTTGAGCACATAGGTTTGCACCAGTGGGACACTAATGGAAGTCCAACAGCCACTTTTAGGATGCCACTAAGTTTAATCAGTGTTTGCTAGTATAATGGCTTAGTAACAATGAGTTTGAGTGTGGAATGCAGTGGTGCTGCAAATAGCTTTGCACCAGTGGGACACTAATGGAAGTCCAGCAGCCACTTTTAGGATGCCACTAAGTTTACTCAGTGTTTGCTAGTATAATGGCTTAGTAACAATGAGTTTGAGTGTGCAATGCAGAGGTGCTGCACATAGGTTTGCACCAGTGGGACACTAATGGAAGTCCAACAGGCACTTTTAGGATGCCACTATGTTTACTCAGTGTTTGCTAGTATAATGGCTTAGTAACAATGAGTTTGAGTGTGCAATGCAGAGGTGCTGCACATAGGTTTGCACCAGTGGGACACTAATGGAAGTCCAACAGCCACTTTTAGGATGCCACTAAGTTTACTCAGTGTTTGCTAGTATAATGGCTTAGTAACAATGAGTTTGAGTGTGCAATGCAGAGTTGCTGTACATAGGTTTGCACCAGTGGGCCACTAATGGAAGTCCAACAGCCACTTTTAGAATGCCACTAAGTTTACTCAGTGTTTGCTAGTATTATGGCTTAGTAACAATGAGTTTGAATGTGCAATGCAGAGGTGCTGCACATAGGTTTGCACGAGTGGGACACTAATGGAAGTCCAACAGCCACTTTTAGGATGCCACTAAGTTTACTCAGTGTTTGCTAGTATAATGGCTTCGTAACAATGAGTTTGAGTGTGCAATGCAGAGGTGCTGCACATAGGTTTGCACCAGTGGGACACTAATGGAAGTCCAACAGCCAATTATAGGATGCCACTAAGTTTACTCAGTGTTTGCTAGTATAATGGCTTGGTAACAATGAGTTTGAGTGTGCAATGCAGTGGTGCTGCAAATAGATTTGCACCAGTGGAACAATAATGGAAGTCAAACAGCCACTTTTAGGATGCCACTAAGTTTACTCAGTGTTTGCTAGTATAATGGCTTAGTAACAATGAGTTTGAGTGTGCAATGCAGAGGTGCTGCACATAGGTTTGCACCAGTGGGACACTAATGGAAGTCCAACAGCCACTTTTAGAATGCCACTAAGTTTACTCAGTGTTTGCTAGTATAATGGCTTAGTAACAATGAGTTTGAGTGTGCAATGCAAAGGTGCTGCACATAGGTTTGCACGAGTGGGACACTAATGGAAGTCCAACAGCCACTTTTAGGATGCCACTAAGTTTACTCAGTGTTTGCTAGTATAATGGCTTAGTAACAATGAGTTTGAGTGTGCAATGCAGTGGTGCTGCAAATAGCTTTGCACCAGTGGAACACTAATGGAAGTCCAACAGCCACTTTTAGGATGCCACTAAGTTTACTCAGTGTTTGCTAGTATAATGGCTTAGTAACAATGAGTTTGAGTGTGCAATGCAGAGGTGCTGCACATAGGTTTGCACCAGTGGGACACTAATGGAAGTCCAACAGCCACTTTTAGGATGCCACTAGGTTTACTCAGTGTTTGCTAGTATAATGGCTTAGTAACAATGAGTTTGAGTGTGCAATGCAGAGGTGCTGCACATAGGTTTGCACCAGTGGGAACCTAATGGAAGTCCAACAGCCACTTTTAGGATGCCACTAAGTTTCCTCAGTGTTTGATAGTATAATGGCTTAGTAACAATGAGTTTGAGTGTGCAATGCAGAGGTGCTGCACATAGGTTTGCACCAGTGGGACACTAATGGAAGTCCAACAGCCACTTTTAGGATGCCACTAAGTTTACTCAGTGTTTGCTAGTATAATGGCTTACTAACAATGAGTTTGAGTGTGCAATGCAGTGGTGCTGCAAATAGCTTTGCACCAGTGAGACACTAATGGAAGTCCAACAGCCACTTTTAGGATGCCACTAAGTTTACTCAGTGTTTGCTAGTATAATGGCTTAGTAACAATGAGTTTGAGTGTGCAATGCAGAGGTGCTGCACATAGGTTTGCACCAGTGGGACACTAATGGAAGTCCAACAGCCACTTATAGGATGCCACTATGTTTACTCAGTGTTTGCTAGTATAATGGCTTAGTAACAATGAGTTTTAGTGTGCAATGCAGAGGTGCTGCACATAGGTTTGCACCAGTGGGACACCAATGGAAGTCCAACAGCCACTTTTAGGATGCCACTAAGTTTACTCAGTGTTTGCTAGTATAATGGGTTAGTAACAATGAGTTTGAGTGTGCAATGCAGAGGTGCTGCACATAGGTTTGCACGAGTGGGACACTAATGGAAGTCCAACAGCCACTTTTAGGATGCCACTAAGTTTACTCAGTGTTTGCTAGTATAATGGCTTAGTAACAATGAGTTTGAGTGTGCAATGCAGTGGTGCTGCAAATAGCTTTGCACCAGTGGAACACTAATGGAAGTCCAACAGCCACTTTTAGGATGCCACTAAGTTTACTCAGTGTTTGCTAGTATAATGGCTTAGTAACAATGAGTTTGAGTGTGCAATGCAGAGGTGCTGCACATAGGTTTGCACCAGTGGGACACTAATGGAAGTCCAACAGCCACTTTTAGGATGCCACTAGGTTTACTCAGTGTTTGCTAGTATAATGGCTTAGTAACAATGAGTTTGAGTGTGCAATGCAGAGGTGCTGCACATAGGTTTGCACCAGTGGGAACCTAATGGAAGTCCAACAGCCACTGTTAGGATGCCACTAAGTTTCCTCAGTGTTTGATAGTATAATGGCTTAGTAACAATGAGTTTGAGTGTGCAATGCAGAGGTGCTGCACATAGGTTTGCACCAGTGGGACACTAATGGAAGTCCAACAGCCACTTTTAGGATGCCACTAAGTTTACTCAGTGTTTGCTAGTATAATGGCTTAGTAACAATGAGTTTGAGTGTGCAATGCAGTGGTGCTGCAAATAGCTTTGCACCAGTGAGACACTAATGGAAGTCCAACAGCCACTTTTAGGATGCCACTAAGTTTACTCAGTGTTTGCTAGTATAATGGCTTAGTAACAATGAGTTTGAGTGTGCAATGCAGAGGTGCTGCACATAGGTTTGCACCAGTGGGACACTAATGGAAGTCCAACAGCCACTTTTAGGATGCCACTATGTTTACTCAGTGTTTGCTAGTATAATGGCTTAGTAACAATGAGTTTTAGTGTGCAATGCAGAGGTGCTGCACATAGGTTTGCACCAGTGGGACACCAATGGAAGTCCAACAGCCACTTTTAGGATGCCACTAAGTTTACTCAGTGTTTGATAGTATAATGGGTTAGTAATAATGAGTTTGAGTGTGCAATGCAGAGGTGCTGCACATAGGTTTGCACGAGTGGGACACTAATGTAAGTCCAACAGCCACTTTTAGGATGCCACTAAGTTTACTCAGTGTTTGCTAGTATAATGGCTTAGTAACAATGAGTTTGAGTGTGCAATGCAGTGGTGCTGCAAATAGCTTTGCACCAGTGGAACACTAGTGGAAGTCCAACAGCCACTTTTAGGATGCCACTAAGTTTACTCAGTGTTTGCTAGTATAATGGCTTAGTAACAATGAGTTTGAGTGTGCAATACAGAGGTGCTGCACATAGGTTTGCACCAGTGGCACACTAATGGAAGTCCAACAGCCACTTTTAGGATGCCACTAAGTTTCCTCAGTGTTTGATAGTATAATGGCTTAGTAACAATGTGTTTGAGCACATAGGTTTGCACCAGTGGGACACTAATGGAAGTCCAGCAGCCACTTTTAGGATGCCACTAAGTTTACTCAGTGTTTGCTAGTATAATGGCTTAGTAACAATGAGTTTGAGTGTGCAATGCAGAGGTGCTGCACATAGGTTTGCACCAGTGGGACACTAATGGAAGTCCAACAGCCACTTTTAGGATGCCACTAAGTTTACTCAGTGTTTGCTAGTATAATGGCTTAGTAACAATGAGTTTGAGTGTGCAATGCAGATTTGCTGTACATAGGTTTGCACCAGTGGGCCACTAATGGAAGTCCAACAGCCACTTTTAGAATGCCACTAAGTTTACTCAGTGTTTGCTAGTATTATGGCTTAGTAACAATGAGTTTGAATGTGCAATGCAGAGGTGCTGCACATAGGTTTGCACGAGTGGGACACTAATGGAAGTCCAACAGCCACTTTTAGGATGCCACTAAGTTTACTCAGTGTTTGCTAGTATAATGGCTTAGTAACAATGAGTTTGAGTGTGCAATGCAGAGGTGCTGCAGATAGGTTTGCACCAGTGGGACACTAATGGAAGTCCAACAGCCAATTATAGGATGCCACTAAGTTTACTCAGTGTTTGCTAGTATAATGGCTTGGTAACAATGAGTTTGAGTGTGCAATGCAGTGGTGCTGCAAATAGATTTGCACCAGTGGAACAATAATGGAAGTCAAACAGCCACTTTTAGGATGCCACTAAGTTTACTCAGTGTTTGCTAGTATAATGGCTTAGTAACATTGAGTTTGAGTGTGCAATGCAGAGGTGCTGCACATAGGTTTGCACCAGTGGGACACTAATGGAAGTCCAACAGCCACTTTTAGAATGCCACTAAGTTTACTCAGTGTTTGCTAGTATAATGGCTTAGTAACAATGAGTTTGAGTGTGCAATGCAGAGGTGCTGCACATAGGTTTGCACGAGTGGGACACTAATGGAAGTCCAACAGCCACTTTTAGGATGCCACTAAGTTTACTCAGTGTTTGCTAGTATAATGGCTTAGTAACAATGAGTTTGAGTGTGCAATGCAGTGGTGCTGCAAATAGCTTTGCACCAGTGGAACTCTAATGGAAGTCCAACAGCCACTTTTAGGATGCCACTAAGTTTACTCAGTGTTTGCTAGTATAATGGCTTAGTAACAATGAGTTTGAGTGTGCAATGCAGTGGTGCTGCAAATAGCTTTGCACAAGTGAGACACTAATGGAAGTCCAACAGCCACTTTTAGGATGCCACTAAGTTTACTCAGTGTTTGCTAGTATAATGGCTTAGTAACAATGAGTTTGAGTTTGCAATGCAGAGGTGCTGCACATAGGTTTACACCAGTGGGACACTAATGGAAGTCCAACAGCCACTTTTAGGATGCCACTATGTTTACTCAGTGTTTGCTAGTATAATGGCTTAGTAACAATGAGTTTTAGTGTGCAATGCAGAGGTGCTGCACATAGGTTTGCACCAGTGGGACACCAATGGAAGTCCAACAGCCACTTTTAGGATGCCACTAAGTTTTCTCAGTGTTTGCTAGTATAATGGGTTAGTAACAATGAGTTTGAGTGTGCAATGCAGAGGTGCTGCACATAGGTTTGCACGAGTGGGACACTAATGGAAGTCCAACAGCCACTTTTAGGATGCCACTAAGTTTACTCAGTGTTTGCTAGTATAATGGCTTAGTAACAATGAGTTTGAGTGTGCAATACAGAGGTGCTGCACATAGGTTTGCACCAGTGGCACACTAATGGAAGTCCAACAGCCACTTTTAGGATGCCACTAAGTTTCCTCAGTGTTTGATAGTATAATGGCTTAGTAACAATGAGTTTGAGCACATAGGTTTGCACCAGTGGGACACTAATGGAAGTCCAACAGCCACTTTTAGGATGCCACTAAGTTTACTCAGTGTTTGCTAGTATAATGGCTTAGTAACAATGAGTTTGAGTGTGGAATGCAGTGGTGCTGCAAATAGCTTTGCACCAGTGGGACACTAATGGAAGTCCAGCAGCCACTTTTAGGATGCCACTAAGTTTACTCAGTGTTTGCTAGTATAATGGCTTAGTAACAATGAGTTTGAGTGTGCAATGCAGAGGTGCTGCACATAGGTTTGCACCAGTGGGACACTAATGGAAGTCCAACAGGCACTTTTAGGATGCCACTATGTTTACTCAGTGTTTGCTAGTATAATGGCTTAGTAACAATGAGTTTGAGTGTGCAATGCAGAGGTGCTGCACATAGGTTTGCACCAGTGGGACACTAATGGAAGTCCAACAGCCACTTTTAGGATGCCACTAAGTTTACTCAGTGTTTGCTAGTATAATGGCTTAGTAACAATGAGTTTGAGTGTGCAATGCAGAGTTGCTGTACATAGGTTTGCACCAGTGGGCCACTAATGGAAGTCCAACAGCCACTTTTAGAATGCCACTAAGTTTACTCAGTGTTTGCTAGTATTATGGCTTAGTAACAATGAGTTTGAATGTGCAATGCAGAGGTGCTGCACATAGGTTTGCACGAGTGGGACACTAATGGAAGTCCAACAGCCACTTTTAGGATGCCACTAAGTTTACTCAGTGTTTGCTAGTATAATGGCTTAGTAACAATGAGTTTGAGTGTGCAATGCAGAGGTGCTGCACATAGGTTTGCACCAGTGGGACACTAATGGAAGTCCAACAGCCAATTATAGGATGCCACTAAGTTTACTCAGTGTTTGCTAGTATAATGGCTTGGTAACAATGAGTTTGAGTGTGCAATGCAGTGGTGCTGCAAATAGATTTGCACCAGTGGAACAATAATGGAAGTCAAACAGCCACTTTTAGGATGCCACTAAGTTTACTCAGTGTTTGCTAGTATAATGGCTTAGTAACAATGAGTTTGAGTGTGCAATGCAGAGGTGCTGCACATAGGTTTGCACCAGTGGGACACTAATGGAAGTCCAACAGCCACTTTTAGAATGCCACTAAGTTTACTCAGTGTTTGCTAGTATAATGGCTTAGTAACAATGAGTTTGAGTGTGCAATGCAAAGGTGCTGCACATAGGTTTGCACGAGTGGGACACTAATGGAAGTCCAACAGCCACTTTTAGGATGCCACTAAGTTTACTCAGTGTTTGCTAGTATAATGGCTTAGTAACAATGAGTTTGAGTGTGCAATGCAGTGGTGCTGCAAATAGCTTTGCACCAGTGGAACACTAATGGAAGTCCAACAGCCACTTTTAGGATGCCACTAAGTTTACTCAGTGTTTGCTAGTATAATGGCTTAGTAACAATGAGTTTGAGTGTGCAATGCAGAGGTGCTGCACATAGGTTTGCACCAGTGGGACACTAATGGAAGTCCAACAGCCACTTTTAGGATGCCACTAGGTTTACTCAGTGTTTGCTAGTATAATGGCTTAGTAACAATGAGTTTGAGTGTGCAATGCAGAGGTGCTGCACATAGGTTTGCACCAGTGGGAACCTAATGGAAGTCCAACAGCCACTTTTAGGATGCCACTAAGTTTCCTCAGTGTTTGATAGTATAATGGCTTAGTAACAATGAGTTTGAGTGTGCAATGCAGAGGTGCTGCACATAGGTTTGCACCAGTGGGACACTAATGGAAGTCCAACAGCCACTTATAGGATGCCACTATGTTTACTCAGTGTTTGCTAGTATAATGGCTTAGTAACAATGAGTTTTAGTGTGCAATGCAGAGGTGCTGCACATAGGTTTGCACCAGTGGGACACCAATGGAAGTCCAACAGCCACTTTTAGGATGCCACTAAGTTTACTCAGTGTTTGCTAGTATAATGGGTTAGTAACAATGAGTTTGAGTGTGCAATGCAGAGGTGCTGCACATAGGTTTGCACGAGTGGGACACTAATGGAAGTCCAACAGCCACTTTTAGGATGCCACTAAGTTTACTCAGTGTTTGCTAGTATAATGGCTTAGTAACAATGAGTTTGAGTGTGCAATGCAGTGGTGCTGCAAATAGCTTTGCACCAGTGGGACACTAATGGAAGTCCAGCAGCCACTTTTAGGATGCCACTAAGTTTACTCAGTGTTTGCTAGTATAATGGCTTAGTAACAATGAGTTTGAGTGTGCAATGCAGAGGTGCTGCACATAGGTTTGCACCAGTGGGACACTAATGGAAGTCCAACAGGCACTTTTAGGATGCCACTATGTTTACTCAGTGTTTGCTAGTATAATGGCTTAGTAACAATGAGTTTGAGTGTGCAATGCAGAGGTGCTGCACATAGGTTTGCACCAGTGGGACACTAATGGAAGTCCAACAGCCACTTTTAGGATGCCACTAAGTTTACTCAGTGTTTGCTAGTATAATGGCTTAGTAACAATGAGTTTGAGTGTGCAATGCAGATTTGCTGTACATAGGTTTACACCAGTGGGCCACTAATGGAAGTCCAACAGCCACTTTTAGAATGCCACTAAGTTTACTCAGTGTTTGCTAGTATTATGGCTTAGTAACAATGAGTTTGAGTGTGCAATGCAGAGGTGCTGCACATAGGTTTTCACGAGTGGGACACTAATGGAAGTCCAACAGCCACTTTTAGGATGCCACTAAGTTTACTCAGTGTTTGCTAGTATAATGGTTTAGTAACAATGAGTTTGAGTGTGCAATGCAGAGGTGCTGCACATAGGTTTGCACGAGTGGGACACTAATGGAAGTCCAACAGCCACTTTTAGGATGCCACTAAGTTTACTCAGTGTTTGCTAGTATAATGGCTTAGTAACAATGAGTTTGAGTGTGCAATGCAGAGGTGCTGCACATAGGTTTGCACCAGTGGGACACTAATGGAAGTCCAACAGCCACTTTTAGGATGCCATTAAGTTTACTCAGTGTTTGCTAGTATAATGGCTTAGTAACAATGAGTTTGAGTGTGCAATGCATAGTTGCTGTACATAGGTTTGCACCAGTGGGCCACTAATGGAAGTTCAACAGCCACTTTTAGAATGCCACTAAGTTTACTCAGTGTTTGCTAGTATTATGGCTTAGTAACAATGAGTTTGAGTGTGCAATGCAGAGGTGCTGCACATAGGTTTGCACCAGTGAGACACTAATGGAAGTCCAACAGCCACTTTTAGGATGCCACTAAGTTTACTCAGTGTTTGCTAGTATAATGGCTTAGTAACAATGAGTTTGAGTGTGCAATGCAGAGGTGCTGCACATAGGTTTGCACCAGTGGGACACTAATGGAAGTCCAACAGCCACTTTTAGGATGCCACTAAGTTTACTCAGTGTTTGCTAGTATAATGGCTTAGTAACAATGAGTTTGAGTGTGCAATGCAGATGTGCTGCACATAGGTTTGCACCAGTGGGACACTAATGGAAGTCCAACAGCCACTTTTAGGATGCCACTAAGTTTACTCAGTGTTTGCTAGTATAATGGCTTAGTAACAATGGGTTTGAGTGTGCAATGCAGAGGTGCTGCACATAGGTTTGTACCAGTGGGACACTAATGGAAGTCCAACAGCCACTTTTAGGATGCCACTAAGTTTACTCAGTGTTTACTAGTATAATGGCTTAGTAACAATGAGTTTGAGTGTGCAATGCAGTGGTGCTGCAAATAGCTTTGCACCAGTGGGACACTAATGGAAGTCCAACAGCCACTTTTAGGATGCCACTAAGTTTACTCAGTGTTTGCTAGTATAATGGCTTAGTAACAATGAGTTTGAGTGTGCAATGCAGATGTGCTGCACATAGGTTTGCACCATTGGGACACTAATGGAAGTCCAACAGCCACTTTTAGGATACCACTAAGTTTACTCAGTGTTTGCTAGTATAATGGCTTAGTAACAATGAGTTTGAGTGTGCAATGCAGTAGTGCTGCAAATAGCTTTGCACCAGTGGGACACTAATGGAAGTCCAACAGCCACTTTTAGGATGCCACTAAGTTTACTCAGTGTTTTCTAGTATAATGGCTTAGTAACAATGAGTTTGAGTGTGCAATGCAGAGGTGCTGCACATAGGTTTGCACCAGTGGGACACTAATGGAAGTCCAACAGCCACTTTTAGGATGCCACTAAGTTTACTCAGTGTTTGCTAGTATAATGGCTTAGTAACAATGAGTTTGAGTGTGCAATGCAGAGGTGCTGCACATAGATTTGCACCAGTTGGAACCTAATGGAAGTCCAACAGCCACTTTTAGGATGCCACTAAGTTTCCTCAGTGTTTGATAGTATAATGGCTTAGTAACAATGAGTTTGAGTGTGCAATGCAGAGGTGCTGCACATAGGTTTGCACCAGTGGGACACTAATGGAAGTCCAACAGCCACTTTTAGGATGCCACTAAGTTTACTCAGTGTTTGCTAGTATAATGGCTTAGTAACAATGAGTTTGAGTGTGCAATGCAGAGGTGCTGCACATAGGTTTGCACCAGTGGGAACCTATAGGAAGTCCAACAGCCACTTTTAGGATGCCACTAAGTTTCCTCAGTGTTTGATAGTATAATGGCTTAGTAACAATGAGTTTGAGTGTGCAATGCAGAGGTGCTGCACATATGTTTACATGAGTGGGACACTAATGGAAGTCCAACAGCCACTTTTAGGATGCCACTAAGTTTACTCAGTGTTTGCTAGTATAATGGCTTAGTAACAATGAGTTTGAGTGTGCAATGCAGAGGTGCTGCACATAGGTTTGCACCAGTGGGACACTAATGGAAGTCCAACAGCCACTTTTAGGATGCCACTAAGTTTACTCAGTGTTTGCTAGTATAATGGCTTAATAACAATGAGTTTGAGTGTGCAATGCAGAGGTGCTGCACATAGGTTTGCACCAGTGGGACACTAATGGAAGTCCAACACCCACTTTTAGGATGCCACTAAGTTTACTCAGTGTTTGCTAGTATAATGGCTTAGTAACAATGAGTTTGAGTGTGCATTGCAGAGGTGCTGCACATAGGTTTGCACCAGTGGGACACTAATGGAAGTCCAACAGCCACTTTTAGCATGCCACTAAGTTTACTCAGTGTTTGCTAGTATAATGGCTTAGTAACAATGAGTTTGAGTGTGCAATGCAGAGGTGCTGCACATAGGTTTGCACCAGTGGGACACTAATGGAAGTCCAACAGCCACTTTTAGGATGCCACTAAGTTTACTCAGTGTTTGCTAGTATAATGGCTTAGTAACAATGAGTTTGAGTATGCAATGCAGAGGTGCTGCACATAGGTTTGCACCAATGGGACACTAATGGAAGTCCAACAGCCACTTTTAGGATGCCACTAAGTTTACTCAGTGTTTGCTAGTATAATGGCTTAGTAACAATGAGTTTGAGTGTGCAATGCAGAGTTGATGTACATAGGTTTGCACCAGTGGGACACTAATGGAAGTCCAACAGCCACTTTTAGAATGCCACTAAGTTTACTCAGTGTTTGCTAGTATAATGGCTTAGTAACAATGAGTTTGAGTGTGCAATGCAGAGGTGCTGCACATAGGTTTGCACAAGTGGGACACTAATGGAAGTCCAACAGCCACTTTTAGGATGCCGCTAAGTTTACTCAGTGTTTGCTAGTATAATGGCTTAGTAACAATGAGTTTGAGTGTGAAATGCAGAGGTGCTGCACATAGGTTTGCACCAGTGGGACACTAATGGAAGTCCAACAGCCACTTTTAGGATGCCACTAAGTTTACTCAGTGTTTGCTAGTATAATGGCTTAGTAACAATGAGTTTTAATGTGCAATGCAGAGGTGCTGCACATAGGTTTGCACCAGTGGGACACTAATGGAAGTCCAACAGCCACTTTTAGGATGCCACTAAGTTTACTCAGTGTTTACTAGTATAATGGCTTAGTAACAATGAGTTTGAGGGTGCAATGCAGAGGTGCTGCACATAGGTTTGCACCAGTGGGACACTAATGGAAGTCCAACAGCCACTTTTAGGATGCCACTAAGTTTACTCAGTGTTTACTAGTATAATGGCTTAGTAACAATGAGTTTGAGTGTGCAATGCAGTTGTGCTGCAAACAGCTTTGCACCAGTGGGACACTAATGGAAGGCCAACAGCCACTTTTAGGATGCCACTAAGTTTACTCAGTGTTTGCTAGTATAATGGCTTAGTAACAATGAGTTTGAGTGTGCAATGCAGAGGTGCTGCACATAGGTTTGCACCAGTGGGACACTAATGGAAGTCCAACAGCCACTTTTAGGATGCCACTAAGTTTACTCAGTGTTTGCTAGTATAATGGCTTAGTAACAATGAGTTTGAGTGTGCAATGCAGTGGTGCTGCAAATAGCTTTGCACCAGTGGGACACTAATGGAAGTCCAACAGCCACTTTTCGGATGCCACTAAGTTTACTCAGTGTTTGCTAGTATAATGGCTTAGTAACAATGAGTTTGAGTGTGCAATGCAGAGGTGCTGCACGTAGGTTTGCAACAGTGGGACACTAATGGAAGTCCAACAGCCACTTTTAGGATGCCACTAAGTTTACTCAGTGTTTGCTAGTATAATGGCTTAGTAACAATGAGTTTTAGTGTGCAATGCAGAGGTGCTGCACATAGGTTTGCACCAGTGGGACACTAATGGAAGTCCAACAGCCACTTTTAGGATGCCACTAAGTTTACTCAGTGTTTGCTAGTATAATGGCTTAGTAACAATGAGTTTGAGTGTGCAATGCAGAGGTGCTGCACATAGGTTTGCACCAGTGGGACACTAATGGAAGTCCAACAGCCACTTTTAGAATGCCACTAAGTTTACTCAGTGTTTGCTAGTATAATAGCTTAGTAACAATGAGTTTGAGTGTGCAATGCAGAGGTGCTGCACATAGGTTTGCACGAGTGGGACACTAATGGAAGTCCAACAGCCACTTTTAGGATGCCACTAAGTTTACTCAGTGTTTGCTAGTATAATGGCTTAGTAACAATGAGTTTGAGTGTGCAATGCAGTGGTGCTGCAAACAGCTTTGCACCACTGGAACACTAATGGAAGTCCAACAGCCACTTTTAGGATGCCACTAAGTTTACTCAGTGTTTGCTAGTATAATGGCTTAGTAACAATGAGTTTGAGTGTGCAATGCAGAGGTGCTGCACATAGGTTTGCACCAGTGGGACACTAATGGAAGTCCAACAGCCACTTTTAGGATGCCACTAAGTTTACTCAGTGTTTGCTAGTATAATGGCTTAGTAACAATGAGTTTGAGTGTGCAATGCAGAGTTGCTGTACATAGGTTTGCACCAGTGGGACACTAATGGAAGTCCAACAGCCACTTTTAGAATGCCACTAAGTTTACTCAGTGTTTGCTAGTATAATGGCTTAGTAACAATGAGTTTGAGTGTGCAATGCAGAGGTGCTGCACATAGGTTTGCACGAGTGGGACACTAATGGAAGTCCAACAGCCACTTTTAGGATGCCACTAAGTTTACTCAGTGTTTGCTAGTATAATGGATTAGTAACAATGAGTTTGAGTGTGCAATGCAGAGGTGCTGCACATGGGTTTGCACCAGTGGGACACTAATGGAAGTCCAACAGCCACTTTTAGGATGCCACTAAGTTTACTCAGTGTTTGCTAGTATAATGGCTTAGTAACAATGAGTTTGAGTGTGCAATGCATAGTTGCTGTACATAGGTTTGCACCAGTGGGCCACTAATGGAAGTCCAACAGCCACTTTTAGAATGCCACTAAGTTTACTCAGTGTTTGATAGTATTATGGCTTAGTAACAATGAGTTTGAGTGTGCAATGCAGAGGTGCTGCACATAGGTTTGCACCAGTGGGACACTAATGGAAGTCCAACAGCCACTTTTAGGATGCCACTAAGTTTACTCAGTGTTTACTAGTATAATGGCTTAGTAACAATGAGTTTGAGTGTGCAATGCAGTTGTGCTGAAAATAGCTTTGCACCAGTGGGACACTAATGGAAGGCCAACAGCCACTTTTAGGATGCCACTAAGTTTACTCAGTGTTTGCTAGTATAATGGCTTAGTAACAATGAGTTTGAGTGTGCAATGCAGAGGTGCTGCACATAGGTTTGCACCAGTGGGACACTAATGGAAGTCCAACAGCCACTTTTAGGATGCCACTAAGTTTACTCAGTGTTTGCTAGTATAATGGCTTAGTAACAATGAGTTTGAGTGTGCAATGCAGTGGTGCTGCAAATAGCTTTGCACCAGTGGGACACTAATGGAAGTCCAACAGCCACTTTTCGGATGCCACTAAGTTTACTCAGTGTTTGCTAGTATAATGGCTTAGTAACAATGAGTTTTAGTGTGCAATGCAGAGGTGCTGCACATAGGTTTGCACCAGAGGGACACTAATGGAAGTCCAACAGCCACTTTTAGGATGCCACTAAGTTTACTCAGTGTTTGCTAGTATAATGGCTTAGTAACAATGAGTTTGAGTGTGCAATGCAGAGGTGCTGCACATAGGTTTGCACCAGTGGGACACTAATGGAAGTCCAACAGCCACTTTTAGAATGCCACTAAGTTTACTCAGTGTTTGCTAGTATAATGGCTTAGTAACAATGAGTTTGAGTGTGCAATGCAGAGGTGCTGCACATAGGTTTGCACGAGTGGGACACTAATGGAAGTCCAACAGCCACTTTTAGGATGCCACTAAGTTTACTCAGTGTTTGCTAGTATAATGGCTTAGTAACAATGAGTTTGAGTGTGCAATGCAGTGGTGCTGCAAATAGCTTTGCACCACTGGAACACTAATGGAAGTCCAACAGCCACTTTTAGGATGCCACTAAGTTTACTCAGTGTTTGCTAGTATAATGGCTTAGTAACAATGAGTTTGAGTGTGCAATGCAGAGGTGCTGCACATAGGTTTGCACCAGTGGGACACTAATGGAAGTCCAACAGCCACTTTTAGGATGCCACTAAGTTTACTCAGTGTTTGCTAGTATAATGGCTTAGTAACAATGAGTTTGAGTGTGCAATGCAGAGTTGCTGTACATAGGTTTGCACCAGTGGGACACTAATGGAAGTCCAACAGCCACTTTTAGAATGCCACTAAGTTTACTCAGTGTTTGCTAGTATAATGGCTTAGTAACAATGAGTTTGAGTGTGCAATGCAGAGGTGCTGCACATAGGTTTGCACGAGTGGGACACTAATGGAAGTCCAACAGCCACTTTTAGGATGCCACTAAGTTTACTCAGTGTTTGCTAGTATAATGGCTTAGTAACAATGAGTTTGAGTGTGCAATGCAGAGGTGCTGCACATGGGTTTGCACCAGTGGGACACTAATGGAAGTCCAACAGCCACTTTTAGGATGCCACTAAGTTTACTCAGTGTTTGCTAGTATAATGGCTTAGTAACAATGAGTTTGAGTGTGCAATGCAGAGTTGCTGTACATAGGTTTGCACCAGTGGGACACTAATGGAAGTCCAACAGCCACTTTTAGAATGCCACTAAGTTTACTCAGTGTTTGCTAGTATAATGGCTTAGTAACAATGAGTTTGAGTGTGTAATGCAGAGGTGCTGCACATAGGTTTGCACGAGTGGGACACTAATGGAAGTCCAACAGCCACTTTTAGGATGCCACTAAGTTTACTCAGTGTTTGCTAGTATAATGGCTTAGTAACAATGAGTTTGAGTGTGCAATGCAGAGGTGCTGCACATGGGTTTGCACCAGTGGGACACTAATGGAAGTCCAACAGCCAATTTTAGGATGCCACTAAGTTTACTCAGTGTTTGCTAGTATAATGGCTTAGTAACAATGAGTTTGAGTGTGCAATGCATAGTTGCTGTACATAGGTTTGCACCAGTGGGCCACTAATGGAAGTCCAACAGCCACTTTTAGAATGCCACTAAGTTTACTCAGTGTTTGCTAGTATTATGGCTTAGTAACAATGAGTTTGAGTGTGCAATGCAGAGGTGCTGCACATAGGTTTGCACGAGTGGGACACTAATGGAAGTCCAACAGCCACTTTTAGGATGCCACTAAGTTTACTCAGTGTTTGCTAGTATAATGGCTTAGTAACAATGAGTTTGAGTGTGCAATGCAGAGGTGCTGCACATAGGTTTGCACCAATGGGACACTAATGGAAGTCCAACAGCCACTTTTAGGATGCCACTAAGTTAACTCAGTGTTTGCTAGTATAATGGCTTAATAACAATGAGTTTGAGTGTGCAATGCAGAGGTGCTGCACATAGGTTTGCACCAGTGGGACACTAATGGAAGTCCAACAGCCACTTTTAGGATGCCACTAAGTTTACTCAGTGTTTACTAGTATAATGGCTTAGTAACAATGAGTTTGAGTGTGCAATGCAGTTGTGCTGCAAATAGCTTTGCACCAGTGGGACACTAATGGAAGTCCAACAGCCACTTTTAGGATGCCACTAAGTTTACTCAGTGTTTGCTAGTATAATGGCTTAGTAACAATGAGTTTGAGTGTGCAATGCAGAGGTGCTGCACATAGGTTTGCACCAGTGGGACACTAATGGAAGTCCAACAGCCACTTTTAGGATGCCACTAAGTTTACTCAGTGTTTGCTAGTATAATGGCTTAGTAACAATGAGTTTGAGTGTGCAATGCAGAGGTGCTGCACATAGATTTGCACCAGTTGGAACCTAATGGAAGTCCAACAGCCACTTTTAGGATGCCACTAAGTTTCCTCAGTGTTTGATAGTATAATGGCTTAGTAACAATGAGTTTGAGTGTGCAATGCAGAGGTGCTGCACATAGGTTTGCACCAGTGGGACACTAATGGAAGTCCAACAGCCACTTTTAGGATGCCACTAAGTTTACTCAGTGTTTGCTAGTATAATGGCTTAGTAACAATGAGTTTGAGTGTGCAATGCAGAGGTGCTGCACATAGGTTTGCACCAGTGGGAACCTATAGGAAGTCCAACAGCCACTTTTAGGATGCCACTAAGTTTCCTCAGTGTTTGATAGTATAATGGCTTAGTAACAATGAGTTTGAGTGTGCAATGCAGAGGTGCTGCACATAGGTTTGCACCAGTGGGACACTAATGGAAGTCCAACAGCCACTTTTAGGATGCCACTAAGTTTCCTCAGTGTTTGCTAGTATAATGGCTTAATAACAATGAGTTTGAGTGTGCAATGCAGTGGTGCTGCAAATAGCTTTGCACCAGTGGGACACTAATGGAAGTCCAACAGCCACTTTTAGGATGCCACTAAGTTTACTCAGTGTTTGCTAGTATAATGGCTTAGTAACAATGAGTTTGAGTGTGCAATGCAGAGGTGCTGCACATAGGTTTGCACCAATGGGACACTAATGGAAGTCCAACAGCCACTTTTAGGATGCCACTAAGTTTACTCAGTGTTTGCTAGTATAATGGCTTAGTAACAATGAGTTTGAGTGTGCAATGCAGAGGTGCTGCACATATGTTTGCATGAGTGGGACACTAATGGAAGTCCAACAGCCACTTTTTTGATGCCACTAAGTTTACTCAGTGTTTGCTAGTATGATGGCTTAGTAACAATGAGTTTGAGTGTGCAATGCAGAGGTGCTGCACATAGGTTTGCACCAGTGGGACACTAATGGAAGTCCAACAGCCACTTTTAGGATGCCACTAAGTTTACTCAGTGTTTGCTAGTATAATGGCTTAATAACAATGAGTTTGAGTGTGCAATGCAGAGGTGCTGCACATAGGTTTGCACCAGTGGGACACTAATGGAAGTCCAACACCCACTTTTAGGATGCCACTAAGTTTACTCAGTGTTTGCTAGTATAATGGCTTAGTAACAATGAGTTTGAGTGTGCAATGCAGAGGTGCTGCACATAGGTTTGCACCAGTGGGACACTAATGGAAGTCCAACAGCCACTTTTAGCATGCCACTAAGTTTACTCAGTGTTTGCTAGTATAATGGCTTAGTAACAAAGAGTTTGAGTGTGCAATGCAGAGGTGCTGCACATAGGTTTGCACCAGTGGGACACTAATGGAAGTCCAACAGCCACTTTTAGGATGCCACTAAGTTTACTCAGTGTTTGCTAGTATAATGGCTTAGTAACAATGAGTTTGAGTATGCAATGCAGAGGTGCTGCACATAGGTTTGCACCAATGGGACACTAATGGAAGTCCAACAGCCACTTTTAGGATGCCACTAAGTTTACTCAGTGTTTGCTAGTATAATGGCTTAGTAACAATGAGTTTGAGTGTGCAATGCAGAGTTGATGTACATAGGTTTGCACCAGTGGGACACTAATGGAAGTCCAACAGCCACTTTTAGAATGCCACTAAGTTTACTCAGTGTTTGCTAGTATAATGGCTTAGTAACAATGAGTTTGAGTGTGCAATGCAGAGGTGCTGCACATAGGTTTGCACAAGTGGGACACTAATGGAAGTCCAACAGCCACTTTTAGGATGCCGCTAAGTTTACTCAGTGTTTGCTAGTATAATGGCTTAGTAACAATGAGTTTGAGTGTGAAATGCAGAGGTGCTGCACATAGGTTTGCACCAGTGGGACACTAATGGAAGTCCAACAGCCACTTTTAGGATGCCACTAAGTTTACTCAGTGTTTGCTAGTATAATGGCTTAGTAACAATGAGTTTTAATGTGCAATGCAGAGGTGCTGCACATAGGTTTGCACCAGTGGGACACTAATGGAAGTCCAACAGCCACTTTTAGGATGCCACTAAGTTTACTCAGTGTTTACTTGTATAATGGCTTAGTAACAATGAGTTTGAGTGTGCAATGCAGAGGTGCTGCACATAGGTTTGCACCAGTGGGACACTAATGGAAGTCCAACAGCCACTTTTAGGATGCCACTAAGTTTACTCAGTGTTTACTAGTATAATGGCTTAGTAACAATGAGTTTGAGTGTGCAATGCAGTTGTGCTGCAAACAGCTTTGCACCAGTGGGACACTAATGGAAGGCCAACAGCCACTTTTAGGATGCCACTAAGTTTACTCAGTGTTTGCTAGTATAATGGCTTAGTAACAATGAGTTTGAGTGTGCAATGCAGAGGTGCTGCACATAGGTTTGCACCAGTGGGACACTAATGGAAGTCCAACAGCCACTTTTAGGATGCCACTAAGTTTACTCAGTGTTTGCTAGTATAATGGCTTAGTAACAATGAGTTTGAGTGTGCAATGCAGTGGTGCTGCAAATAGCTTTGCACCAGTGGGACACTAATGGAAGTCCAACAGCCACTTTTCGGATGCCACTAAGTTTACTCAGTGTTTGCTAGTATAATGGCTTAGTAACAATGAGTTTGAGTGTGCAATGCAGAGGTGCTGCACGTAGGTTTGCAACAGTGGGACACTAATGGAAGTCCAACAGCCACTTTTAGGATGCCACTAAGTTTACTCAGTGTTTGCTAGTATAATGGCTTAGTAACAATGAGTTTTAGTGTGCAATGCAGAGGTGCTGCACATAGGTTTGCACCAGTGGGACACTAATGGAAGTCCAACAGCCACTTTTAGGATGCCACTAAGTTTACTCAGTGTTTGCTAGTATAATGGCTTAGTAACAATGAGTTTGAGTGTGCAATGCAGAGGTGCTGCACATAGGTTTGCACCAGTGGGACACTAATGGAAGTCCAACAGCCACTTTTAGAATGCCACTAAGTTTACTCAGTGTTTGCTAGTATAATAGCTTAGTAACAATGAGTTTGAGTGTGCAATGCAGAGGTGCTGCACATAGGTTTGCACGAGTGGGACACTAATGGAAGTCCAACAGCCACTTTTAGGATGCCACTAAGTTTACTCAGTGTTTGCTAGTATAATGGCTTAGTAACAATGAGTTTGAGTGTGCAATGCAGTGGTGCTGCAAACAGCTTTGCACCACTGGAACACTAATGGAAGTCCAACAGCCACTTTTAGGATGCCACTAAGTTTACTCAGTGTTTGCTAGTATAATGGCTTAGTAACAATGAGTTTGAGTGTGCAATGCAGAGGTGCTGCACATAGGTTTGCACCAGTGGGACACTAATGGAAGTCCAACAGCCACTTTTAGGATGCCACTAAGTTTACTCAGTGTTTGCTAGTATAATGGCTTAGTAACAATGAGTTTGAGTGTGCAATGCAGAGTTGCTGTACATAGGTTTGCACCAGTGGGACACTAATGGAAGTCCAACAGCCACTTTTAGAATGCCACTAAGTTTACTCAGTGTTTGCTAGTATAATGGCTTAGTAACAATGAGTTTGAGTGTGCAATGCAGAGGTGCTGCACATAGGTTTGCACGAGTGGGACACTAATGGAAGTCCAACAGCCACTTTTAGGATGCCACTAAGTTTACTCAGTGTTTGCTAGTATAATGGATTAGTAACAATGAGTTTGAGTGTGCAATGCAGAGGTGCTGCACATGGGTTTGCACCAGTGGGACACTAATGGAAGTCCAACAGCCACTTTTAGGATGCCACTAAGTTTACTCAGTGTTTGCTAGTATAATGGCTTAGTAACAATGAGTTTGAGTGTGCAATGCATAGTTGCTGTACATAGGTTTGCACCAGTGGGCCACTAATGGAAGTCCAACAGCCACTTTTAGAATGCCACTAAGTTTACTCAGTGTTTGATAGTATTATGGCTTAGTAACAATGAGTTTGAGTGTGCAATGCAGAGGTGCTGCACATAGGTTTGCACCAGTGGGACACTAATGGAAGTCCAACAGCCACTTTTAGGATGCCACTAAGTTTACTCAGTGTTTACTAGTATAATGGCTTAGTAACAATGAGTTTGAGTGTGCAATGCAGTTGTGCTGAAAATAGCTTTGCACCAGTGGGACACTAATGGAAGGCCAACAGCCACTTTTAGGATGCCACTAAGTTTACTCAGTGTTTGCTAGTATAATGGCTTAGTAACAATGAGTTTGAGTGTGCAATGCAGAGGTGCTGCACATAGGTTTGCACCAGTGGGACACTAATGGAAGTCCAACAGCCACTTTTAGGATGCCACTAAGTTTACTCAGTGTTTGCTAGTATAATGGCTTAGTAACAATGAGTTTGAGTGTGCAATGCAGTGGTGCTGCAAATAGCTTTGCACCAGTGGGACACTAATGGAAGTCCAACAGCCACTTTTCGGATGCCACTAAGTTTACTCAGTGTTTGCTAGTATAATGGCTTAGTAACAATGAGTTTTAGTGTGCAATGCAGAGGTGCTGCACATAGGTTTGCACCAGAGGGACACTAATGGAAGTCCAACAGCCACTTTTAGGATGCCACTAAGTTTACTCAGTGTTTGCTAGTATAATGGCTTAGTAACAATGAGTTTGAGTGTGCAATGCAGAGGTGCTGCACATAGGTTTGCACCAGTGGGACACTAATGGAAGTCCAACAGCCACTTTAAGAATGCCACTAAGTTTACTCAGTGTTTGCTAGTATAATGGCTTAGTAACAATGAGTTTGAGTGTGCAATGCAGAGGTGCTGCACATAGGTTTGCACGAGTGGGACACTAATGGAAGTCCAACAGCCACTTTTAGGATGCCACTAAGTTTACTCAGTGTTTGCTAGTATAATGGCTTAGTAACAATGAGTTTGAGTGTGCAATGCAGTGGTGCTGCAAATAGCTTTGCACCACTGGAACACTAATGGAAGTCCAACAGCCACTTTTAGGATGCCACTAAGTTTACTCAGTGTTTGCTAGTATAATGGCTTAGTAACAATGAGTTTGAGTGTGCAATGCAGAGGTGCTGCACATAGGTTTGCACCAGTGGGACACTAATGGAAGTCCAACAGCCACTTTTAGGATGCCACTAAGTTTACTCAGTGTTTGCTAGTATAATGGCTTAGTAACAATGAGTTTGAGTGTGCAATGCAGAGTTGCTGTACATAGGTTTGCACCAGTGGGACACTAATGGAAGTCCAACAGCCACTTTTAGAATGCCACTAAGTTTACTCAGTGTTTGCTAGTATAATGGCTTAGTAACAATGAGTTTGAGTGTGCAATGCAGAGGTGCTGCACATAGGTTTGCACGAGTGGGACACTAATGGAAGTCCAACAGCCACTTTTAGGATGCCACTAAGTTTACTCAGTGTTTGCTAGTATAATGGCTTAGTAACAATGAGTTTGAGTGTGCAATGCAGAGGTGCTGCACATGGGTTTGCACCAGTGGGACACTAATGGAAGTCCAACAGCCACTTTTAGGATGCCACTAAGTTTACTCAGTGTTTGCTAGTATAATGGCTTAGTAACAATGAGTTTGAGTGTGCAATGCAGAGTTGCTGTACATAGGTTTGCACCAGTGGGACACTAATGGAAGTCCAACAGCCACTTTTAGAATGCCACTAAGTTTACTCAGTGTTTGCTAGTATAATGGCTTAGTAACAATGAGTTTGAGTGTGTAATGCAGAGGTGCTGCACATAGGTTTGCACGAGTGGGACACTAATGGAAGTCCAACAGCCACTTTTAGGATGCCACTAAGTTTACTCAGTGTTTGCTAGTATAATGGCTTAGTAACAATGAGTTTGAGTGTGCAATGCAGAGGTGCTGCACATGGGTTTGCACCAGTGGGACACTAATGGAAGTCCAACAGCCAATTTTAGGATGCCACTAAGTTTACTCAGTGTTTGCTAGTATAATGGCTTAGTAACAATGAGTTTGAGTGTGCAATGCATAGTTGCTGTACATAGGTTTGCACCAGTGGGCCACTAATGGAAGTCCAACAGCCACTTTTAGAATGCCACTAAGTTTACTCAGTGTTTGCTAGTATTATGGCTTAGTAACAATGAGTTTGAGTGTGCAATGCAGAGGTGCTGCACATAGGTTTGCACGAGTGGGACACTAATGGAAGTCCAACAGCCACTTTTAGGATGCCACTAAGTTTACTCAGTGTTTGCTAGTATAATGGCTTAGTAACAATGAGTTTGAGTGTGCAATGCAGAGGTGCTGCACATAGGTTTGCACCAATGGGACACTAATGGAAGTCCAACAGCCACTTTTAGGATGCCACTAAGTTTACTCAGTGTTTGCTAGTATAATGGCTTAATAACAATGAGTTTGAGTGTGCAATGCAGAGGTGCTGCACATAGGTTTGCACCAGTGGGACACTAATGGAAGTCCAACAGCCACTTTTAGGATGCCACTAAGTTTACTCAGTGTTTACTAGTATAATGGCTTAGTAACAATGAGTTTGAGTGTGCAATGCAGTTGTGCTGCAAATAGCTTTGCACCAGTGGGACACTAATGGAAGTCCAACAGCCACTTTTAGGATGCCACTAAGTTTACTCAGTGTTTGCTAGTATAATGGCTTAGTAACAATGAGTTTGAGTGTGCAATGCAGAGGTGCTGCACATAGGTTTGCACCAGTGGGACACTAATGGAAGTCCAACAGCCACTTTTAGGATGCCACTAAGTTTACTCAGTGTTTGCTAGTATAATGGCTTAGTAACAATGAGTTTGAGTGTGCAATGCAGTGGTGCTGCAAATAGCTTTGCACCAGTGGGACACTAATGGAAGTCCAACAGCCACTTTTCGGATGCCACTAAGTTTACTCAGTGTTTGCTAGTATAATGGCTTAGTAACAATGAGTTTGAGTGTGCAATGCAGAGGTGCTGCACATAGGTTTGCACCAGTGGGAACCTAATGGAAGTCCAACAGCCACTTTTAGGATGCCACTAAGTTTCCTCAGTGTTTGATAGTATAATGGCTTAGTAACAATGAGTTTGAGTGTGCAATGCAGAGGTGCTGCACATAGGTTTGCACCAGTGGGACACTAATGGAAGTCCAACAGCCACTTTTAGGATGCCACTAAGTTTACTCAGTGTTTGCTAGTATAATGGCTTAGTAACAATGAGTTTGAGTGTGCAATGCAGAGGTGCTGCACATAGGTTTGCACCAGTGGGAACCTATAGGAAGTCCAACAGCCACTTTTAGGATGCCACTAAGTTTCCTCAGTGTTTGATAGTATAATGGCTTAGTAACAATGAGTTTGAGTGTGCAATGCAGAGGTGCTGTACAAAGGTTTGCACCAGTGGGACACTAATGGAAGTCCAACAGCCACTTTTAGGATGCCACTAAGTTTCCTCAGTGTTTGCTAGTATAATGGCTTAATAACAATGAGTTTGAGTGTGCAATGCAGTGGTGCTGCAAATAGCTTTGCACCAGTGGGACACTAATGGAAGTCCAACAGCCACTTTTAGGATGCCACTAAGTTTACTCAGTGTTTGCTAGTATAATGGCTTAGTAACAATGAGTTTGAGTGTGCAATGCAGAGGTGCTGCACATAGGTTTGCACCAATGGGACACTAATGGAAGTCCAACAGCCACTTTTAGGATGCCACTAAGTTTACTCAGTGTTTGCTAGTATAATGGCTTAGTAACAATGAGTTTGAGTGTGCAATGCAGAGTTGCTGTACATAGGTTTGCACCAGTGGGACACTAATGGAAGTCCAACAGCCACTTTTAGAATGCCACTAAGTTTACTCAGTGTTTGCTAGTATAATGGCTTAGTAACAATGAGTTTGAGTGTGCAATGCAGAGGTGCTGCACATATGTTTGCACGAGTGGGACACTAATGGAAGTCCAACAGCCACTTTTAGGATGCCACTAAGTTTACTCAGTGTTTGCTAGTATAATGGCTTAGTAACAATGAGTTTGAGTGTGCAATGCAGAGGTGCTGCACATAGGTTTGCACCAGTGGGACACTAATGGAAGTCCAACAGCCACTTTTAGGATGCCACTAAGTTTACTCAGTGTTTGCTAGTATAATGGCTTAATAACAATGAGTTTGAGTGTGCAATGCAGAGGTGCTGCACATAGGTTTGCACCAGTGGGACACTAATGGAAGTCCAACAGCCACTTTTAGGATGCCACTAAGTTTACTCAGTGTTTACTAGTATAATGGCTTAGTAACAATGAGTTTGAGTGTGCAATGCAGTTGTGCTGCAAATAGCTTTGCACCAGTGGGACACTAATGGAAGGCCAACAGCCACTTTTAGGATGCCACTAAGTTTACTCAGTGTTTGCTAGTATAATGGCTTAGTAACAATGAGTTTGAGTGTGCAATGCAGAGGTGCTGCACATAGGTTTGCACCAGTGGGACACTAATGGAAGTCCAACAGCCACTTTTAGGATGCCACTAAGTTTACTCAGTGTTTGCTAGTATAATGGCTTAGTAACAATGAGTTTGAGTGTGCAATGCAGTGGTGCTGCAAATAGCTTTCCACCAGTGGGACACTAATGGAAGTCCAACAGCCACTTTTCGGATGCCACTAAGTTTACTCAGTGTTTGCTAGTATAATGGCTTAGTAACAATGAGTTTGAGTGTGCAATGCAGAGGTGCTGCACGTAGGTTTGCAACAGTGGGACACTAATGGAAGTCCAACAGCCACGTTTAGGATGCCACTAAGTTTACTCAGTGTTTGCTAGTATAATGGCTTAGTAACAATGAGTTTTAGTGTGCAATGCAGAGGTGCTGCACATAGGTTTGCACCAGTGGGACACTAATGGAAGTCCAACAGCCACTTTTAGGATGCCACTAAGTTTACTCAGTGTTTGCTAGTATAATGGCTTAGTAACAATGAGTTTGAGTGTGCAATGCAGAGGTGCTGCACATAGGTTTGCACCAGTGGGACACTAATGGAAGTCCAACAGCCACTTTTAGAATGCCACTAAGTTTACTCAGTGTTTGCTAGTATAATGGCTTAGTAACAATGAGTTTGAGTGTGCAATGCAGAGGTGCTGCACATAGGTTTGCACGAGTGGGACACTAATGGAAGTCCAACAGCCACTTTTAGGATGCCACTAAGTTTACTCAGTGTTTGCTAGTATAATGGCTTAGTAACAATGAGTTTGAGTGTGCAATGCAGTGGTGCTGCAAATAGCTTTGCACCACTGGAACACTAATGGAAGTCCAACAGCCACTTTTAGGATGCCACTAAGTTTACTCAGTGTTTGCTAGTATAATGGCTTAGTAACAATGAGTTTGAGTGTGCAATGCAGAGGTGCTGCACATAGGTTTGCACCAGTGGGACACTAATGGAAGTCCAACAGCCACTTTTAGGATGCCACTAAGTTTACTCAGTGTTTGCTAGTATAATGGCTTAGTAACAATGAGTTTGAGTGTGCAATGCAGAGTTGCTGTACATAGGTTTGCACCAGTGGGACACTAATGGAAGTCCAACAGCCACTTTTAGAATGCCACTAAGTTTACTCAGTGTTTGCTAGTATAATGGCTTAGTAACAATGAGTTTGAGTGTGCAATGCAGAGGTGCTGCACATAGGTTTGCACGAGTGGGACACTAATGGAAGTCCAACAGCCACTTTTAGGATGCCACTAAGTTTACTCAGTGTTTGCTAGTATAATGGCTTAGTAACAATGAGTTTGAGTGTGCAATGCAGAGGTGCTGCACATGGGTTTGCACCAGTGGGACACTAATGGAAGTCCAACAGCCACTTTTAGGATGCCACTAAGTTTACTCAGTGTTTGCTAGTATAATGGCTTAGTAACAATGAGTTTGAGTGTGCAATGCATAGTTGCTGTACATAGGTTTGCACCAGTGGGCCACTAATGGAAGTCCAACAGCCACTTTTAGAATGCCACTAAGTTTTCCCAGTGTTTGCTAGTATTATGGCTTAGTAACAATGAGTTTGAGTGTGCAATGCAGAGGTGCTGCACATAGGTTTGCACGAGTGGGACACTAATGGAAGTCCAACAGCCACTTTTAGGATGCCACTAAGTTTACTCAGTGTTTGCTAGTATAATGGCTTAGTAACAATGAGTTTGAGTGTGCAATGCAGAGGTGCTGCACATACAGTCAGGGCCAGAAATATTTGGACAGTGACACAAGTTTTGTTATTTTAGCTGTTTACAAAAACATGTTCAGAAATACAATTATATATATAATATGGGCTGAAAGTGCACACTCCCATCTGCAATATGAGAGTTTTCACATCCAAATCGGAGAAAGGGTTTAGGAATCATAGCTCTGTAATGCATAGCCTCCTCTTTTTCAAGGGACCAAAAGTAATTGGACAAGGGACTCTAAGGGCTGCAATTAACTCTGAAGGTGTCTCCCTCGTTAACCTGTAATCAATGAAGTAGTTAAAAGGTCTGGGGTTGATTACAGGTGTGTGGTTTTGCATTTGGAAGCTGTTGCTGTGACCAGACAACATGCGGTCTAAGGAACTCTCAATTGAGGTGAAGCAGAACATCCTGAGGCTGAAAAAAAAGAAAAAATCCATCAGAGAGATAGCAGACATGCTTGGAGTAGCAAAATCAACAGTCGGGTACATTCTGAGAAAAAAGGAATTGACTGGTGAGCTTGGGAACTCAAAAAGGCCTGGGCGTCCACGGATGACAACAGTGGTGGATGATCGCCGCATACTTTCTTTGGTGAAGAAGAACCCGTTCACAACATCAACTGAAGTCCAGAACACTCTCAGTGAAGTAGGTGTATCTGTCTCTAAGTCAACAGTAAAGAGAAGACTCCATGAAAGTAAATACAAAGGGTTCACATCTAGATGCAAACCATTCATCAATTCCAAAAATAGACAGGCCAGAGTTAAATTTGCTGAAAAACACCTCATGAAGCCAGCTCAGTCTGGAAAAGTATTCTATGGACAGATGAGACAAAGATCAACCTGTACCAGAATGATGGGAAGAAAAAAGTTTGGAGAAGAAAGGGAACGGCACATGATCCAAGGCACACCACATCCTCTGTAAAACATGGTGGAGGCAACGTGATGGCATGGGCATGCATGGCTTTCAATGGCACTGGGTCACTTGTGTTTATTGATGACATAACAGCAGACAAGAGTAGCCGGATGAATTCTGAAGTGTACCGGGATATACTTTCAGCCCAGATTCAGCCAAATGCCGCAAAGTTGATCGGACGGCGCTTCATAGTACAGATGGACAATGACCCCAAGCATACAGCCAAAGCTACCCATGAGTTCATGAGTGCAAAAAAGTGGAACATTCTGCAATGGCCAAGTCAATCACCAGATCTTAACCCAATTGAGCATGCATTTCACTTGCTCAAATCCAGACTTAAGACGGAAAGACCCACAAACAAGCAAGACCGGAAGGCTGCGGCTGTAAAGACCTGGCAAAGCATTAAGAAGGAGTAAACCCAGCGTTTGGTGATGTCCATGGGTTCCAGACTTAAGCCAGTGATTGCCTCCAAAGGATTCACAACAAAATATTGAAAATAAAAATATTTTGTTTGGGTTTGGTTTATTTGTCCAATTACTTTTGACCTCCTAAAATGTGGAGTGTTTGTAAAGAAATGTGTACAATTCCTACAATTTCTATCAGATATTTTTGTTCAAACCTTCAAATTAAACGTTACAATCTGCACTTGAATTCTGTTGTAGAGGTTTCATTTCAAATCCAATGTGGTGGCATGCAGAGCCCAACTCGCGAAAATTGTGTCACTGTCCAAATATTTCTGGACCTAACTGTAGGTTTGCACCAGTGGGACACTAATGGAAGTCCAACAGCCACTTTTAGGATGCCACTAAGTTTACTCAGTGTTTGCTAGTATAATGGCTTAGTAACAATGAGTTTGAGTGTGCAATGCAGATGTGCTGCACATAGGTTTGCACCAGTGGGACACTAATGGAAGTCCAACAGCCACTTTTAGGATGCCACTAAGTTTACTCAGTGTTTGTGTTACGGTTGCTGCGAGCACTGGAGACTATGTCTAGATTTCTTGCTACTGCACATGTGCGAGCGCTGGAGACTAAGTCCAGATTTCTTGCTACTGCACATGTGCGAGCGCTGGAGACTAAGTCCAGATTTCTTGCTACTGCACATGTGCGAGCGCTGGAGACTAAGTCCAGATTTCTTGCTACTGCACATGTGCGAGCGCCGGAGACTAAGTCCAATCTTGGAGCCATTGCACATGTGCGGGTGACATCATCGCTGACACGAGGTCACATGTCTCTGACACCTTCTATGCCGATTGGTCGCTGGTCATGTGCTTGTGACGTCTTGCTCGGTGATAGGCCAGCATGACGTCACTCCTGTCGTTCTGGCAGCGGATTGGCTCTGGTGTCCTCCATCTTGGATGAGGCACAGAGTCTATATAAGACCCTGACACACGCCGCATGGTGCTCAGTCCTCTTGGTTCATGCATATGAGTAGACGCTCTGTGCGCGTTCCTCTAGGCATTCCTCTGTCTATGCTAGGTGAGCGCTACCGGCAGGGTAGCGTTCTTATACCTTACAGCTTCGGCTGCTGTCCGTATCCTTACCTCTTAGGGGAGCGGACATAGGCAGGTGCCTGAGGCACATGGTCTGGCTGGGCCTTGTGATTCTACTCGTAGGTGGACGTTGCCGCTAGGGTAACGTTCCTTATACTGCGTCTGGCAGTTGTTCGTATCCTCGCACACTAGGGGAGCGAACAGAGGTAGGAGCTTTGTGCGGCTTACGCTGCTGTTCGTCTCTTTTGCACCACTAGAAGAGCGGACCTAGGCAGGTGCCATATCTAGTGGTTCGTGTCCTCGCACACTAGTGGAGCGAACGCAGGTAGGAGCTTTGTGCGGCTTACGCTGCTGTTCGTCTCTTTTGCACCACTAGAAGAGCGGACCTAGGTAGGTGCCATTTCGCACACATTGCCTTTGTCTCTGTGATTGTTAACAGAGATCATTCCACACACCCTCCAAGTAAGGGAGGAATTGCTTTACTTACTTATTATATTCTTCTGTGAGTTAACAGAGGTATTGCACTCTGCCATAGTCTGCAGCAAAGTCTTTGCACGGTGGACCCTGACTGTCTGATACTCCTTTCAGTTATTATCAGACAGCCCCCCGTAACATTAGGACTGAGCCAAGGGTCTGGCAGTTATGGCAGAATATCAGCAGTTACACCGTTACATACAAGTACTTGAGTCACGGCTCAAGAGTATAGAGGATAAACCTCAGACCATGGTGACATCTGCACATGATCCTCGACTTGCTCTGCCAAACAGATATTCTGGCGATGCCAGATCATGTCGTGGTTTCATTAGTCAGTGTCAGATACACCTAGAGGTTAACTCTTCTCGCTTCTCTACGGAGAGGTCCAGAGTAGGCTTTATCATCTCCTTACTTCAGGACAAAGCCTTAGAATGGGCGACTCCCCTATGGGAGCGCTCTGATGTGGTTACTCTGAGACATCAAGACTTTCTTGATGCTCTTAAGGCGGTATTCATGGGTCCGCAGGTTACCCATGATGCGGCCCTGAGACTGTTAGATCTATCTCAGGGTTCGTTATCCACTAGTTCTTATGCCATTGCTTTTAGAACTCTGGTGGCAGAACTAGATTGGCCAGAGAAGGTGTTGATTCCTATCTTCTGGAGAGGGTTGGCAGGCTATGTCAAGGATGCCCTTGCTACTCGTGAGGTCCCTGCTTCTCTGGAGGACTTGATCACAGTAGCAACGAGGATCGATGTACGCCATAAGGAACGTAGACTCGAGGTCTCTTCCTCACGCCCTAAGCATCGGGCTATTCCAGTTGTTGAGGGTCCACTACCATCTTCCTCAGCATCTGAAACATCTCCCACTCCTATGGAGTTAGGTCATACGTCCTCCAGACTACGCAAGTCTGGTCCTCCTATATGTTACGTATGTCGTCAGGCTGGGCACTATGCCAACAAGTGTCCTAGTCGTCAGGGAAACTTCCTGGCCTAGTAACCATTAGAGGGGGGTTACTAGAGACGTCTTCTGCACCCTCTAAGTGTTGTATCCCAGGTCAGCTCTCGTTATCTGAGAATACATGGCCTATTATGGCTTTTGTGGATTCCGGAGCTGATGGGATTTTTGTGTCCTCAGGATTTGTAAAGGGACACAATATTCCCTCTATCATGTTAGAGGCGCCTATTCCTGTCCGTGTTGTTAATGGAACTATGTTGTCTGACTCCATTACATTGAGGACAGTTCCCTTGCGCCTTTCCCTGTCTCAGGGTCACATAGAGGAGATTTCTTTTCTTGTTTTGCCTGAGGGTATAGACGACGTACTTCTGGGTCTTCCATGGCTTCGGACTCATGCTCCTCACATTGACTGGGAGTCTGACAGCATTATTAGTTGGGGTTCGAAATTTCAGTCCCGATGTCTTCCCTTACCACCTAAGGTCGTTGCGGTTGCATCAACTGATCTCTCTCCCATACCTACACCCTATTTGGATTTCGCTGACGTGTTCTCCAAACAGGGTGCTGAGGTTCTTCCACCCCATAGGCCGTATGACTGTGCCATAGACCTTATCCCAGGTTCGGTTCCACCTAAAGGCAGGGTTTACCCCCTGTCGATACCTGAGTCGGAGGCCATGTCGACCTATATAAGAGAGAGTTTAGAGAAGGGGTTCATTCGTAAGTCTGTCTCTCCCGCGGGAGCTGGGTTTTTCTTTGTTCGGAAGAAAGAGGGTGATTTGCGTCCCTGCATAGATTACAGGGGTCTCAACGCAATCACAATAAAGAACAAATACCCATTACCTTTAATTTCGGAGCTCTTTGACAGACTGAGAGGAGCTCAAGTTTTTACGAAGTTGGATCTGCGGGGTGCGTATAACTTGGTACGAATTCGAAAGGGTGACGAATGGAAGACCGCTTTTAACACCCGAGACGGTCACTATGAATACCTCGTCATGCCTTTTGGGTTATGTAATGCACCCGCAGTATTTCAGGACTTCGTAAACGATGTATTCAGGGATTTACTGTTATCCTCAGTAGTGGTGTATCTGGACGACATCCTGATTTTTTCTCCTGATCTGGAGACTCATCGTCAGGATGTCGTTCGTGTCCTTTCCCGTTTAAGGGAGCACTCATTGTTTGCTAAACTCGAGAAATGTGTATTCGAGCAGTCCTCATTGCCTTTTTTGGGTTACATTATCTCACAAGAGGGTCTGGCTATGGATCCTGTGAAGCTCTCTGCTGTCCTTCAATGGTCCGAACCTCATTCCTTGAAGGCGGTGCAACGCTTCTTAGGATTCATAAATTATTACAGGCAGTTCATACCCCATTTTTCTACTTTGGTGGCCCCTTTGGTGGCCTTGACTAAGAAAGGTGCTAATCCCAAAGCCTGGTCTACTGAGACATCTCAGGCTTTTGAGGCAGTAAAAAGACACTTTTCAACTGCTCCCGTTCTTCAAAGACCCGATGAGAATAAGCCCTTCCTCTTAGAGGTTGATGCCTCTTCAGTGGGTGCTGGTGCGGTCTTGTATCAAAAGAACGGTGCAGGTAGAAAAAGGCCGTGTTTCTTCTTTGCTAAAACCTTTTCACCGGCAGAGAGAAACTATACCATTGGGGATAGGGAACTGCTCGCCTTGAGATTAGCCTTGGAGGAGTGGCGTCACTTGCTGGAAGGAGCGAAACATCCTTTCCAGGTCTATACAGACCATAAGAATCTGACGTACTTACAAACCGCTCAGCGTCTGAATCCTCGCCAAGCCCGCTGGTCCTTGTTTTTCTCCCGCTTTCACTTCTCCATCAACTATCTGTCTGGGAGTAAGAATAACAAGGCAGACGCCCTGTCTCGCTCTATGCTTTCTACCCAGGAAGAGATTGACGAACCTCGTCTTATACTTCCCTCCAGGGTTTTTCATACGCTCTCCCCTGTGACGTTAGACCAAATCCCACCGGGCAAGACCTTTGTTCCGCCTGATCGACAGAATGATATACTGTCATGGGCCCACACCTCAAAGGTGGGTGGGCATTTTGGTATTAGGCGGACACGAGAGTTACTGGAGAGGTGGTATTGGTGGCCACACTTAGCCAGCCACGTAAAGAGATATGTCGGTTCCTGCTACTCGTGTGCTCGCAACCGTCCATTACGGCAGAGACCGGCTGGGCTCTTGCATCCTTTACCAGTGCCAGATAGACCATGGGAGGTGGTAGGCATGGACTTTGTGGGTGATCTTCCATGTTCACAGGGACATAGATTTGTGTGGGTCATTACGGACCATTTCTCCCGGATGGTTCATCTCGTACCGTTATCGAGAATCCCATCTTCCAGGGTACTAGCCAAACTATTCCTCAAGCATGTCTTTAGGCTTCACGGGATGCCAGATCGTATCATTTGTGATAGAGGCCCGCAATTTACTTCCCGTTTCTGGCGAGATCTTTGTAGCCTTCTGCAAATTGAGTTGAATCTCTCTTCGGCATACCATCCGGAGACTAATGGTTTGGTTGAACGTACCAATCAATCTATGATTATATACCTTCGACACTTTGTTGCTGAGAACCACGATAACTGGTCCTCCCTCCTACCCTGGGCAGAATTTGCCCTTAACAATTCGCTGGCTGAGGCCACTGGGCAGACACCGTTCGTACTCAATAATGGGCAACACCCTAGGGTACCAGTACCGTTTCCCGCTGCTGCACCTCCTCCTCTTGTGGCCGACTGGGCAACTAATGCCAGAGAGGTTTGGGATCGGACTCAAGAGTCGATCCAAGCAGCTAAGGACCGTATGAAGACGGTGTCCGATCGGTTTCGTCGCCCGGCTCCTGTCTTTTCTCCAGGGGACTTTGTGTGGCTCTCTGCAAAACACGTGAGACTTAGAGTGAGCTCTGTCAAATTTGCTCCTCGCTTCCTGGGTCCTTATGAGGTTCTTCGACAGGTAAATCCTGTAGTCTATCAATTGAAGTTACCTGTCCATCTTAGGATTCATGACAAATTCCATGTCTCACTGCTAAAGCCGGCTATTTTACCTCACGCTCGTGAAGTGCACTCTCCTGCCTCTGATTCCTCTCGCTCTAGCTATGAGGTACGAGCCATAGTTGGTTCTAAGATGGTTAGAGGGCGCAGGTTCTTCTTGATAGATTGGGAGGGCTATGGCCCGGAACATCGCTCTTGGGAGCCTGAGGAGGCTGTCCATGCTCCCGACTTAGTTGCCGATTACCTGCGTCGCCGGGAGGGGGGTCCTTGAGGGGGAGGTACTGTTACGGTTGCTGCGAGCACTGGAGACTATGTCTAGATTTCTTGCTACTGCACATGTGCGAGCGCTGGAGACTAAGTCCAGATTTCTTGCTACTGCACATGTGCGAGCGCTGGAGACTAAGTCCAGATTTCTTGCTACTGCACATGTGCGAGCGCTGGAGACTAAGTCCAGATTTCTTGCTACTGCACATGTGCGAGCGCCGGAGACTAAGTCCAATCTTGGAGCCATTGCACATGTGCGGGTGACATCATCGCTGACACGAGGTCACATGTCTCTGACACCTTCTATGCCGATTGGTCGCTGGTCATGTGCTTGTGACGTCTTGCTCGGTGATAGGCCAGCATGACGTCACTCCTGTCGTTCTGGCAGCGGATTGGCTCTGGTGTCCTCCAACTTGGATGAGGCACAGAGTCTATATAAGACCCTGACACACGCCGCATGGTGCTCAGTCCTCTTGGTTCATGCATATGAGTAGACGCTCTGTGCGCGTTCCTCTAGGCATTCCTCTGTCTATGCTAGGTGAGCGCTACCGGCAGGGTAGCGTTCTTATACCTTACAGCTTCGGCTGCTGTCCGTATCCTTACCTCTTAGGGGAGCGGACATAGGCAGGTGCCTGAGGCACATGGTCTGGCTGGGCCTTGTGATTCTACTCGTAGGTGGACGTTGCCGCTAGGGTAACGTTCCTTATACTGCGTCTGGCAGTTGTTCGTATCCTCGCACACTAGGGGAGCGAACAGAGGTAGGAGCTTTGTGCGGCTTACGCTGCTGTTCGTCTCTTTTGCACCACTAGAAGAGCGGACCTAGGCAGGTGCCATATCTAGTGGTTCGTGTCCTCGCACACTAGTGGAGCGAACGCAGGTAGGAGCTTTGTGCGGCTTACGCTGCTGTTCGTCTCTTTTGCACCACTAGAAGAGCGGACCTAGGTAGGTGCCATTTCGCACACATTGCCTTTGTCTCTGTGATTGTTAACAGAGATCATTCCACACACCCTCCAAGTAAGGGAGGAATTGCTTTACTTACTTATTATATTTTTCTGTGAGTTAACAGAGGTATTGCACTCTGCCATAGTCTGCAGCAAAGTCTTTGCACGGTGGACCCTGACTGTCTGATACTCCTTTCAGTTATTATCAGACAGCCCCCCGTAACAGTTTGCTAGTATAATGGCTTAGTAACAATGAGTTTGAGTGTGCAATGCAGAGGTGCTGCACATAGGTTTGTACCAGTGGGACACTAATGGAAGTCCAACAGCCACTTTTAGGATGCCACTAAGTTTACTCAGTGTTTACTAGTATAATGGCTTAGTAACAATGAGTTTAAGTGTGCAATGCAGTGGTGCTGCAAATAGCTTTGCACCAGTGGGACACTAATGGAAGTCCAACAGCCACTTTTAGGATGCCACTAAGTTTACTCAGTGTTTGCTAGTATAATGGCTTAGTAACAATGAGTTTGAGTGTGCAATGCAGATGTGCTGCACATAGGTTTGCACCAGTGGGACACTAATGGAAGTCCAACAGCCACTTTTAGGATGCCACTAAGTTTACTCAGTGTTTGCTAGTATAATGGCTTAGTAACAATGAGTTTGAGTGTGCAATGCAGTGGTGCTGCAAATAGCTTTGCACCAGTGGGACACTAATGGAAGTCCAACAGCCACTTTTAGGATGCCACTAAGTTTACTCAGTGTTTGCTAGTATAATGGCTTAGTAACAATGAGTTTGAGTGTGCAATGCAGAGGTGCTGCAAATAGGTTTGCACCAGTGGGACACTAATGGAAGTCCAACAGCCACTTTTAGGATGCCACTAAGTTTACTCAGTGTTTGCTAGTATAATGGCTTAGTAACAATGAGATTGAGTGTGCAATGCAGAGGTGCTGCACATAGGTTTGCACCAGTGGGACACTAATGGAAGTCCAACAGCCACTTTTAGGATGCCACTAAGTTTACTCAGTGTTTGCTAGTATAATGGCTTAGTAACAATGAGTTTGAGTGTGCAATGCAGAGGTGCTGCACATAGGTTTGCACCAGTGGGAACCTAATGGAAGTCCAACAGCCACTTTTAGGATGCCACTAAGTTTCCTCAGTGTTTGATAGTATAATGGCTTAGTAACAATGAGTTTGAGTGTGCAATGCAGAGGTGCTGCACATAGGTTTGCACCAGTGGGACACTAATGGAAGTCCAACAGCCTCTTTTAGGATGCCACTAAGTTTACTCAGTGTTTGCTAGTATAATTGGCTTAGTAACAATGAGTTTGAGTGTGCAATGCAGAGGTGCTGCACATAGGTTTGCACCAGTGGGAACCTATAGGAAGTCCAACAGCCACTTTTAGGATGCCACTAAGTTTCCTCAGTGTTTGATAGTATAATTGCTTAGTAACAATGAGTTTGAGTGTGCAATGCAGAGTTGATGTACATAGGTTTGCACCAGTGGGACACTAATGGAAGTCCAACAGCCACTTTTAGGATGCCACTAAGTTTCCTCAGTGTTTGCTAGTATAATGGCTTAGTAACAATGAGTTTGAGTGTGCAATGCAGAGGTGCTGCACATAGGTTTGCACGAGTGGGACACTAATGGAAGTCCAACAGCCACTTTTAGGATGCCACTAAGTTTCCTCAGTGTTTGCTAGTATAATGGCTTAATAACAATGAGTTTGAGTGTGCAATGCAGTGGTGCTGCAAATAGCTTTGCACCAGTGGGACACTAATGGAAGTCCAACAGCCACTTTTAGGATGCCACTAAGTTTACTCAGTGTTTGCTAGTATAATGGCTTAGTAACAATGAGTTTGAGTGTGCAATGCAGAGTTGCTGTACTTACGTTTGCACCAGTGGGACACTAATGGAAGTCCAACAGCCACTTTTAGAATGCCACTAAGTTTACTCAGTGTTTGCTAGTATAATGGCTTAGTAACAATGAGTTTGAGTGTGCAATGCAGAGGTGCTGCACATATGTTTGCACGAGTGGGACACTAATGGAAGTCCAACAGCCACTTTTAGGATGCCACTAAGTTTACTCAGTGTTTGCTAGTATAATGGCTTAGTAACAATGAGTTTGAGTGTGCAATGCAGAGGTGCTGCACATAGGTTTGCACCAGTGGGACACTAATGGAAGTCCAACAGCCACTTTTAGGATGCCACTAAGTTTACTCAGTGTTTGCTAGTATAATGGCTTAATAACAATGAGTTTGAGTGTGCAATGCAGAGGTGCTGCACATAGGTTTGCACCAGTGGGACACTAATGGAAGTCCAACAGCCACTTTTAGGATGCCACTAAGTTTACTCAGTGTTTGCTAGTATAATGGCTTAGTAACAATGAGTTTGAGTGTGCAATGCAGAGGTGCTGCACATAGGTTTGGACCAGTGGGACACTAATGGAAGTCCAACAGCCACTTTTAGGATGCCACTAAGTTTACTCAGTGTTTGCTAGTATAATGGCTTAGTAACAATGAGTTTGAGTGTGCAATGCAGAGGTGCTGCACATAGGTTTGCACCAGTGGGACACTAATGGAAGTCCAACAGCCACTTTTAGGATGCCACTAAGTTTACTCAGTGTTTGCTAGTATAATGGCTTAGTAACAATGAGTTTGAGTGTGCAATGCAGAGGTGCTGCACATAGGTTTGCACCAATGGGACACTAATGGAAGTCCAACAGCCACTTTTAGGATGCCACTAAGTTTACTCAGTGTTTGCTAGTATAATGGCTTAGTAACAATGAGTTTGAGTGTGCAATGCAGAGTTGATGTACATAGGTTTGCACCAGTGGGACACTAATGGAAGTCCAACAGCCACTTTTAGAATGCCACTAAGTTTACTCAGTGTTTGCTAGTATAATGGCTTAGTAACAATGAGTTTGAGTGTGCAATGCAGAGGTGCTGCACATAGGTTTGCACGAGTGGGACACTAATGGAAGTCCAACAGCCACTTTTAGGATGCCACTAAGTTTCCTCAGTGTTTGCTAGTATAATGGCTTAATAACAATGAGTTTGAGTGTGCAATGCAGTGGTGCTGCAAATAGCTTTGCACCAGTGGGACACTAATGGAAATCCAACAGCCACTTTTAGGATGCCACTAAGTTTACTCAGTGTTTGCTAGTATAATGGCTTAGTAACAATGAGTTTGAGTGTGCAATGCAGAGGTGCTGCAAATAGGTTTGCACCAGTGGGACACTAATGGAAGTCCAACAGCCACTTTTAGGATGCCACTAAGTTTACTCAGTGTTTGCTAGTATAATGGCTTAGTAACAATGAGATTGAGTGTGCAATGCAGAGGTGCTGCACATAGGTTTGCACCAGTGGGACACTAATGGAAGTCCAACAGCCACTTTTAGGATGCCACTAAGTTTACTCAGTGTTTGCTAGTATAATGGCTTAGTAACAATGAGTTTGAGTGTGCAATGCAGAGGTGCTGCACATAGGTTTGCACCAGTGGGACACTAATGGAAGTCCAACAGCCACTTTTAGGATGCCACTAAGTTTCCTCAGTGTTTGATAGTATAATGGCTTAGTAACAATGAGTTTGAGTGTGCAATGCAGAGGTGCTGCACATAGGTTTGCACCAGTGGGACACTAATGGAAGTCCAACAGCCTCTTTTAGGATGCCACTAAGTTTACTCAGTGTTTGCTAGTATAATGGCTTAGTAACAATGAGTTTGAGTGTGCAATGCAGAGGTGCTGCACATAGGTTTGCACCAGTGGGAACCTATAGGAAGTCCAACAGCCACTTTTAGGATGCCACTAAGTTTCCTCAGTGTTTGATAGTATAATTGCTTAGTAACAATGAGTTTGAGTGTGCAATGCAGAGTTGATGTACATAGGTTTGCACCAGTGGGACACTAATGGAAGTCCAACAGCCACTTTTAGGATGCCACTAAGTTTCCTCAGTGTTTGCTAGTATAATGGCTTAGTAACAATGAGTTTGAGTGTGCAATGCAGAGGTGCTGCACATAGGTTTGCACGAGTGGGACACTAATGGAAGTCCAACAGCCACTTTTAGGATGCCACTAAGTTTCCTCAGTGTTTGCTAGTATAATGGCTTAATAACAATGAGTTTGAGTGTGCAATGCAGTGGTGCTGCAAATAGCTTTGCACCAGTGGGACACTAATGGAAGTCCAACAGCCACTTTTAGGATGCCACTAAGTTTACTCAGTGTTTGCTAGTATAATGGCTTAGTAACAATGAGTTTGAGTGTGCAATGCAGAGTTGCTGTACTTACGTTTGCACCAGTGGGACACTAATGGAAGTCCAACAGCCACTTTTAGAATGCCACTAAGTTTACTCAGTGTTTGCTAGTATAATGGCTTAGTAACAATGAGTTTGAGTGTGCAATGCAGAGGTGCTGCACATATGTTTGCACGAGTGGGACACTAATGGAAGTCCAACAGCCACTTTTAGGATGCCACTAAGTTTACTCAGTGTTTGCTAGTATAATGGCTTAGTAACAATGAGTTTGAGTGTGCAATGCAGAGGTGCTGCACATAGGTTTGCACCAGTGGGACACTAATGGAAGTCCAACAGCCACTTTTAGGATGCCACTAAGTTTACTCAGTGTTTGCTAGTATAATGGCTTAGTAACAATGAGTTTGAGTGTGCAATGCAGAGGTGCTGCACATAGGTTTGGACCAGTGGGACACTAATGGAAGTCCAACAGCCACTTTTAGGATGCCACTAAGTTTACTCAGTGTTTGCTAGTATAATGGCTTAGTAACAATGAGTTTGAGTGTGCAATGCAGAGGTGCTGCACATAGGTTTGCACCAGTGGGACACTAATGGAAGTCCAACAGCCACTTTTAGGATGCCACTAAGTTTACTCAGTGTTTGCTAGTATAATGGCTTAGTAACAATGAGTTTGAGTGTGCAATGCAGAGGTGCTGCACATAGGTTTGCACCAATGGGACACTAATGGAAGTCCAACAGCCACTTTTAGGATGCCACTAAGTTTACTCAGTGTTTGCTAGTATAATGGCTTAGTAACAATGAGATTGAGTGTGCAATGCAGAGGTGCTGCACATAGGTTTGCACCAGTGGGACACTAATGGAAGTCCAACAGCCACTTTTAGGATGCCACTAAGTTTACTCAGTGTTTGCTAGTATAATGGCTTAGTAACAATGAGTTTGAGTGTGCAATGCAGAGGTGCTGCACATAGGTTTGCACCAGTGGGAACCTAATGGAAGTCCAACAGCCACTTTTAGGATGCCACTAAGTTTCCTCAGTGTTTGATAGTATAATGGCTTAGTAACAATGAGTTTGAGTGTGCAATGCAGAGGTGCTGCACATAGGTTTGCACCAGTGGGACACTAATGGAAGTCCAACAGCCTCTTTTAGGATGCCACTAAGTTTCCTCAGTGTTTGCTAGTATAATGGCTTAGTAACAATGAGTTTGAGTGTGCAATGCAGAGGTGCTGCACATAGGTTTGCACCAGTGGGAACCTATAGGAAGTCCAACAGCCACTTTTAGGATGCCACTAAGTTTCCTCAGTGTTTGATAGTATAATTGCTTAGTAACAATGAGTTTGAGTGTGCAATGCAGAGTTGATGTACATAGGTTTGCACCAGTGGGACACTAATGGAAGTCCAACAGCCACTTTTAGGATGCCACTAAGTTTCCTCAGTGTTTGCTAGTATAATGGCTTAGTAACAATGAGTTTGAGTGTGCAATGCAGAGGTGCTGCACATAGGTTTGCACGAGTGGGACACTAATGGAAGTCCAACAGCCACTTTTAGGATGCCACTAAGTTTCCTCAGTGTTTGCTAGTATAATGGCTTAATAACAATGAGTTTGAGTGTGCAATGCAGTGGTGCTGCAAATAGCTTTGCACCAGTGGGACACTAATGGAAGTCCAACAGCCACTTTTAGGATGCCACTAAGTTTACTCAGTGTTTGCTAGTATAATGGCTTAGTAACAATGAGTTTGAGTGTGCAATGCAGAGTTGCTGTACTTACGTTTGCACCAGTGGGACACTAATGGAAGTCCAACAGCCACTTTTAGAATGCCACTAAGTTTACTCAGTGTTTGCTAGTATAATGGCTTAGTAACAATGAGTTTGAGTGTGCAATGCAGAGGTGCTGCACATATGTTTGCACGAGTGGGACACTAATGGAAGTCCAACAGCCACTTTTAGGATGCCACTAAGTTTACTCAGTGTTTGCTAGTATAATGGCTTAGTAACAATGAGTTTGAGTGTGCAATGCAGAGGTGCTGCACATAGGTTTGCACCAGTGGGACACTAATGGAAGTCCAACAGCCACTTTTAGGATGCCACTAAGTTTACTCAGTGTTTGCTAGTATAATGGCTTAATACCAATGAGTTTGAGTGTGCAATGCAGAGGTGCTGCACATAGGTTTGCACCAGTGGGACACTAATGGAAGTCCAACAGCCACTTTTAGGATGCCACTAAGTTTACTCAGTGTTTGCTAGTATAATGGCTTAGTAACAATGAGTTTGAGTGTGCAATGCAGAGGTGCTGCACATAGGTTTGGACCAGTGGGACACTAATGGAAGTCCAACAGCCACTTTTAGGATGCCACTAAGTTTACTCAGTGTTTGCTAGTATAATGGCTTAGTAACAATGAGTTTGAGTGTGCAATGCAGAGGTGCTGCACATAGGTTTGCACCAGTGGGACACTAATGGAAGTCCAACAGCCACTTTTAGGATGCCACTAAGTTTACTCAGTGTTTGCTAGTATAATGGCTTAGTAACAATGAGTTTGAGTGTGCAATGCAGAGGTGCTGCACATAGGTTTGCACCAATGGGACACTAATGGAAGTCCAACAGCCACTTTTAGGATGCCACTAAGTTTACTCAGTGTTTGCTAGTATAATGGCTTAGTAACAATGAGTTTGAGTGTGCAATGCAGAGTTGATGTACATAGGTTTGCACCAGTGGGACACTAATGGAAGTCCAACAGCCACTTTTAGAATGCCACTAAGTTTACTCAGTGTTTGCTAGTATAATGGCTTAGTAACAATGAGTTTGAGTGTGCAATGCAGAGGTGCTGCACATAGGTTTGCACGAGTGGGACACTAATGGAAGTCCAACAGCCACTTTTAGGATGCCACTAAGTTTCCTCAGTGTTTGCTAGTATAATGGCTTAATAACAATGAGTTTGAGTGTGCAATGCAGTGGTGCTGCAAATAGCTTTGCACCAGTGGGACACTAATGGAAGTCCAACAGCCACTTTTAGGATGCCACTAAGTTTACTCAGTGTTTGCTAGTATAATGGCTTAGTAACAATGAGTTTGAGTGTGCAATGCAGAGTTGCTGTACTTAGGTTTGCACCAGTGGGACACTAATGGAAGTCCAACAGCCACTTTTAGAATGCCACTAAGTTTACTCAGTGTTTGCTAGTATAATGGCTTAGTAACAATGAGTTTGAGTGTGCAATGCAGAGGTGCTGCACATATGTTTGCACGAGTGGGACACTAATTGAAGTCCAACAGCCACTTTTAGGATGCCACTAAGTTTACTCAGTGTTTGCTAGTATAATGGCTTAGTAACAATGAGTTTGAGTGTGCAATGCAGAGGTGCTGCACATAGGTTTGCACCAGTGGGACACTAATGGAAGTCCAACAGCCACTTTTAGGATGCCACTAAGTTTACTCAGTGTTTGCTAGTATAATGGCTTAATAACAATGAGTTTGAGTGTGCAATGCAGAGGTGCTGCACATAGGTTTGCACCAGTGGGACACTAATGGAAGTCCAACAGCCACTTTTAGGATGCCACTAAGTTTACTCAGTGTTTGCTAGTATAATGGCTTAGTAACAATGAGTTTGAGTGTGCAATGCAGAGGTGCTGCACATAGGTTTGGACCAGTGGGACACTAATGGAAGTCCAACAGCCACTTTTAGGATGCCACTAAGTTTACTCAGTGTTTGCTAGTATAATGGCTTAGTAACAATGAGTTTGAGTGTGCAATGCAGAGGTGCTGCACATAGGTTTGCACCAGTGGGACACTAATGGAAGTCCAACAGCCACTTTTAGGATGCCACTAAGTTTACTCAGTGTTTGCTAGTATAATGGCTTAGTAACAATGAGTTTGAGTGTGCAATGCAGAGGTGCTGCACATAGGTTTGCACCAATGGGACACTAATGGAAGTCCAACAGCCACTTTTAGGATGCCACTAAGTTTACTCAGTGTTTGCTAGTATAATGGCTTAGTAACAATGAGTTTGAGTGTGCAATGCAGAGTTGATGTACATAGGTTTGCACCAGTGGGACACTAATGGAAGTCCAACAGCCACTTTTAGAATGCCACTAAGTTTACTCAGTGTTTGCTAGTATAATGGCTTAGTAACAATGAGTTTGAGTGTGCAATGCAGAGGTGCTGCACATAGGTTTGCACGAGTGGGACACTAATGGAAGTCCAACAGCCACTTTTAGGATGCCACTAAGTTTACTCAGTGTTTGCTAGTATAATGGCTTAGTAACAATGAGTTTGAGTGTGAAATGCAGAGGTGCTGCACATAGGTTTGCAACAGTGGGACACTAATGGAAGTCCAACAGCCAATTTTAGGATGCCACTAAGTTTACTCAGTGTTTTCTAGTATAATGGCTTAGTAACAATGAGTTTTAATGTGCAATGCAGAGGTGCTGCACATAGGTTTGCACCAGTGGGACACTAATGGAAGTCCAACAGCCACTTTTAGGATGCCACTAGGTTTACTCAGTGTTTACTAGTATAATGGCTTAGTAACAATGAGTTTGAGTGTGCAATGCAGAGGTGCTGCACATAGGTTTGCACCAGTGGGACACTAATGGAAGTCCAACAGCCACTTTTAGGATGCCACTAAGTTTAATCAGTGTTTACTAGTATAATGGCTTAGTAACAATGAGTTTGAGTGTGCAATGCAGTTGTGCTGCAAATAACTTTGCACCAGTGGGACACTAATGGAAGTCCAACAGCCACTTTTAGAATGCCACTAAGTTTACTCAGTGTTTGCTAGTATAATGGCTTAGTAACAATGAGTTTGAGTGTGCAATGCAGAGGTGCTGCACATAGGTTTGCACGAGTGGGACACTAATGGAAGTCCAACAGCCACTTTTAGGATGCCACTAAGTTTACTCAGTGTTTGCTAGTATAATGGCTTAGTAACAATGAGTTTGAGTGTGAAATGCAGAGGTGCTGCACATAGGTTTGCACCAGTGGGACACTAATGGAAGTCCAACAGCCAATTTTAGGATGCCACTAAGTTTACTCAGTGTTTTCTAGTATAATGGCTTAGTAACAATGAGTTTTAATGTGCAATGCAGAGGTGCTGCACATAGGTTTGCACCAGTGGGACACTAATGGAAGTCCAACAGCCACTTTTAGGATGCCACTAGGTTTACTCAGTGTTTACTAGTATAATGGCTTAGTAACAATGAGTTTGAGTGTGCAATGCAGAGGTGCTGCACATAGGTTTGCACCAGTGGGACACTAATGGAAGTCCAACAGCCACTTTTAGGATGCCACTAAGTTTACTCAGTGTTTACTAGTATAATGGCTTAGTAACAATGAGTTTGAGTGTGCAATGCAGTTGTGCTGCAAATAACTTTGCACCAGTGGGACACTAATGGAAGGCCAACAGCCACTTTTAGGATGCCACTAAGTTTACTCAGTGTTTGCTAGTATAATGGCTTAGTAACAATGAGTTTGAGTGTGCAATGCAGAGGTGCTGCACATAGGTTTGCACCAGTGGGACACTAATGGAAGTCCAACAGCCACTTTTAGGATGCCACTAAGTTTACTCAGTGTTTGCTAGTATAATGGCTTAGTAACAATGAGTTTGAGTGTGCAATGCAGTGGTGCTGCAAATAGCTTTGCACCAGTGGGACACTAATGGAATTCCAACAGCCACTTTTCGGATGCCACTAAGTTTACTCAGTGTTTGCTAGTATAATGGCTTAGTAACAATGAGTTTGAGTGTGCAATGCAGAGGTGCTGCACATAGGTTTGCACCAGTGGGACACTAATGGAAGTCCAACAGCCACTTTTAGAATGCCACTAAGTTTACTCAGTGTTTGCTAGTATAATGGCTTAGTAACAATGAGTTTGAGTGTGCAATGCAGAGGTGCTGCACATAGGTTTGCACGAGTGGGACACTAATGGAAGTCCAACAGCCACTTTTAGGATGCCACTAAGTTTACTCAGTGTTTGCTAGTATAATGGCTTAGTAACAATGAGTTTGAGTGTGCAATGCAGTGGTGCTGCAAATAGCTTTGCACCACTGGAACACTAATGGAAGTCCAACAGCCACTTTTAGGATGCCACTAAGTTTACTCAGTGTTTGCTAGTATAATGACTTAGTAACAATGAGTTTGAGTGTGCAATGCAGAGGTGCTGCACATAGGTTTGCACCAATTGGACACTAATGGAAGTCCAACAGCCACTTTTAGGATGCCACTAAGTTTACTCAGTGTTTGCTAGTATAATGGCTTATTAACAATGAGTTTGAGTGTGCAATACAGAGGTGCTGCACATAGGTTTGCACCAGTGGGACACTAGTGGAAGTCCAACAGCCACTTTTAGGATGCCACTAAGTTTACTCAGTGTTTACTAGTATAATGGCTTAGTAACAATGAGTTTGAGTGTGCAATGCAGTGGTGCTGCAAATAGCTTTGCACCAGTGGGACACTAATGGATGTCCAACAGCCACTTTTAGGATGCCACTAAGTTTACCCAGTGTTTGCTAGTATAATGGCTTAGTAACATTGAGTTTGAGTGTGCAATGCAGATGTGCTGCACATAGGTTTGCACCAGTGGGACACTAATGGAAGTCCAACAGCCACTTTTAGGATGCCACTAATGTTACTCAGTGTTTGCTAGTATAATGGCTTAGTAACAATGAGTTTGAGTGTGCAATGCAGTGGTGCTGCTAATAGCTTTGCACCAGTGGGACACTAATGGAAGTCCAACAGCCACTTTTAGGATGCCACTAAGTTTACTCAGTGTTTGCTAGTATAATGGCTTAGTAACAATGAGTTTGAGTGTGCAATGCAGAGGTGCTGCAAATAGGTTTGCACCAGTGGGACACTAATGGAAGTCCAACAGCCACTTTTAGGATGCCACTAAGTTTACTCAGTGTTTGCTAGTATAATGGCTTAGTAACCATGAGTTTCAGTGTGCAATGCAGAGGTGCTGCACATAGGTTTGCACCAGTGGGACACTAATGGAAGTCCAACAGCCACTTTTAGGATGCCACTAAGTTTCCTCAGTGTTTGATAGTATAATGGCTTAGTAACAATGAGTTTGAGTGTGCAATGCAGAGGTGCTGCACATAGGTTTGCACCAGTGGGACACTAATGGAAGTCTAACAGCCACTTTTAGGATGCCACTAAGTTTACTCAGTGTTTGCTAGTATAATGGCTTAGTAACAATGAGTTTGAGTGTGCAATGCAGAGGTGCTGCACATAGGTTTGCACCAGTGGGAACCTAATGGAAGTCCAACAGCCACTTTTAGGATGCCACTAAGTTTCCTCAGTGATTGCTAGTATAATGGCTTAGTAACAATGAGTTTGAGTGTGCAATGCAGTGGTGCTGCAAATAGCTTTGCACCAGTGGGACACTAATGGAAGTCCAACAGCCACTTTTAGGATGCCACTAAGTTTACTCAGTGTTTGCTAGTATAATGGCTTAGTAACAATGAGTTTGAGTGTGCAATGCAGAGGTGCTGCACATAGGTTTGCACCAGTGGGACACTAATGGAAGTTCAACAGCCACTTTTAGGATGCCACTAAGTTTAATCAGGGTTTGCTAGTATAAAGGCTTAGTAACAATGAGTTTGAGTGTGCAATGCAGAGGTGCTGCACATAGGTTTGCACCAGTGGGACACTAATGGAAGTTCAACAGCCACTTTTAGGATGCCACTAAGTTTAATCAGGGTTTGCTAGTATAAAGGCTTAGTAACAATGAGTTTGAGTGTGCAATGCAGATGTGCTGCACATAGGTATTCACCAGTGGGACACTAATGGAAGTCCAACAGCCACTTTTAGGATGCCACTAAGTTTACTCAGTGTTTGCTAGTATAATGGCTTAGTAACAATGAGTTTGAGTGTGCAATGCAGAGGTGCTGCACATAGGTTTGCACCAGTGGGACACTAATGGAAGTCCAACAGCCAATTTTAGGATGCCATTAAGTTTACTCATTGTTTGCTAGTATAATGGCTTAGTAACAATGAGTTTGAGTGTGCAATGCAGTGGTGCTGCAAATAGCTTTGCACCAGTGGGACACTAATGGAAGTCCAACATCCACTTTTAGGATGCCACTAAGTTTACTCAGTGTTTGCTAGTATAATGGCTTAGTAACAATGAGTTTGAGTGTGCAATGCAGAGGTGCTGCACATAGGTTTGCACCAGTGGGACACTAATGGAAGTCCAACAGCCACTTTTAGGATGCCACTAAGTTTACTCAGTGTTTGCTAGTATAATGGCTTAGTAACAATGAGTTTGAGTGTGCAATGCAGAGGTGCTGCACATAGGTTTGCACCAGTGGGACACTAATGGAAGTCCAACAGCCACTTTTAGGAAGCCACTAAGTTTCCTCAGTGTTTGCTAGTATAATGGCTTAGTAACAATGAGTTTGAGTGTGCAATGCAGATGTGCTGCACATAGGTATTCACCAGTGGGACACTAATGGAAGTCCAACAGCCACTTTTAGGATGCCACTAAGTTTACTCAGTGTTTGCTAGTATAATGGCTTAGTAACAATGAGTTTGAGTGTGCAATGCAGTGGTGCTGCAAATAGCTTTGCACCAGTGGAACACTAATGGAAGTCCAACAGCCACTTTTAGGATGCCACTAAGTTTACTCAGTGTTTGCTAGTATAATGGCTTAGTAACAATGAGTTTGAGTGTGCAATGCAGAGGTGCTACACATAGGTTTGCACCAGTGGGACACTAATGGAAGTCCAGCAGCCACTTTTAGGATGCCACTAAGTTTACTCAGTGTTTGATAGTATAATGGCTTAGTAACAATGAGTTTGAGTGTGCAATGCAGAGGTGCTGCACATAGGTTTGCACCAGTGGGACACTAATGGAAGTCCAACAGCCACTTTTAGGATGCCACTAAGTTTACTCAGTGTTTGCTAGTATAATGGCTTAGTAACAATGAGTTTGAGTGTGCAATGCAGTGGTGCTGCACATAGGTTTGCACCAGTGGGACACTAATGGAAGTCCAACAGCCACTTTTAGGATGCCACTAAGTTTACCCAGTGTTTGCTAGTATAATGGCTTAGTAACAATGAGTTTGAGTGTGCAATGCAGATGTGCTGCACATAGGTTTGCACCAGTGGGACACTAATGGAAGTCCAACAGCCACTTTTAGGATGCCACTAATGTTACTCAGTGTTTGCTAGTATAATGGCTTAGTAACAATGAGTTTGAGTGTGCAATGCAGTGGTGCTGCAAATAGCTTTGCACCAGTGGGACACTAATGGAAGTCCAACAGCCACTTTTAGGATGCCACTAAGTTTACTCAGTGTTTGCTAGTATAATGGCTTAGTAACAATGAGTTTGAGTGTGCAATGCAGAGGTGCTGCACATAGGTTTGCACCAGTGGGACACTAATGGAAGTCCAACAGCCACTTTTAGGATGCCACTAAGTTTACTCAGTGTTTGCTAGTATAATGGCTTAGTAACCATGAGTTTCAGTGTGCAATGCAGAGGTGCTGCACATAGGTTTGCACCAGTGGGACACTAATGAAAGTCCAACAGCCACTTTTAGGATGCCACTAAGTTTCCTCAGTGTTTGATAGTATAATGGCTTAGTAACAATGAGTTTGAGTGTGCAATGCAGAGGTGCTGCACATAGGTTTGCACCAGTGGGACACTAATGGAAGTCTAACAGCCACTTTTAGGATGCCACTAAGTTTACTCAGTGTTTGCTAGTATAATGGCTTAGTAACAATGAGTTTGAGTGTGCAATGCAGAGGTGCTGCACATAGGTTTGCACCAGTGGGAACCTAATGGAAGTCCAACAGCCACTTTTAGGATGCCACTAAGTTTCCTCAGTGATTGCTAGTATAATGGCTTAGTAACAATGAGTTTGAGTGTGCAATGCAGTGGTGCTGCAAATAGCTTTGCACCAGTGGGACACTAATGGAAGTCCAACAGCCACTTTTAGGATGCCACTAATTTTACTCAGTGTTTGCTAGTATAATGGCTTAGTAACAAAGAGTTTGAGTGTGCAATGCAGAGGTGCTGCACATAGGTTTGCACCAGTGGGACACTAATGGAAGTTCAACAGCCACTTTTAGGATGCCACTAAGTTTAATCAGGGTTTGCTAGTATAAAGGCTTAGTAACAATGAGTTTGAGTGTGCAATGCAGTGGTGCTGCAAATAGGTTTGCACCAGTGGGACACTAATGGAAGTCCAACAGCCACTTTTAGGATGCCACTAAGTTTACTCAGTGTTTGCTAGTATAATGGCTTAGTAACAATGAGTTTAAGTGTGCAATGCAGAGGTGCTGCACATAGGTTTGCACCAGTGGGACACTAATGGAAGTCCAACAGCCAATTTTAGGATGCCACTAAGTTTACTCATTGTTTGCTAGTATAATGGCTTAGTAACAATGAGTTTGAGTGTGCAATGCAGTGGTGCTGCAAATAGCTTTGCACCAGTGGGACACTAATGGAAGTCCAACAGCCACTTTTAGGATGCCACTAAGTTTACTCAGTGTTTGCTAGTATAATGGCTTAGTAACAATGAGTTTGAGTGTGCAATGCAGAGGTGCTGCACATAGGTTTGCACCAGTGGGACACTAATGGAAGTCCAACAGCCACTTTTAGGATGCCACTAAGTTTACTCAGTGTTTGCTAGTATAATGGCTTAGTGACAATGAGTTTGAGTGTGCAATGCAGAGGTGCTGCACATAGGTTTGCACCAGTGGGACACTAATGGAAGTCCAACAGCCACTTTTAGGAAGCCACTAAGTTTCCTCAGTGTTTGCTAGTATAATGGCTTAGTAACAATGAGTTTGAGTGTGCAATGCAGTGGTGCTGCACATAGGTTTGCACCAGTGGGACACTAATGGAAGTCCAACAGGCACTTTTAGGATGCCACTATGTTTACTCAGCAGAGTGAAGGCAGATAGCCGTAACGTACATGACTGAGGCAGTGATAGATCCAGGAAAGGGTTAAGGAGTAAGGGATGGGGTTTTTACCTAAGGAATGTGGTGGTGGTCAGCGAGCAGGAGGAGAGACGGGGGGCAGGGGCCATATAAGAAATAGGTCCCATGTTAAGGTGTCATTCCTTTGTCCTGGACTCAAAGACTGAACCAGCAGTATGGATGCCTTGCTGAAGACTGTTCAGGGTGCGGCTTTGACGTGTAGGCCCGAATGGATTCAGGCCCAGCTAGACGAATTGCTGAAGAGTGCCCGGGATACAGCATCTGTCCCTTCTGAACTTTCTGAACATCAAACTCTAAGAAGATCAAGACCTCCTGAGAGACTAACTTCTGAAATGGCCAATAGGACTCACAATAGGATCATAAGTCCTTCTGTTACTTCTAGGAAAAGAGCAAAGCGCAGCACGGCCCTTCTTACAAACCAGGAAGGAAACTACAGTACCAGAAGAACAAGGGACAGAGAAAAGAGCCAGACCATCTAACCAGAGAGACACCAAGAAGTGCAAGGAGAAAGTCCAGCTCTACTGAGGTGCCAGCCAGAGAAGCAGCCACACAAGCTACAACTGACGTGACGACAGCCCACCATGAATCCTTAGAACTTCCTCAACAATCTTTGCATCATTCTAGAGGACATCATACGGCCTCACCCCAGGAACTAAACCAACACGGGGGGATGGGCTTAGGACACACAACTTTTCCGGATCCGGGTTCACATTACACAAGGAGTGGTAGGAATCCAAAAAGACAACTGCGCAAAAGTACTTTAACCAGACAAAGACTTCATCGGCCGGCTCAGGATGTGAGTCAGGCAATAAATCTACAGCTACAAGACTCAGAAGAGATTCCAGACAATGACTATGACACAGATAACGACTCCCCACTAGAGGGCAGCAGCACGCAGCACTTCAATAATGAAGGGGCTGTAGAGACTATAACTAATACGTCACGGACGGCTGGTCAACCTAGGACGCAGCCAGGTATTGGTGAGAACAATTTTTCTTGTCCTATATCTAGTGTAACAATACCTGTAATGAGTCCAGTGGGCGCAGTTGGGGGTACAGTTCCCGGCAATGTAGGATGGGATCTTAATTCAGTAGTACAGCAATTAGTGTCAGGGGTTAAGGAGGCTTTGAGTCAGTCTAGCTTACCCATAACTTCTTCTCCTATTGCTGCATGGTGTGGAAATGGTCGCCGGACATCGGAGGTGGTAAGTCAGTTGTGTGCTGATCCAGAGACACAGGAGGACGCAGTAATTTCACAAGGGGTTACATTATCTGATGCAGCAAAAGGAGAATTATATGTATGTTTTGAGGGTCCTCTAGGAATTCATTTGAAACAGGAGGTTAGGGAGAAGATTTGGGCCGACGAATATGTGGAAATATTTTCATTATTGCCCTTAGAAAAATATAACTTGGATAGAGTAAGGTTTGATGAGAGAAAAAGAGAGGAACAAGAAGGACGCTATCGTCTCATCCCCCAAACATTTGCCAATTGGTTCCAGGCCTTTGCCATCTTAGCAAGTGTAATAGGCCAAAAAACTCCTGAACATTGCTCTGCCTTATTTTGTTACATGAATTCTATCGGGGAGGCGCACCGTGTGTATGGAGGTTTAGCATGGCTGCGCTATGATGAGCAGTTTCGCCAACGAAAGGCTGGTCGCCAAGGGATTCGTTGGGATCACAAAGATATTGGTTTATGGATGCGTCTCATGACAGCGCCACGTGGGGTTAATCAGCCCTTTCAGGGCTATGTCGGCAGATCACCAGCAATCGGATTGTCGGCAGCAAACAGAAAAGGTTGCTGCTGGCAGTTCAATGATAGCCAGTGCAGATTCGGAAACACATGCAGGTACAAACATGAATGCACCTTCTGTAGTGGAAACCATAGCCTATCAAAATGCTTTACACGAAATAAAACCCCAACAGCAGAGATTAACCAAAAAGGGGGAAACCCCAATTAGACTCGGGGAGATGGTGGGCTATCTAAGCAGGTACCCAGATAGAAAAGCAGCACAATTGCTGGGGGAGGGTTTCTCAGAAGGTTTTAAGATCCCATCTACTTCAGGCCCATTAACCTGTTCTCGTAACCTTGCTTCAGCTTATACATATTCTCACATTGTCTCCACAAAACTAAACAAAGAAATTGACCTGGGCCGCATGGCAGGCCCATTCACCAAAATGCCAATAGAAAACTTAAGGGTCTCTCCATTGGGAGTGGTCCCAAAGAAGGAACCCAATAAGTTTAGGCTGATCCATCATCTGTCCTTCCCTCATGGAAGCTCAGTTAATGATGGAATCGATCAGGAACTTTGCACAGTCTCGTATACTTCATTTGATACAGCGATTGCATGGGTACAGAAGTACGGCAGATGAGCTTTAATGGCAAAAACAGACATTGAAGCTGCCTTTAGACTCTTACCAGTCCATCCAGAAAGCTTCCATCTCTTGGGTTGTCAGTGGCAGGGAAGGTTTTATGTAGACTTGTGTTTACCCATGGGCTGCTCCATCTCATGCTCCTTGTTTGAATCATTTAGCACATTTTTGGAGTGGGTAGTAAAGAAGGAAGCCGGCGTGCGTTCCGTCCTGCATTATCTAGATGATTTCTTATGTATTGGTCCACCAAAGTCATTTGTTTGTGCTTCATTATTGTCAGCGATTCAGTCGGTTTTTAAGCGTTTCGGAGTACCGTTAGCATCAGATAAAACAGAAGGCCCGTCTACACTTATCAAGTTTTTAGGAATTTTGATTGACAGTGAGGCCATGGAGTGCAGATTACCGGATGACAAGGTCAGTGATCTGCTGGAGGCAGTCAGAGAAGCTAGATCTCACCGTAAGATCAGATTAAAGGATCTACAATCGCTGTTAGGAAAAATGAACTTTGCGTGTCGCATTATTCCAATGGGTAGAGTTTTTTGTAGGCGCCTAGCTGCAGCTACCTCAGGCATAACCTTTCCACATCACTTTGTGCGGCTGGCTAGAACATTAAAGGACGATCTGGCGGTATGGGAACAGTTCTTAATGGAGTTTAATGGGAGGTCATTGTGGATCAGACCACCGGTTTCAAATTTTGATCTAGACATCCACACTGATGCAGCGGGGTCAACTGGTTTTGGTGCATATTGTTCTGGACAGTGGTGTGCAGATAGGTGGCCAGAGAGTTGGAGAAACAAGGGGTTAACACGAAACTTAGTACTCCTTGAATTGTTCCCCATAGTGGTTGCTTGTGAAATTTGGTGCAATATTTTCCAAAACCGAAAAGTGAGATTTCATTGTGATAACTTGGGAGTTGTAGAAGTCATCAACAAACAATCAGCGTCTTCCCTGCCTGTTGTTACGTTGCTGCGTCATCTAGTGCTGCGCTGTTTAAAGTCAAATTGTCAGATTACAGCTGTGCATGTCCCCGGTGTTTGCAATTCTGTGGCTGATGCTCTGTCTCGTTTTCAGTGGGACAGATTCCGTTCGTTAGCCCCGATGGCAGAGGTACAAGGCAAGAAGTGTCCGGATTTTCTGTGGTCACTGCCAGTGACACCGCATACGCTCTGATAGAACGGTCTGTGGGTGTAAGCACATGGCAGAGGTACCAGTCAGCATGGAGGGAACGGGAAGACTTGTGTGCTCTAGTGGCACATGATGCCAGTGTACATGACAATGTTTCCTTGTTGTTATTTTACATTAGCAGGGCCTTTGTGGACGGTACTTCATTGTCCAGTATTAATAGTAAAATGTCTGGATTAGCTTTTTGGTTTAAGCTGCATGACGTCACTGATTACACAAAGCATTTTTTAGTTAAGCAGGCCCTAAAGGGTTACAGGAAAAGTTGTAAGAAGACCAGAGATAAACGGCGTCCGATTTCTTTCCAGTTATTGCAGCAGATACTGAGTGGACTAGGCCGAGTCTGGAGCAGTCCGTTTGAAGTGTTACTCTTTAGTTGTGCATTCACACTGGCCTTTTTTGGAGCTTTTAGAATCAGCGAGTTAGTGTCGAGTAGCTCCACCAGAAGTGGGGGTCTACAAGCTGAGGACGTGCATCAGTACACAGACAGAGGGGGTCTACAAGCCGAGGACGTGCATCAGTACACAGATAGATTGGAATGTTTTCTGGCAAAGTCAAAAACTGATCAACAGGGTAGAGGAAAATGGATCACATTGTTTCCTTTAAGCGGTTCCAGGGCCTGCCCGGTCATCTGTTTTAGAAACTATGTCTCAAGAAGGCCAAATATCCAAGGTTCATTACTAATTCATGAGGATTGTAAGTCATTGTCACAATTTCAATTCACAGCAGTTCTTAAAAAATGCCTGACAATATTGGGAGAGTCTCCAAATGCATTCACTTCACACTCATTTAGGATAGGAGCAGCCACAGAAGCTGCTAGATGGGGCTTAGGGCCGGACATAGTTAAAAAAATCGGGAGATGGGAATCGAGCAGATTTAAGAGCTACATTAGATTGCATTTATTATAAATGGCGTACATGTATATATATGTGTACATTTTGGTAATCTTATAGTAGTTGTGTCTTCATTTAGACAATTGTGTGATAATTGTGTTTTTGTTTTTGTTTTAGCTGAACAGCAATGGCTGGTTTGGATCATGGGACATTCATTTGTTTTTTGGGGGGCCTTACGTGCAGCAGTCAGGCCTAATGGCAAACAGTTGGGGTTGCCCAGTTCCTTGGCACGGGTGACATGGATAGGAAAGAGGGGAATGCAGTGGCATCAGCTGTTGAAAGAAATCCAGTATCATGTGGAGTTCTACCGCCCCCCGGACGTCTTACTTATCCATTTAGGTGGTAATGATTTAGCAATAAGAACATCAAGACATTTAGTTAGGAACATAAAGCTTGATATGTTGAATTTATGGAGGTCTTACCCAGAAACAGTGGTGGTCTGGTCGGATATAGTAGCTAGACAAATGTGGAGAACAGCGCGATCAGTGGCTCGCATCAATAATACAAGGATAAAGGTTAATAAAAAAAAAAAATAACAAAATTTGTGTTGGAAAACGGAGGGGTGGCCATACGTCACCAGATGCTTGAAAATACAAAGGAACAATTTTGGAGAGATGATAAGGTACATCTTAATGACATTGGCATTGATATATGGATGTTGGGAATACAAGAAGGAGTAGAACGAGCCATTAAGTTGTGGAGGAACTCACTCTTGTAAGGTGTCACAAGAGCGAGTCTTGGCGGGATGTGGTTGTTTAAACCCCCTCTTTGTTGGTTGGAGAATTATGTTTTTAATGGGGTCCCTGGGCCAGAGCTCAGCGGACAGTGGAATATGGGTCCCTGGGGAGGAGCTCAGTGGACAGTGGAATAGATGGGTCCCTGGGGAGGAGCTCAGCGGACACAAGGAAAATGATCAAGGGGTATACCCAGATTCCCCCTTGAGCTAGGTGTACACGGCGGAGGGGGATATGGGGCTGGGATTTATAACAACCACATCTCTGGGCCGATAATCTTGTTTTTCTTGTTGATGTTTTTTCTTATAAAAAATAAAGGGCTGCTGTGGCCAAAATTTTAATCCATGTCACGCAGTGTGTGGTGTCTTATTTATTAGGTTACCAGGAGCGCAATTCACTAGTCCATCAGTCAAGCAGAGTGAAGGCAGATAGCCGTAACGTACATGACTGAGGCAGTGATAGATCCAGGAAAGGGTTAAGGAGTAAGGGATGGGGTTTTTACCTAAGGAATGTGGTGGTGGTCAGCGAGCAGGAGGAGAGACGGGGGGGGGGGCAGGGGCCATATAAGAAATAGGTCCCATGTTAAGGTGTCATTCCTTTGTCCTGGACTCAAAGACTGAACCAGCAGTTGTCCCACCCACCCTCCCTATAATAAAGGGAAATGTATCAATATCAGGACATTGCAACACTGTCAATATTCTAACAATGTTTTGGTATTCAACATCATCGGTATTTTATCAACATTATTAGTATTGTATCAATTGTTATCAGTAATGTATCCAAATTGACAATGTCATATCAACATATTAATATTGTATTAACATTTTAATATTGTATGTTACAGCAGCATTTGGCGGCGGGATGTGGTTGTTTAAACCCCCTCTTTGTTGGTTGGAGAATTATGTTTTTAATGGGGTCCCTGGGCCAGAGCTCAGCGGACAGTGGAATATGGGTCCCTGGGGAGGAGCTCAGTGGACAGTGGAATAGATGGGTCCCTGGGGAGGAGCTCAGCGGACACAAGGAAAATGATCAAGGGGTATACCCAGATTCCCCCTTGAGCTAGGTGTACACGGCGGAGGGGGATATGGGGCTGGGATTTATAACAACCACATCTCTGGGCCGATAATCTTGTTTTTCTTGTTGATGTTTTTTCTTATAAAAAATAAAGGGCTGCTGTGGCCAAAATTTTAATCCATGTCACGCAGTGTGTGGTGTCTTATTTATTAGGTTACCAGGAGCGCAATTCACTAGTCCATCAGTCAAGTGTTTGCTAGTATAATGGCTTAGTAACAATGAGTTTGAGTGTGCAATGCAGAGGTGCTGCACATAGGTTTGCACTAGTGGGACACTAATGGAAGTCTAACAGCCACTTTTAGGATGCCACTAAGTTTACTCAGTGTTTGCTAGTATAAATGCTTAGTAACAATGAGTTTGAGTGTGCAATGCACTGGTGCTGCAAATAGCTTTGCACTAGTGGGACACTAATGGAAGTCCAACAGCCACTTTTAGGATGCCACTAAGTTTACTCAGTGTTTGCTAGTATAATGGCTTAGTAACAATGAGTTTGAGTGTGCAATGCAGAGGTGCTGCAAATAGGTTTGCACCAGTGGGACACTAATGGAAGTCCAACAGCCACTTTTAGGATGCCACTAAGTTTACTCAGTGATTGCTATTATAATGGCTTAGTAACAATGAGTTTGAGTGTGCAATGCAGAGGTGCTGCACATAGGTTTGCACCAGTGGGACACTAATGGAAGTCCAACAGCCACTTTTAGGATGCCACTAAGTTTACTCAGTGTTTGCTAGTATAATGGCTTAGTAACAATGAGTTTCAGTGTGCAATGCAGAGGTGCTGCACATAGGTTTGCACCAGTGGGACACTAATGGAAGTCCAACAGCCACTTTTAGGATGCCACTAAGTTTACTCAGTGTTTGCTAGTATAATGGCTTAGTAACAATGAGTTTGAGTGTGCAATGCAGAGGTGCTGCACATAGGTTTGCACCAGTGGGACACTAATGGAAGTCCAACAGCCACTTTTAGGATGCCACTAAGTTTACTCAGTGTTTGCTAGTATAATGGCTTAGTGACAATGAGTTTGAGTGTGCAATGCAGAGGTGCTGCACATAGGTTTGCACCAGTGGGACACTAATGGAAGTCCAACAGCCACTTTTAGGAAGCCACTAAGTTTACTCAGTGTTTGCTAGTATAATGGCTTAGTAACAATGAGTTTGAGTGTGCAATGCAGTAGTGCTGCACATAGGTTTGCACCAGTGGGACACTAATGGAAGTCTAACAGCCACTTTTAGGATGCCACTAAGTTTACTCAGTGTTTGCTAGTATAACGGCTTAGTAACAATGAGTTTGAGTGTGCAATGCAGAGGTGCTGCACATAGGTTTGCACCAGTGGGACACTAATGGAAGTCCAACAGCCACTTTTAGGATGCCACTAAGTCTCCTCAGTGATTGCTAGTATAATGGCTTAGTAACAATGAGTTTGAGTGTGCAATGCAGTGGTGCTGCAAATAGCTTTGCACCAGTGGGACACTAATGGAAGTCCAACAGCCACTTTTAGGATGCCACTAAGTTTACTCAGTGTTTGCTAGTATAATGGCTTAGTAACAATGAGTTTGAGTGTGCAATGCAGAGGTGCTGCACATAGCTTTGCACCAGTGGGACACTAATGGAAGTCCAACAGCCACTTTTAGGTTGCCACTAACTTTACTCAGTGTTTGCTAGTATAATGGCTTAGTAACAATGAGTTTGAGTGTGCAATGCAGAGGTGCTGCACATAGGTTTGCACCAGTGGGACACTAATGGAAGTCCAACAGCCACTTTTAGGATGCCACTAAGTTTACTCAGTGTTTGCTAGTATAATGGCTTGGTAACAATGAGTTTGAGTGTGCAATGCAGTGGTGCTGCAAATAGCTTTGCACCAGTGGGACACTAATGGAAGTCCAACAGCCACTTTTAGGATGCCACTAAGTTTACTCAGTGTTTGCTAGTATAATGGCTTAGTAACAATGAGTTTGAGTGTGCAATGCAGAGGTGCTACACATAGGTTTGCACCAGTGGGACACTAATGGAAGTCCAGCAGCCACTTTTAGGATGCCACTAAGTTTACTCAGTGTTTGATAGTATAATGGCTTAGTAACAATGAGTTTGAGTGTGCAATGCAGAGGTGCTGCACATAGGTTTGCACCAGTGGGACACTAATGGAAGTCCAACAGCCACTTTTAGGATGCCACTAAGTTTACTCAGTGTTTGATAGTATAATGGCTTAGTAACAATGAGTTTGAGTGTGCAATGCAGAGGTGCTGCACATAGGTTTGCACCAGTGGGACACTAATGGAAGTCCAACAGCCACTTTTAGGATGCCACTAAGTTTCCTAAGTGATTGCTAGTATAATGGCTTAGTAACAATGAGTTTGAGTGTGCAATGCAGTGGTGCTGCAAATAGCTTTGCACCAGTGGGACACTAATGGAAGTCCAACAGCCACTTTTAGGATGCCACTAAGTTTACTCAGTGTTTGCTAGTATAATGGCTTAGTAACAATGAGTTTGAGTGTGCAATGCAGAGGTGCTGCACATAGGTTTGCACCAGTGGGACACTAATGGAAGTTCAACAGCCACTTTTAGGATGCCACTAAGTTTACTCAGGGTTTGCTAGTATAAAGGCTTAGTAACAATGAGTTTGAGTGTGCAATGCAGTGGTGCTGCAAATAGCTTTGCACCAGTGGGACACTAATGGAAGTCCAACAGCCACTTTTAGGATGCCACTAAGTTTACTCAGTGTTTGCTAGTATAATGGCTTAGTAACAATGAGTTTGAGTGTGCAATGCAGTGGTGCTGCAAATAGCTTTGCACCAGTGGGACACTAATGGAAGTCCAACAGCCACTTTTAGGATGCCACTAAGTTTACTCAGTGTTTGCTAGTATAATGGCTTAGTGACAATGAGTTTGAGTGTGCAATGCAGAGGTGCTGCACATAGGTTTGCACCAGTGGGACACTAATGGAAGTCCAACAGCCACTTTTAGGAAGCCACTAAGTTTCCTCAGTGTTTGCTAGTATAATGGCTTAGTAACAATGAGTTTGAGTGTGCAATGCAGATGTGCTGCACATAGGTTTTCACCAGTGGGACACTAATGGAAGTCCAACAGCCACTTTTAGGATGCCACTAAGTTTACTCAGTGTTTGATAGTATAATGGCTTAGTAACAATGAGTTTGAGTGTGCAATGCAGAGGTGCTGCACATAGGTTTGCACCAGTGGGACACTAATGGAAGTCCAACAGCCACTTTTAGGATGCCACTAAGTTTACTCAGTGTTTGCTAGTATAATGGCTTAGTAACAATGAGTTTGAGTGTGCAATGCAGTGGTGCTGCAAATAGATTTGAACCAGTGGAACACTAATGGAAGTCCAACAGCCACTTTTAGGATGCCACTAAGTTTACTCAGTGTTTGCTAGTATAATGGCTTAGTAACAATGAGTTTGAGTGTGCAATACAGAGGTGCTGCACATAGGTTTGCACCAGTGGGACACTAATGGAAGTCCAAAAGCCACTTTTAGGATGCCACTAAGTTTACTCAGTGTTTGCTAGTATAATGGCTTAGTAACAATGAGTTTGAGTGTGCAATGCAGAGGTGCTGCACATAGGTTTGCACCAGTGGGACACTAATGGAAGTCCAACAGCCACTTTTAGGATGCCACTAAGTTTACTCAGTGTTTGCTAGTATAAATGCTTAGTAACAATGAGTTTGAGTGTGCAATGCACTGGTGCTGCAAATGGCTTTGCACTAGTGGGACACTAATGGAAGTCCAACAGCCACTTTTAGGATGCCACTAAGTTTACTCATTGTTTGCTAGTATAATGGCTTAGTAACAATGAGTTTGAGTGTGCAATGCAGAGGTGCTGCACATAGGTTTGCACCAGTGGGACACTAATGGAAGTCTAACAGCCACTTTTAGGATGCCACTAATTTACTCAGTGTTTGCTAGTATAACGGCTTAGTAACAATGAGTTTGAGTGTGCAATGCAGAGGTGCTGCACATAGGTTTGCACCAGTGGGACACTAATGGAAGTCCAACAGCCACTTTTAGGATGCCACTAAGTCTCCTCAGTGATTGCTAGTATAATGGCTTAGTAACAATGAGTTTGAGTGTGCAATGCAGAGGTGCTGCACATAGCTTTGCACCAGTGGGACACTAATGGAAGTCCAACAGCCACTTTTAGGTTGCCACTAAGTTTACTCAGTGTTTGCTAGTATAATGGCTTAGTAACAATGAGTTTGAGTGTGCAATGCAGAGGTGCTGCACATTGGTTTGCACCAGTGGGACACTAATGGAAGTCCAACAGCCACTTTTAGGATGCCACTAAGTTTACTCAGTGTTTGCTAGTATAATGGCTTGGTAACAATGAGTTTGAGTGTGCAATGCAGTGGTGCTGCAAATAGCTTTGCACCAGTGGGACACTAATGGAAGTCCAACAGCCACTTTTAGGATGCCACTAAGTTTACTCAGTGTTTGCTAGTATAATGGCTTAGTAACAATGAGTTTGAGTGTGCAATGCAGAGGTGCTACACATAGGTTTGCACCAGTGGGACACTAATGGAAGTCCAGCAGCCACTTTTAGGATGCCACTAAGTTTACTCAGTGTTTGATAGTATAATGGCTTAGTAACAATGAGTTTGAGTGTGCAATGCAGAGGTGCTGCACATAGGTTTGCACCAGTGGGACACTAATGGAAGTCCAACAGCCACTTTTAGGATGCCACTAAGTTTACTCAGTGTTTGCTAGTATAATGGCTTAGTAACAATGAGTTTGAGTGTGCAATGCAGTGGTGCTGCAAATAGCTTTGCACCAGTGGAACACTAATGGAAGTCCAACAGCCACTTTTAGGATGCCACTAAGTTTACTCAGTGTTTGCTAGTATAATGGCTTAGTAACAATGAGTTTGAGTGTGCAATGCAGAGGTGCTGCACATAGGTTTGCACCAATGGGACACTAATGGAAGTCCAAAAGCCACTTTTAGGATGCCACTAAGTTTACTCAGTGTTTGCTAGTATAATGGCTTAGTAACAATGAGTTTGAGTGTGCAATGCAGAGGTGCTGTACATAGGTTTGCACCAGTGGGACACTAATGGAAGTCCAACAGCCACTTTTAGAATGCCACTAAGTTTACTCAGTGTTTGCTAGTATAATGGCTTAGTAACAATGAGTTTGAGTGTGCAATATCGAGGTGCTGCACATAGGTTTGCACGAGTGGGACACTAATGGAAGTCCAACAGCCACTTTTAGGATGCCACTAAGTTTACTCAGTGTTTGCTAGTATAATGGCTTAGTAACAATGAGTTTGAGTGTGCAATGCAGAGGTGCTGCACATAGGTTTGCACCAGTGGGACACTAATGGAAGTCCAACAGCCACTTTTAGCATGCCACTAAGTTTACTCAGTGTTTGCTAGTATATTGGCTTAGTAACAATGAGTTTGAGTGTGCAATGCAGAGGTGCTGCACATAGGTTTGCACCAGTGGGACACTAATGGAAGTCCAACAGCCACTTTTAGGATGCCACTAAGTTTACTCAGTGTTTACTAGTATAATGGCTTAGTAACAATGAGTTTGAGTGTGCAATGCAGTGGTGCTGCAAATAGCTTTGCACCAGTGGGACACTAATGGAAGTCCAACAGCCACTTTTAGGTTGCCACTAAGTTTACTCAGTGTTTGCTAGTATAATGGCTTAGTAACAATGAGTTTGAGTGTGCAATGCAGTGGTGCTGCAAATAGCTTTGCACCAGTGGGACACTAATGGAAGTCCAACAGCCACTTTTAGGATGCCACTAAGTTTACTCAGTGTTTGCTAGTATAATGGCTTAGTAACAATGAGTTTGAGTGTGCAATGCAGAGGTGCTGCACATAGGTTTGCACCAGTGGGACACTAATGGAAGTCCAACAGCCACTTTTAGAATGCCACTAAGTTTACTCAGTGTTTGGTAGTATAATGGCTTAGTAACAATGAGTTTGAGTGTGCAATGCAGAGGTGCTGCACATAGGTTTGCACCAGTGGGACACTAATGGAAGTCCAACAGCCACTTTTAGAATGCCACTAAGTTTACTCAGTGTTTGCTAGTATAATGGCTTAGTAACAATGAGTTTGAGTGTGCAATGCAGAGGTGCTGCACATAGGTTTGCACCAGTGGGACACTAATGGAAGTCTAACAGCCACTTTTAGGGTGCCACTAAGTTTACTCAGTGTTTGCTAGTATAACGGCTTAGTAACAATGAGTTTGAGTGTGCAATGCAGAGGTGCTGCACATAGGTTTGCACCAGTGGGACACTAATGGAAGTCCAACAGCCACTTTTAGGATGCCACTAAGTCTCCTCAGTGATTGCTAGTATAATGGCTTAGTAACAATGAGTTTGAGTGTGCAATGCAGTGGTGCTGCAAATAGCTTTGCACCAATAGGACACTAATGGAAGTCCAACAGCCACTTTTAGGATGCCACTAAGTTTACTCAGTGTTTGCTAGTATAATGGCTTAGTAACAATGAGTTTGAGTGTGCAATGCAGAGGTGCTGCACATAGCTTTGCACCAGTGGGACACTAATGGAAGTCCAACAGCCACTTTTAGGTTGCCACTAAGTTTACTCAGTGTTTGCTAGTATAATGGCTTAGTAACAATGAGTTTGAGTGTGCAATGCAGAGGTGCTGCACATAGGTTTGCACCAGTGGGACACTAATGGAAGTCCAACAGCCACTTTTAGGATGCCACTAAGTTTACTCAGTGTTTGCTAGTATAATGGCTTGGTAACAATGAGTTTGAGTGTGCAATGCAGTGGTGCTGCAAATAGCTTTGCACCAGTGGGACACTAATGGAAGTCCAACAGCCACTTTTAGGATGCCACTAAGTTTACTCAGTGTTTGCTAGTATAATGGCTTAGTAACAATGAGTTTGAGTGTGCAATGCAGTGGTGCTACACATAGGTTTGCACCAGTGGGACACTAATGGAAGTCCAGCAGCCACTTTTAGGATGCCACTAAGTTTACTCAGTGTTTGATAGTATAATGGCTTAGTAACAATGAGTTTGAGTGTGCAATGCAGAGGTGCTGCACATAGGTTTGCACCAGTGGGACACTAATGGAAGTCCAACAGCCACTTTTAGGATGCCACTAAGTTTACTCAGTGTTTGCTAGTATAATGGCTTAGTAACAATGAGTTTGAGTGTGTAATGCAGTGGTGCTGCAAATAGCTTTGCACCAGTGGAACACTAATGGAAGTCCAACAGCCACTTTTAGGATGCCACTAAGTTTACTCAGTGTTTGCTAGTATAATGGCTTAGTAACAATGAGTTTGAGTGTGCAATGCAGAGGTGCTGCACATAGGTTTGCACCAGTGGGACACTAATGGAAGTCCAACAGCCACTTTTAGGATGCCACTAAGTTTCCTCAGTGTTTGATAGTATAATGGATTAGTAACAATGAGTTTGAGTGTGCAATGCAGAGGTGCAGCACATAGGTTTGCACCAGTGGGACACTAATGGAAGTCCAACAGCCACTTTTAGGATGCCACTAAGTTTTCTCAGTGTTTGCTAGTATAATGGCTTAATAAGAATGAGTTTGAGTGTGCAATGCAGAGGTGCTGCAAATAGCTTTGCACCAGTGGGACACTAATGGAAGTCCAACAGCCACTTTTAGGATGCCACTAAGTTTACTCAGTGTTTGCTAGTATAATGGCTTAGTAACAATGAGTTTGACTGTGCAATGCAGAGGTGCTGCACATAGGTTTGCACCAGTGGGACACTAATGGAAGTCCAACAGCCACTTTTAGGATGCCACTAAGTTTACTCAGTGTTTGCTAGTATAATGGCTTAGTAACATTGAGTTTGAGTGTGCAATGCAGAGGATCTGCACATAGGTTTGCACGAGTGGGACACCAATGGAAGTCCAACAGCCACTTTTAGGATGCCACTAAGTTTACTCAGTGTTTGCTAGTATAATGGCTTAGTAACAATGAGTTTGAGTGTGCAATGCAGAGGTGCTGCACATAGGTTTGCACCAGTGGGACACTAATGGAAGTCCAACAGCCTCTTTTAGGATGCCACTAAGTTTACTTAGTGTTTGCTAGTATAATGGCTTAGTAACAATGAGTTTGATTGTGCAATGCAGAGGTGCTGCACATAGGTTTGCACCAGTGGGACACTAATGGAAGTCCAACAGCCACTTTTAGGATGCCACTAAGTTTACTCAGTGTTTACTAGTATAATGGCTTAGTAACAATGAGTTTGAGTGTGCAATGCAGTGGTGCTGCAAATAGCTTTGCACCAGGGGGACACTAATGGAAGTCAAACAGCCACTTTTAGGATGCCACTAAGTTTACTCAGTGTTTGCTAGTATAATGGCTTAGTAACAATGAGTTTGAGTGTGCAATGCAGAGGTGCTGCACATAGGTTTGCACAAGTGGGACACTAATGGAAGTCCAACAGCCACTTTTAGGATGCAACTAAGTTTACTCAGTGTTTGCTAGTATAATGGCTTAGTAACAATGAGTTTGAGTGTGCAATGCAGTGGTGCTGCAAATAGCTTTGCACCAGTGGGACACTAATGGAAGTCCAACAGACACTTTTAGGATGCCACTAAGTTTACTCAGTGTTTGCTAGTATAATGGCTTAGTAAAAATGAGCTTGAGTGTGCAATGCAGAGGTGCTGCACATAGGTTTGCACCAGTGGGACACTAATGGAAGTCCAACAGCCACTTTTAGGATGCCACTAAGTTTACTCAGTGTTTGCTAGTATAATGGCTTAGTAACAATGAGTTTGAGTGTGCAATGCAGAGGTGCTGCACATAGGTTTGCACCAGTGGGACACTAATGGAAGTCCAACAGCCACTTTTAGGATGCCACTAAGTTTACTCAGTGTTTGCTAGTATAATGGCTTAGTAACAATGAGTTTGAGTGTGCAATGCAGAGGTGCTGCACATAGGTTTGCACCAGTGGGACACTAATGGAAGTCCAACAGCCAGTTTTAGAATGCCACTAAGTTTACTCAGTGTTTGCTAGTATAATGGCTTAGTAACAATGAGTTTGAGTGTGCAATGCAGAGGTGCTGCACATAGGTTTGCACGAGTGGGACACTAATGGAAGTCCAACAGCCACTTTTAGGATGCCACTAAGTTGACTCAGTGTTTGCTAGTATAATGGCTTAGTAACAATGAGTTTGAGTGTGCAATGCAGTGGTGCTGCAAATAGCTTTGCACCAGTGGAATACTAATGGAAGTCCAACAGCCACTTTTAGGATGCCACTAAGTTTACTCAGTGTTTGCTAGTATAATGGCTTAGTAACAATGAGTTTGAGTGTGCAATGCTGAGGTGCTGCACATAGGTTTGCACCAGTGGGACACTAATGGAAGTCCAACAGCCACTTTTAGGATGCCACTAAGTTTACTCAGTGTTTGCTAGTATAATGGCTTAGTAACAATAAGTTTGAGTTTGCAATGCAGAGGTGCTGCACATAGGTTTGCACCAGTGGGAACCTAATGGAAGTCCAACAGCCACTTTTAGGATGCCACTAAGTTTCCTCAGTGTTTGCTAGTATAATGGCTTAGTAACAATGAGTTTGAGTGTGCAATGCAGAGGTGCTGCACATAGGTTTGCACCAGTGGGACACTAATGGAAGTCCAACAGCCACTTTTAGGATGCCACTAAGTTTACTCAGTGTTTGCTAGTATAATGGCTTAATAACAATGAGTTTGAGTGTGCAATGCAGTGGTGCTGCAAATAGATTTGCACCAGTGGGAAACTAATGGAAGTCCAACAGCCACTTTTAGGATGCAACTAAGTTTACTCAGTGTTTGCTAGTATAATGACTTAGTGACAATGAGTTTGAGTGTGCAATGCAGAGGTGCTGCACATAGGTTTGCACCAGTGGGACACTAATGGAAGTCCAACAGCCACTTTTAGGATGCCACTAAGTTTACTCAGTGTTTGCTAGTATAATGGCTTAGTAACAATGAGTTTGAGTGTGCAATGCAGAGGTGCTGCACATAGGTTTGCACCAGTGGGACACTAATGGAAGTCCAACAGCCACTTTTAGGATGCCACTAAGTTTACTCAGTGTTTGCTAGTATAATGGCTTAGTAACAATGAGTTTGAGTTTGCAATGCAGAGTTGCTGTACATAGGTTTGCACCAGTGGGACACTAATGGAAGTCCAACAGCCACTTTTAGAATGCCACTAAGTTTACTCAGTGTTTGCTAGTATAATGGCTTAGTAACAATGAGTTTGAGTGTGCAATGCAGAGGTGCTGCACATAGGTTTGCACGATTGGGACACTAATGGAAGTCCAACAGCCACTTTTAGGATGCCACTAAGTTTACTCAGTGTTTGCTAGTATAATGGCTTAGTAACAATGAGTTTGAGTGTGCAATGCAGAGGTGCTGCACATAGGTTTGCACCAGTGGGACACTAATGGAAGTCCAACAGCCACTTTTAGGATGCCACTAAGTTTACTCAGTGTTTGCTAGTATAATGGCTTAGTAACAATGAGTTTGAGTGTGCAATGCAGAGGTGCTGCACATAGGTTTGCACCAGTGGGACACTAATGGAAGTCCAACAGCCACTTTTAGGATGCCACTAAGTTTACTCAGTGTTTGCTAGTATAATGGCTTAGTAACAATGAGTTTGAGTGTGCTATGCAGAGGTGCTGCACATAGGTTTGCACCAGTGGGACACTAATGGAAGTCCAACAGCCACTTTTAGGATGCCACTAAGTTTACTCAGTGTTTACTAGTATAATGGCTTAGCAACAATGAGTTTGAGTGTGCAATGCAGTGGTGCTGCAAATAGCTTTGCACCAGTGGGACACTAATGGAAGTCCAACAGCCACTTTTAGGATGCCACTAAGTTTACTCAGTGTTTGCTAGTTTAATGGCTTAGTAACAATGAGTTTGAGTGTGCAATGCAGTGGTGCTGCAAATAGCTTTGCACCAGTGGGACACTAATGGAAGTCGAACAGCCACTTTTAGGATGCCACTAAGTTTACTCAGTGTTTGCTAGTATAATGGCTTAGTAACAATGAGTTTGAGTGTGCAATGCAGAGGTGCTGCAAATAGGTTTGCACCAGTGGGACACTAATGGAAGTCCAACAGCCACTTTTAAGATGCCACAAAGTTTACTCAGTGTTTGCTAGTATAATGGCTTAGTAACAATGAGTTTGAGTGTGCAATGCAGAGGTGCTGCACATAGGTTTGCACCAGTGGGACACTAATGGAAGTCCAACAGCCACTTTTAGGATGCCACTAAGTTTACTCAGTGTTTGCTAGTATAATGGCTTAGTAACAATGAGTTTGAGTGTGCAATGCAGAGGTGCTGCACATAGGTTTGCACCAGTGGGACACTATTGGAAGTCCAACAGCCACTTTTAGCATGCCACTAAGTTTACTCAGTGTTTGCTAGTATAATGGTTTAATAACAATGAGTTTGAGTGTGCAATGCAGTGGTGCTGCAAATAGCTTTGCACCAGTGGGACACTAATGTAAGTCCAACAGCCACTTTTAGGATGCCACTAAGTTTACTCAGTGTTTGCTAGTATAATGGCTTAGTAACAATGAGTTTGAGTGTGCAATGCAGAGGTGCTGCACATAGGTTTGCACGATTGGGACACTAATGGAAGTCCAACAGCCACTTTTAGGATGCCACTAAGTTTACTCAGTGTTTGCTAGTATAATGGCTTAGTAACAATGAGTTTGAGTGTGCAATGCAGAGGTGCTGCACATAGGTTTGCACCAGTGGGACACTAATGGAAGTCCAACAGCCACATTTAGGATGCCACTAAGTTTACTCAGTGTTTGCTAGTATAATGGCTTAGTAACAATGAGTTTGAGTGTGCAATGCAGAGGTGCTGCACATAGGTTTGCACAAGTGGGACACTAATGGAAGTCCAACAGCCACTTTTAGGATGCCACTAAGTTGACTCAGTGTTTGCTAGTATAATGGCTTAGTAACAATGAGTTTGAGTGTGCAATGCAGTGGTGCTGCAAATAGCTTTGCACCAGTGGAATACTAATGGAAGTCCAACAGCCACTTTTAGGATGCCACTAAGTTTACTCAGTGTTTGCTAGTATAATGGCTTAGTAACAATGAGTTTGAGTGTGCAATGCTGAGGTGCTGCACATAGGTTTGCACCAGTGGGACACTAATGGAAGTCCAACAGCCACTTTTAGGATGCCACTAAGTTTACTCAGTGTTTGCTAGTATAATGGCTTAGTAACAATGAGTTTGAGTGTGCAATGCAGAGGTGCTGCACATAGGTTTGCACCAGTGGGACACTAATGGAAGTCCAACAGCCACTTTTAGGATGCCACTAAGTTTACTCAGTGTTTGCTAGTATAATGGCTTAGTAACAATGAGTTTGAGTGTGCAATGCAGAGGTGCTGCACATAGGTTTGCACCAGTGGGACACTATTGGAAGTCCAACAGCCACTTTTAGCATGCCACTAAGTTTACTCAGTGTTTGCTAGTATAATGGTTTAATAACAATGAGTTTGAGTGTGCAATGCAGTGGTGCTGCAAATAGCTTTGCACCAGTGGGACACTAATGTAAGTCCAACAGCCACTTTTAGGATGCCACTAAGTTTACTCAGTGTTTGCTAGTATAATGGCTTAGTAACAATGAGTTTGAGTGTGCAATGCAGAGGTGCTGCACATAGGTTTGCACGATTGGGACACTAATGGAAGTCCAACAGCCACTTTTAGGATGCCACTAAGTTTACTCAGTGTTTGCTAGTATAATGGCTTAGTAACAATGAGTTTGAGTGTGCAATGCAGAGGTGCTGCACATAGGTTTGCACCAGTGGGACACTAATGGAAGTCCAACAGCCACATTTAGGATGCCACTAAGTTTACTCAGTGTTTGCTAGTATAATGGCTTAGTAACAATGAGTTTGAGTGTGCAATGCAGAGGTGCTGCACATAGGTTTGCACAAGTGGGACACTAATGGAAGTCCAACAGCCACTTTTAGGATGCCACTAAGTTGACTCAGTGTTTGCTAGTATAATGGCTTAGTAACAATGAGTTTGAGTGTGCAATGCAGTGGTGCTGCAAATAGCTTTGCACCAGTGGAATACTAATGGAAGTCCAACAGCCACTTTTAGGATGCCACTAAGTTTACTCAGTGTTTGCTAGTATAATGGCTTAGTAACAATGAGTTTGAGTGTGCAATGCTGAGGTGCTGCACATAGGTTTGCACCAGTGGGACACTAATGGAAGTCCAACAGCCACTTTTAGGATGCCACTAAGTTTACTCAGTGTTTGCTAGTATAATGGCTTAGTAACAATGAGTTTGAGTGTGCAATGCAGAGGTGCTGCAAATAGGTTTGCACCAGTGGGACACTAATGGAAGTCCAACAGCCACTTTTAGGATGCCACAAAGTTTACTCAGTGTTTGCTAGTATAATGGCTTAGTAACAATGAGTTTGAGTGTGCAATGCAGAGGTGCTGCACATAGGTTTGCACCAGTGGGACACTAATGGAAGTCCAACAGCCACTTTTAGGATGCCACTAAGTTTACTCAGTGTTTGCTAGTATAATGGCTTAGTAACAATGAGTTTGAGTGTGCAATGCAGAGGTGCTGCACATAGGTTTGCACCAGTGGAACACTAATGGAAGTCCAACAGCCACTTTTAGGATGCCACTAAGTTTACTCAGTGTTTGCTAGTATAATGGTTTAATAACAATGAGTTTGAGTGTGCAATGCAGTGGTGCTGCAAATAGCTTTGCACCAGTGGGACACTAATGGAAGTCCAACAGCCACTTTTAGGATGCCACTAAGTTTACTCAGTGTTTGCTAGTATAATGGCTTAGTAACAATGAGTTTGAGTGTGCAATGCAGAGGTGATGCACATAGGTTTGCACCAGTGGGAACCTAATGGAAGTCCAACAGCCACTTTTAGGATTCCACTAAGTTTCCTCAGTGTTTGATAGTATAATGGGTTAGTAACAATGAGTTTGAGTGTGCAATGCAGAGGTGCTGCACATAGGTTTGCACCAGTGGGACACTAATGGAAGTCCAACAGCCACTTTTAGGATGCCACTAAGTTTACTCAGTGTTTGCTAGTATAATGGCTTAATAACAATGAGTTTGAGTGTGCAATGCAGTGGTGCTGCAAATAGTTTTGCACCAGTGGGACACTAATGGAAGTCCAACAGCCACTTTTAGGATGCCACTAAGTTTACTCAGTGTTTGCTAGTATAATGGCTTAGTAACAATGAGTTTGAGTGTGCAATGCTGAGGTGCTGCACATAGGTTTGCACCAGTGGGACACTAATGGAAGTCCAACAGCCACTTTTAGGATGCCACTAAGTTTACTCAGTGTTTGCTAGTATAATGGCTTAGTAACAATGAGTTTGAGTGTGCAATGCAGAGGTGCTGCACATAGGTTTGCACCAGTGGGAACCTAATGGAAGTCCAACAGCCACTTTTAGGATGCCACTAAGTTTCCTCAGTGTATGCTAGTATAATGGCTTAGTAACAATGAGTTTGAGTGTGCAATGCAGTGGTGCTGCAAATAGATTTGCACCAGTGGGACACTAATGGAAGTCCAACAGCCACTTTTAGGATGCCACTAAGTTTACTCAGTGTTTGCTAGTATAATGGCTAAGTGACAATGAGTTTGAGTGTGCAATGCAGAGGTGCTGCACATAGGTTTGCACCAGTGGGACACTAATGGAAGTCCAACAGCCACTTTTAGGATGCCACTAAGTTTACTCAGTGTTTGCTAGTATAATGGCTTAGTAACAATGAGTTTGAGTGTGCAATGCAGAGGTGCTGCACATAGGTTTGCACCAGTGGGACACTAATGGAAGTCCAACAGCCACTTTTAGGATTCCACTAAGTTTACTCAGTGTTTGCTAGTATAATGGCTTAGTAACAATGAGTTTGAGTTTGCAATGCAGAGTTGCTGTACATAGGTTTGCACCAGTGGGACACTAATGGAAGTCCAACAGCCACTTTTAGAATGCCACTAAGTTTACTCAGTGTTTGCTAGTATAATGGCTTAGTAACAATGAGTTTGAGTGTGCAATGCAGAGGTGCTGCACATAGGTTTGCACGATTGGGACACTAATGGAAGTCCAACAGCCACTTTTAGGATGCCACTAAGTTTACTCAGTGTTTGCTAGTATAATGGCTTAGTAACAATGAGTTTGAGTGTGCAATGCAGAGGTGCTGCACATAGGTTTGCACCAGTGGGACACTAATGGAAGTCCAACAGCCACTTTTAGGATGCCACTAAGTTTACTCAGTGTTTGCTAGTATAATGGCTTAGTAACAATGAGTTTGAGTGTGCAATGCAGAGGTGCTGCACATAGGTTTGCACCAGTGGGACACTAATGGAAGTCCAACAGCCACTTTTAGGATGCCACTAAGTTTACTCAGTGTTTGCTAGTATAATGGCTTAGTAACAATGAGTTTGAGTGTGCTATGCAGAGGTGCTGCACATAGGTTTGCACCAGTGGGACACTAATGGAAGTCCAACAGCCACTTTTAGGATGCCACTAAGTTTACTCAGTGTTTACTAGTATAATGGCTTAGTAACAATGAGTTTGAGTGTGCAATGCAGTGGTGCTGCAAATAGCTTTGCACCAGTGGGACACTAATGGAAGTCCAACAGCCACTTTTAGGATGCCACTAAGTTTACTCAGTGTTTGCTAGTTTAATGGCTTAGTAACAATGAGTTTGAGTGTGCAATGCAGAGGTGCTGCACATAGGTTTGCACCAGTGGGACACTAATAGAAGTCCAACAGCCACTTTTAGGATGCCACTAAGTTTACTCAGTGTTTGCTAGTATAATGGCTTAGTAACAATGAGTTTGAGTGTGCAATGCAGAGGTGCTGCAAATAGGTTTGCACCAGTGGGACACTAATGGAAGTCCAACAGCCACTTTTAAGATGCCACAAAGTTTACTCAGTGTTTGCTAGTATAATGGCTTAGTAACAATGAGTTTGAGTGTGCAATGCAGAGGTGCTGCACATAGGTTTGCACCAGTGGGACACTAATGGAAGTCCAACAGCCACTTTTAGGATGCCACTAAGTTTACTCAGTGTTTGCTAGTATAATGGCTTAGTAACAATGAGTTTGAGTGTGCAATGCAGAGGTGCTGCACATAGGTTTGCACCAGTGGGACACTAATGGAAGTCCAACAGCCACTTTTAGGATGCCACTAAGTTTACTCAGTGTTTGCTAGTATAATGGTTTAATAACAATGAGTTTGAGTGTGCAATGCAGTGGTGCTGCAAATAGCTTTGCACCAGTGGGACACTAATGTAAGTCCAACAGCCACTTTTAGGATGCCACTAAGTTTACTCAGTGTTTGCTAGTATAATGGCTTAGTAACAATGAGTTTGAGTGTGCAATGCAGAGGTGCTGCACATAGGTTTGCACGATTGGGACACTAATGGAAGTCCAACAGCCACTTTTAGGATGCCACTAAGTTTACTCAGTGTTTGCTAGTATAATGGCTTAGTAACAATGAGTTTGAGTGTGCAATGCAGAGGTGCTGCACATAGGTTTGCACCAGTGGGACACTAATGGAAGTCCAACAGCCACATTTAGGATGCCACTAAGTTTACTCAGTGTTTGCTAGTATAATGGCTTAGTAACAATGAGTTTGAGTGTGCAATGCAGAGGTGCTGCACATAGGTTTGCACAAGTGGGACACTAATGGAAGTCCAACAGCCACTTTTAGGATGCCACTAAGTTGACTCAGTGTTTGCTAGTATAATGGCTTAGTAACAATGAGTTTGAGTTTGCAATGCAGTGGTGCTGCAAATAGCTTTGCACCAGTGGAATACTAATGGAAGTCCAACAGCCACTTTTAGGATGCCACTAAGTTTACTCAGTGTTTGCTAGTATAATGGCTTAGTAACAATGAGTTTGAGTGTGCAATGCTGAGGTGCTGCACATAGGTTTGCACCAGTGGGACACTAATGGAAGTCCAACAGCCACTTTTAGGATGCCACTAAGTTTACTCAGTGTTTGCTAGTATAATGGCTTAGTAACAATGAGTTTGAGTGTGCAATGCAGAGGTGCTGCAAATAGGTTTGCACCAGTGGGACACTAATGGAAGTCCAACAGCCACTTTTAGGATGCCACTAAGTTTACTCAGTGTTTGCTAGTATAATGGCTTAGTAACAATGAGTTTGAGTGTGCAATGCAGAGGTGCTGCACATAGGTTTGCACCAGTGGGACACTAATGGAAGTCCAACAGCCACTTTTAGGATGCCACTAAGTTTACTCAGTGTTTGCTAGTATAATGGCTTAGTAACAATGAGTTTGAGTGTGCAATGCAGAGGTGCTGCACATAGGTTTGCACCAGTGGGACACTAATGGAAGTCCAACAGCCACTTTTAGGATGCCACTAAGTTTACTCAGTGTTTGCTAGTATAATGGCTTAGTAACAATGAGTTTGAGTGTGCAATGCAGAGGTGCTGCACATAGGTTTGCACCAGTGGGACACTAATGGAAGTCCAACAGCCACTTTTAGGATGCCACTAAGTTTACTCAGTGTTTGCTAGTATAATGGCTTAGTAACAATGAGTTTGAGTGTGCAATGCAGAGGTGCTGCACATAGGTTTGCACCAGTGGAACACTAATGGAAGTCCAACAGCCACTTTTAGGATGCCACTAAGTTTACTCAGTGTTTGCTAATATAATGGTTTAATAACAATGAGTTTGAGTGTGCAATGCAGTGGTGCTGCAAATAGCTTTGCACCAGTGGGACTCTAATGGAAGTCCAACAGCCACTTTTAGGATGCCACTAAGTTTACTCAGTGTTTGCTAGTATAATGGCTTAGTAACAATGAGTTTGAGTGTGCAATGCAGAGGTGCTGCACATAGGTTTGCACCAGTGGGAACCTAATGGAAGTCCAACAGCCACTTTTAGGATGCCACTAAGTTTCCTCAGTGTTTGATAGTATAATGGGTTAGTAACAATGAGTTTGAGTGTGCAATGCAGAGGTGCTGCACATAGGTTTGCACCAGTGGGACACTAATGGAAGTCCAACAGCCACTTTTAGGATGCCACTAAGTTTACTCAGTGTTTGCTAGTATAATGGCTTAATAACAATGAGTTTGAGTGTGCAATGCAGTGGTGCTGCAAATAGTTTTGCACCAGTGGGACACTAATGGAAGTCCAACAGCCACTTTTAGGATGCCACTAAGTTTACTCAGTGTTTGCTAGTATAAAGCAGAGTGAAGGCAGATAGCCGTAACGTACATGACTGAGGCAGTGATAGATCCAGGAAAGGGTTAAGGAGTAAGGGATGGGGTTTTTACCTAAGGAATGTGGTGGTGGTCAGCAAGCAGGAGGAGAGATGGGGGCAGGGGCCATATAAGAAATAGGTCCCATGTTAAGGTGTCATTCCTTTGTCCTGGACTCAAAGACTGAACCAGCAGTTTGGATGCCTTGCTGAGGAGCGTTCAGACAGCGGCTTTGACGTGTAGGCCCGAATGGATTCAGGCCCAGCTAGACGAATTGCTGAAGAGTGCCCGGGATACAGCATCTGTCCCTTCTGAACTTTCTGAACATCAAACTCTAAGAAGATCCAGACCTCCTGAGAGACTAACTTCTGAAATGGCCAATAGGACTCACAATAGGATCATAAGTCCTTCTGTTACTTCTAGGAAAAGAGCAAAGCGCAGCACAGCCTCTGATCCTTCTTACAAACCAGGAAGGAAACTACAGAACCAGAAGAACAAGGGACAGAGAAAAGAGCCCGACCATCTAACCAGAGAGACACCAAGAAGTGCAAGGAGAAAGTCCAGCTCTACTGAGGTGCCAGCCAGAGAAGCAGCCACACAAGCTACAACTGACGTGACGACAGCCCACCATGAATCCTTAGAACTTCCTCAACAAACTTTGCATCATTCTAGAGGACATCATACGGCCTCACCCCAGGAAATGAACCAACACGGGGGGATGGGCTTAGGACACACAACATTTCCGGATCCGGGTTCTCATTACACGAGGAGTGGTAGGAATCCAAAAAGACAACTGCGCAAAAGTACTTTAACCAAACAAAGACTTCATCGGCCGGCTCAGGATGTGAGTCAGGCAATAAATCTACAGCTACAAGACTCAGAAGAGATTCCAGACAATGACTATGACACAGATAACGACTCCCCACTAGAGGGCAGCAGCACGCAGCGCTTCAATAATGAAGGGGCTGTAGAGACTATAACTAATACGTCACGGACGGCTGGTCAACCTAGGACGCAGCCAGGTATTGGTGAGAACACTTTTTCTTGTCCTATATCTAGTGTAACAATACCTGTAATGAGTCCAGTGGGCGCAGTTGGGGGTACAGTTCCCGGCAATGTAGGATGGGATCTTAATTCAGTAGTACAGCAATTAGTGTCAGGGGTTAAGGAGGCTTTGAGTCAGTCTAGCTTACCCATAACTTCTTCTCCTATTGCTGCATGGTGTGGAAATGGTCGCCGGACATCGGAGGTGGTAAGTCAGTCGTGTGCTGATGCAGACACACAGGAGGACGCAGTAAATTCACAAGGGGTTACATTATCTGATGCAGCAAAAGGAGAATTATATGTATGTTTTGAGGGTCCTCTAGGAATTCATTTGAAACAGGAGGTTAGGGAGAAGATTTGGGCCGACGAATATGTGGAAATATTTTCATTATTGCCCTTAGAAAAATATAACTTGGATAGAGTAAGGTTTGATGAGAGGAAAAGAGAGGAACAAGAAAGACGGTATTGTCTCATCCCCCAAACATTTAGCAATTGGTTCCAGGCCTTTGCCATCTTAGCAAGTGTAATAGGCCAAAAAACTCCTGAACATTGCTCTGCCTTATTTTGTTACATGAATTCTATCGGGGAGGCGCACCGTGTGTATGGAGGTTTAGCATGGCTGCGCTATGATGAGCAGTTTCGCCAACGAAAGGCTGGTCGCCAAGGGATTTGTTGGGATCACAAAGATATTGGTTTATGGATGAGTCTCATGACAGCGCCACGTGGGGTTAATCAGCCCTTTCAGGGCTATGTCGGCAGATCATCAGCAATCGGATTGTCGGCAGCAAACAGAAAAGGTTGCTGCTGGCAGTTCAATGATAGCCAGTGCAGATTCGGAAACACATGCAGGTACAAACATGAATGCACCTTCTGTAGTGGAAACCATAGCCTATCAAAATGCTTTAAACGAAATAAAACCCCAACAGCAGAGATTAACCAAAAAGGGAGAAACCCCAATTAGACTCGGGGAGATGGTGGGCTATCTAAGCAGGTACCCAGATAGAAAAGCAGCACAATTGCTGGGGGAGGGTTTCTCAGAAGGTTTTAAGATCCCATCTACTTCAGGCCCATTAACCTGTTCTCGTAACCTTGCTTCAGCTTATACATATTCTCACATTGTCTCCACAAAACTAAACAAAGAAATTGACCTGGGCCGCATGGCAGGTCCATTCCCCAAAATGCCAATAGAAAACTTAAGGGTCTCTCCATTGGGAGTGGTCCCAAAGAAGGAACCCAATAAGTTTAGGCTGATCCATCATCTGTCCTTCCCTCATGGAAGCTCAGTTAATGATGGAATCGATCAGGAACTTTGCACAGTCTCGTATACTTCATTTGATACAGCGATTGCATGGGTTCAGAAGTACGGCAGAGGAGCTTTAATGGCAAAAACAGACATTGAAGCTGCCTTTAGACTCTTACCAGTCCATCCAGAAAGCTTCCATCTCTTGGGTTGTCAGTGGCAGGTTTTATGTAGACTTGTGTTTACCCATGGGCTGCTCCATCTCTTGGGTTGTCAGTGGCAGGGAAGGTTTTATGTAGACTTGTGTTTACCGATGGGCTGCTCCATCTCATGCTCCTTGTTTGAATCATTTAGCACATTTTTGGAGTGGGTAGTAAAGAAGGAAGCCGGCGTGCGTTCTGTCCTGCATTATCTAGATGATTTCCTATGTATAGGTCCACCAAAGTAAATTGTTTGTGCTTCATTATTGGCAGCGATTCAGTCGGTTTTTAAGCGTTTCGGAGTACCGTTAGCATCAGATAAAACAGAAGGCCCGTCTACACTTATCAAGTTTTTAGGAATTTTGATTGACAGTGAGGCCATGGAGTGCAGATTACCGGATGACAAGGTCAGTGATCTGCTGGAGGCAGTCAGAGAAGCTAGATCTCACCGTAAGATCAGATTAAAGGATCTACAATCGCTGTTAGGAAAAATGAACTTTGCGTGTCGCATTATTCCAATGGGTAGAGTTTTTTGTAGGCGCCTAGCTGCAGCTACCTCAGGCATAACCTTTCCACATCACTTTGTGCGGCTGGCTAGAACATTAAAGGACGATCTGGCGGTATGGGAACAGTTCTTAATGGAGTTTAATGGGAGGTCATTGTGGATCAGACCACCGGTTTCAAATTTTGATCTAGACATCCACACTGATGCAGCGGGGTCAACTGGTTTTGGTGCATATTGTTCTGGACAGTGGTGTGCAGATAGGTGACCAGAGAGTTGGAGAAACAATGGGTTAACACGAAACTTAGTACTCCTTGAATTGTTCCCCATAGTGGTTGCTTGTGAAATTTGGTGCAATATTTTCCAAAACCGAAAAGTGAGATTTCATTGTGATAACTTGGGAGTTGTAGAAGTCATCAACAAACAATCAGCTTCTTCCCTGCCTGTTGTTACGTTGCTGCGTCATCTAGTGCTGCGCTGCTTAAAGTCAAATTGTCAGATTACAGCTGTGCATGTCCCCGGTGTTTGCAATTCTGTGGCTGATGCTCTGTCTCGTTTTCAGTGGGACAGATTCCGTTCGTTAGCCCCGATGGCAGAGGTACAAGGCAAGAAGTGTCCGGATTTTCTGTGGTCACTGCCAGTGACACCGCATACGCTCTGATAGAACGGTCTGTGGGTGTAAGCACATGGCAGAGGTACCAGTCAGCGTGGAGGGAATGGGAAGACTTGTGTGCTCTAGTGGCACATGATGCCAGTGTACATGACAATGTTTCCTTGTTGTTATTTTACATTAGCAGGGCCTTTGTGGACGGTACTTCATTGTCCAGTATTAATAGTAAAATGTCTGGATTAGCCTTTTGGTTTAAGTTGCACGACTTCACTGATTACACAAAGCATTTTTTAGTTAAGCAGGCCCTAAAGGGTTACAGGAAAAGTTGTAAGAAGACCAGAGATAAACGGCGTCCGATTTCTTTCCAGTTATTGCAGCAGATACTGAGTGTACTAGGCCGAGTCTGTAGCAGTCCGTTTGAAGTGTTACTCTTTAGTTGTGCATTCACACTGGCCTTTTTTGGAGCTTTTAGAATCAGCGAGTTAGTGTCGAGTAGCTCCACCAGAAGTGGGGGTCTACAAGCTGAGGACGTGCATCAGTACACAGACAGAGGGGGTCTACAAGCTGAGGACGTGCATCAGTACACAGACAGAGGGGGTCTACAAGCCGAGGACGTGCATCAGTACACAGACAGATTGGAATGTTTTCTGGCAAAGTCAAAAACTGATCAACAGGGTAGAGGAAAATGGATCACATTGTTTCCTTTAAGCGGTTCCAGGGCCTGCCCGGTCATCTGTTTTAGAAACTATGTCTCAATAAGGCCAAATATCCAAGGTTCATTGCTAATTCATGAGGATTGTAAGTCATTGTCACAATTTCAATTCACAGCAGTTCTTAAAAAATGCCTGACAATATTGGGAGAGTCTCCAAATGCATTCACTTCACACTCATTTAGGATAGGAGCAGCCACAGAAGCGGCTAGATGGGGCTTAGGGCCTGACATAGTTAAAAAAATCGGGAGATGGGAATCGAGCAGATTTAAGAGCTACATTAGATTGCATTTATTATAAATGGCGTACATGTATATATATGTGTACTTTTTGGTAATCTTATAGTAGTTGTCTTCATTTAGACAATTGTGTGATAATTGTGTTTTTGTTTTTGTTTTAGCTGAACAGCAATGCCTGGTTTGGATCATGGGACATTCATTTGTTTTTTGGGGGGCCTTACGTGCAGCAGTCAGGCCTAATGGCAAACAGTTGGGGTTGCCCAGTTCCTGGGCACGGGTGACATGGATAGGAAAGAGGGGAATGCAGTGGCATCAGCTGTTAAAAGAAATCCAGTATCATGTGGAGTTCTACCGCCCCCCGGACGTCTTACTTATCCATTTAGGTGGTAATGATTTAGCAATAAGAACATCAAGACATTTAGTTAGGAACATAAAGCTTGATATGTTGAATTTATGGAGGTCTTACCCAGAAACAGTGGTGGTCTGGTCGGATATAGTAGCTAGACAAATGTGGAGAACAGCGCGATCAGTGGCTCGCATCAATAATACAAGGATAAAGGTTAATAAAAAAATAACAAAATTTGTGTTGGAAAACGGAGGGGTGGCCATACGTCACCAGATGCTGGAAAATACAAAGGAACATTTTTGGAGAGATGATAAGGTACATCTTAATGACATTGGCATTGATATATGGATGTTGGGAATACAAGAAGGAGTAGAACGAGCCATTAAGTTGTGGAGGAACTCACTCTTGTAAGGTGTCACAAGAGCGAGTCTTGGCGGGATGTGGTTGTTTAAACCCCCTCTTTGTTGGTTGGAGAATTATGTTTTTAATGGGGTCCCTGGGCCAGAGCTCAGCGGACAGTGGAATATGGGTCCCTGGGGAGGAGCTCAGTGGACAGTGGAATAGATGGGTCCCTGGGGAGGAGCTCAGCGGACACAAGGAAAATGATCAAGGGGTATACCCAGATTCCCCCTTGAGCTAGGGTACACGGCGGAGGGGGATATGGGGCTGGGATTTATAACAACCACATCTCTGGGCCGATAATCTTGTTTTTCTTGTTGATGTTTTTTCTTATAAAATAAAGGGCTGCTGTGGCCAAAATTTTAATCCATGTCACGCAGTGTGTGGTGTCTTATTTATTAGGTTACCAGGAGCGCAATTCACTAGTCCATCAGTCAAGCAGAGTGAAGGCAGATAGCCGTAACGTACATGACTGAGGCAGTGATAGATCCAGGAAAGGGTTAAGGAGTAAGGGATGGGGTTTTTACCTAAGGAATGTGGTGGTGGTCAGCAAGCAGGAGGAGAGATGGGGGCAGGGGCCATATAAGAAATAGGTCCCATGTTAAGGTGTCATTCCTTTGTCCTGGACTCAAAGACTGAACCAGCAGTTGTCCCACCCACCCTCCCTATAATAAAGGGAAATGTATCAATATCAGGACTTTGCAACACTGTCAATATTCTAACAATGTTATGGTATTCAACATCATCGGTATTTTATCAACATTATTAGTATTGTATCAATTGTTATCAGTAATGTATCCAAATTGTCAATGTCATATCAACATATTAATATTGTATTAACATTTTAATATTGTATGTTACAGCAGCATTTGGCGGCGGGATGTGGTTGTTTAAACCCCCTCTTTGTTGGTTGGAGAATTATGTTTTTAATGGGGTCCCTGGGCCAGAGCTCAGCGGACAGTGGAATATGGGTCCCTGGGGAGGAGCTCAGTGGACAGTGGAATAGATGGGTCCCTGGGGAGGAGCTCAGCGGACACAAGGAAAATGATCAAGGGGTATACCCAGATTCCCCCTTGAGCTAGGGTACACGGCGGAGGGGGATATGGGGCTGGGATTTATAACAACCACATCTCTGGGCCGATAATCTTGTTTTTCTTGTTGATGTTTTTTCTTATAAAATAAAGGGCTGCTGTGGCCAAAATTTTAATCCATGTCACGCAGTGTGTGGTGTCTTATTTATTAGGTTACCAGGAGCGCAATTCACTAGTCCATCAGTCATGGCTTAGTAACAATGAGTTTGAGTGTGCAATGCAGAGGTGCTGCATAGGTTTGCACCAGTGGGACACTAATGGAAGTCCAACAGCCACTTTTAGGATGCCACTAAGTTTACTCAGTGTTTGCTAGTATAATGGTTTAATAACAATGAGTTTGAGTGTGCAATGCAGTGGTGCTGCAAATAGCTTTGCACCAGTGGGACACTAATGGAAGTCCAACAGCCACTTTTAGGATGCCACTAAGTTTACTCAGTGTTTGCTAGTATAATGGCTTAGTAACAATGAGTTTGAGTGTGCAATGCAGAGTTGCTGTACATAGGTTTGCACCAGTGGGACACTAATGGAAGTCCAACAGCCACTTTTAGAATGCCACCTAGTTTACTCAGTGTTTGCTAGTATAATGGCTTAGTAACAATGAGTTTGAGTGTGCAATGCAGAGGTGCTGCACATAGGTTTGCACCAGTGGGACACTAATGGAAGTCCAACAGCCACTTTTAGGATGCCACTAAGTTTACTCAGTGTTTGCTAGTATAATGGCTTAGTAACAATGAGTTTGAGTGTGCAATGCAGAGGTGCTGCACATAGGTTTGCACCAGTGGGACACTAATGGAAGTCCAACAGCCACTTTTAGAATGCCACTAAGTTTACTCAGTGTTTGCTAGTATAATGGCTTAGTAACAATGAGTTTGAGTGTGCAATGCAGAGGTGCTGCACATAGGTTTGCACGAGTGGGACACTAATGGAAGTCCAACAGCCACTTTTAGGATGCCACTAAGTTTACTCAGTGTTTGCTAGTATAATGGCTTAGTAACAATGAGTTTGAGTGTGCAATGCAGTGGTGCTGCAAATAGCTTTGCACCACTGGAACACTAATGGAAGTCCAACAGCCACTTTTAGGATGCCACTAAGTTTACTCAGTGTTTGCTAGTATAATGGCTTAGTAACAATGAGTTTGAGTGTGCAATGCAGAGGTGCTGCACATAGGTTTGCACCAGTGGGACACTAATGGAAGTCCAACAGCCACTTTTAGGATGCCACTAAGTTTACTCAGTGTTTGCTAGTATAATGGCTTAGTAACAATGAGTTTGAGTGTGCAATGCAGAGTTGCTGTACATAGGTTTGCACCAGTGGGACACTAATGGAAGTCCAACAGCCACTTTTAGAATGCCACTAAGTTTACTCAGTGTTTGCTAGTATAATGGCTTAGTAACAATGAGTTTGAGTGTGCAATGCAGAGGTGCTGCACATAGGTTTGCACGAGTGGGACACTAATGGAAGTCCAACAGCCACTTTTAGGATGCCACTAAGTTTACTCAGTGTTTGCTAGTATAATGGCTTAGTAACAATGAGTTTGAGTGTGCAATGCAGAGGTGCTGCACATGGGTTTGCACCAGTGGGACACTAATGGAAGTCCAACAGCCACTTTTAGGATGCCACTAAGTTTACTCAGTGTTTGCTAGTATAATGGCTTAGTAACAATGAGTTTGAGTGTGCAATGCATAGTTGCTGTACATAGGTTTGCACCAGTGGGCCACTAATGGAAGTCCAACAGCCACTTTTAGAATGCCACTAAGTTTACTCAGTGTTTGCTAGTATTATGGCTTAGTAACAATGAGTTTGAGTGTGCAATGCAGAGGTGCTGCACATAGGTTTGCACGAGTGGGACACTAATGGAAGTCCAACAGCCACTTTTAGGATGCCACTAAGTTTACTCAGTGTTTGCTAGTATAATGGCTTAGTAACAATGAGTTTGAGTGTGCAATGCAGAGGTGCTGCACATAGGTTTGCACCAGTGGGACACTAATGGAAGTCCAACAGCCACTTTTAGGATGCCACTAAGTTTACTCAGTGTTTGCTAGTATAATGGCTTAGTAACAATGAGTTTGAGTGTGCAATGCAGATGTGCTGCACATAGGTTTGCACCAGTGGGACACTAATGGAAGTCCAACAGCCACTTTTAGGATGCCACTAAGTTTACTCAGTGTTTGTGTTACGGTTGCTGCGAGCACTGGAGACTATGTCTAGATTTCTTGCTACTGCACATGTGCGAGCGCTGGAGACTAAGTCCAGATTTCTTGCTACTGCACATGTGCGAGCGCTGGAGACTAAGTCCAGATTTCTTGCTACTGCACATGTGCGAGCGCTGGAGACTAAGTCCAGATTTCTTGCTACTGCACATGTGCGAGCGCCGGAGACTAAGTCCAATCTTGGAGCCATTGCACATGTGCGGGTGACATCATCGCTGACACGAGGTCACATGTCTCTGACACCTTCTATGCCGATTGGTCGCTGGTCATGTGCTTGTGACGTCTTGCTCGGTGATAGGCCAGCATGACGTCACTCCTGTCGTTCTGGCAGCGGATTGGCTCTGGTGTCCTCCATCTTGGATGAGGCACAGAGTCTATATAAGACCCTGACACACGCCGCATGGTGCTCAGTCCTCTTGGTTCATGCATATGAGTAGACGCTCTGTGCGCGTTCCTCTAGGCATTCCTCTGTCTATGCTAGGTGAGCGCTACCGGCAGGGTAGCGTTCTTATACCTTACAGCTTCGGCTGCTGTCCGTATCCTTACCTCTTAGGGGAGCGGACATAGGCAGGTGCCTGAGGCACATGGTCTGGCTGGGCCTTGTGATTCTACTCGTAGGTGGACGTTGCCGCTAGGGTAACGTTCCTTATACTGCGTCTGGCAGTTGTTCGTATCCTCGCACACTTGGGGAGCGAACAGAGGTAGGAGCTTTGTGCGGCTTACGCTGCTGTTCGTCTCTTTTGCACCACTAGAAGAGCGGACCTAGGCAGGTGCCATATCTAGTGGTTCGTGTCCTCGCACACTAGTGGAGCGAACGCAGGTAGGAGCTTTGTGCGGCTTACGCTGCTGTTCGTCTCTTTTGCACCACTAGAAGAGCGGACCTAGGTAGGTGCCATTTCGCACACATTGCCTTTGTCTCTGTGATTGTTAACAGAGATCATTCCACACACCCTCCAAGTAAGGGAGGAATTGCTTTACTTACTTATTATATTCTTCTGTGAGTTAACAGAGGTATTGCACTCTGCCATAGTCTGCAGCAAAGTCTTTGCACGGTGGACCCTGACTGTCTGATACTCCTTTCAGTTATTATCAGACAGCCCCCCGTAACATTAGGACTGAGCCAAGGGTCTGGCAGTTATGGCAGAATATCAGCAGTTACACCGTTACATACAAGTACTTGAGTCACGGCTCAAGAGTATAGAGGATAAACCTCAGACCATGGTGACATCTGCACATGATCCTCGACTTGCTCTGCCAAACAGATATTCTGGCGATGCCAGATCATGTCGTGGTTTCATTAGTCAGTGTCAGATACACCTAGAGGTCAACTCTTCTCGCTTCTCTACGGAGAGGTCCAGAGTAGGCTTTATCATCTCCTTACTTCAGGACAAAGCCTTAGAATGGGCGACTCCCCTATGGGAGCGCTCTGATGTGGTTACTCTGAGACATCAAGACTTTCTTGATGCTCTTAAGGCGGTATTCATGGGTCCGCAGGTTACCCATGATGCGGCCCTGAGACTGTTAGATCTATCTCAGGGTTCGTTATCCACTAGTTCTTATGCCATTGCTTTTAGAACTCTGGTGGCAGAACTAGATTGGCCAGAGAAGGTGTTGATTCCTATCTTCTGGAGAGGGTTGGCAGGCTATGTCAAGGATGCCCTTGCTACTCGTGAGGTCCCTGCTTCTCTGGAGGACTTGATCACAGTAGCAACGAGGATCGATGTACGCCATAAGGAACGTAGACTCGAGGTCTCTTCCTCACGCCCTAAGCATCGGGCTATTCCAGTTGTTGAGGGTCCACTACCATCTTCCTCAGCATCTGAAACATCTCCCACTCCTATGGAGTTAGGTCATACGTCCTCCAGACTACGCAAGTCTGGTCCTCCTATATGTTACGTATGTCGTCAGGCTGGGCACTATGCCAACAAGTGTCCTAGTCGTCAGGGAAACTTCCTGGCCTAGTAACCATTAGAGGGGGGTTACTAGAGACGTCTTCTGCACCCTCTAAGTGTTGTATCCCAGGTCAGCTCTCGTTATCTGAGAATACATGGCCTATTATGGCTTTTGTGGATTCCGGAGCTGACGGGATTTTTGTGTCCTCAGGATTTGTAAAGGGACACAATATTCCCTCTATCATGTTAGAGGCGCCTATTCCTGTCCGTGTTGTTAATGGAACTATGTTGTCTGACTCCATTACATTGAGGACAGTTCCCTTGCGCCTTTCCCTGTCTCAGGGTCACATAGAGGAGATTTCTTTTCTTGTTTTGCCTGAGGGTATAGACGACGTACTTCTGGGTCTTCCATGGCTTCGGACTCATGCTCCTCACATTGACTGGGAGTCTGACAGCATTATTAGTTGGGGTTCGAAATGTCAGTCCCGATGTCTTCCCTTACCACCTAAGGTCGTTGCGGTTGCATCAACTGATCTCTCTCCCATACCTACACCCTATTTGGATTTCGCTGACGTGTTCTCCAAACAGGGTGCTGAGGTTCTTCCACCCCATAGGCCGTATGACTGTGCCATAGACCTTATCCCAGGTTCGGTTCCACCTAAAGGCAGGGTTTACCCCCTGTCGATACCTGAGTCGGAGGCCATGTCGACCTATATAAGAGAGAGTTTAGAGAAGGGGTTCATTCGTAAGTCTGTCTCTCCCGCGGGAGCTGGGTTTTTCTTTGTTCGGAAGAAAGAGGGTGATTTGCGTCCCTGCATAGATTACAGGGGTCTCAACGCAATCACAATAAAGAACAAATACCCATTACCTTTAATTTCGGAGCTCTTTGACAGACTGAGAGGAGCTCAAGTTTTTACGAAGTTGGATCTGCGGGGTGCGTATAACTTGGTACGAATTCGAAAGGGTGACGAATGGAAGACCGCTTTTAACACCCGAGACGGTCACTATGAATACCTCGTCATGCCTTTTGGGTTATGTAATGCACCCGCAGTATTTCAGGACTTCGTAAACGATGTATTCAGGGATTTACTGTTATCCTCAGTAGTGGTGTATCTGGACGACATCCTGATTTTTTCTCCTGATCTGGAGACTCATCGTCAGGATGTCGTTCGTGTCCTTTCCCGTTTAAGGGAGCACTCATTGTTTGCTAAACTCGAGAAATGTGTATTCGAGCAGTCCTCATTGCCTTTTTTGGGTTACATTATCTCACAAGAGGGTCTGGCTATGGATCCTGTGAAGCTCTCTGCTGTCCTTCAATGGTCCGAACCTCATTCCTTGAAGGCGGTGCAACGCTTCTTAGGATTCATAAATTATTACAGGCAGTTCATACCCCATTTTTCTACTTTGGTGGCCCCTTTGGTGGCCTTGACTAAGAAAGGTGCTAATCCCAAAGCCTGGTCTACTGAGACATCTCAGGCTTTTGAGGCAGTAAAAAGACACTTTTCAACTGCTCCCGTTCTTCAAAGACCCGATGAGAATAAGCCCTTCCTCTTAGAGGTTGATGCCTCTTCAGTGGGTGCTGGTGCGGTCTTGTATCAAAAGAACGGTGCAGGTAGAAAAAGGCCGTGTTTCTTCTTTGCTAAAACCTTTTCACCGGCAGAGAGAAACTATACCATTGGGGATAGGGAACTGCTCGCCTTGAGATTAGCCTTGGAGGAGTGGCGTCACTTGCTGGAAGGAGCGAAACATCCTTTCCAGGTCTATACAGACCATAAGAATCTGACGTACTTACAAACCGCTCAGCGTCTGAATCCTCGCCAAGCCCGCTGGTCCTTGTTTTTCTCCCGCTTTCACTTCTCCATCAACTATCTGTCTGGGAGTAAGAATAACAAGGCAGACGCCCTGTCTCGCTCTATGCTTTCTACCCAGGAAGAGATTGACGAACCTCGTCTTATCCTTCCCTCCAGGGTTTTTCATACGCTCTCCCCTGTGACGTTAGACCAAATCCCACCGGGCAAGACCTTTGTTCCGCCTGATCGACAGAATGATATACTGTCATGGGCCCACACCTCAAAGGTGGGTGGGCATTTTGGTATTAGGCGGACACGAGAGTTACTGGAGAGGTGGTATTGGTGGCCACACTTAGCCAGCCACGTAAAGAGATATGTCGGTTCCTGCTACTCGTGTGCTCGCAACCGTCCATTACGGCAGAGACCGGCTGGGCTCTTGCATCCTTTACCAGTGCCAGATAGACCATGGGAGGTGGTAGGCATGGACTTTGTGGGTGATCTTCCATGTTCACAGGGACATAGATTTGTGTGGGTCATTACGGACCATTTCTCCCGGATGGTTCATCTCGTACCGTTATCGAGAATCCCATCTTCCAGGGTACTAGCCAAACTATTCCTCAAGCATGTCTTTAGGCTTCACGGGATGCCAGATCGTATCATTTGTGATAGAGGCCCGCAATTTACTTCCCGTTTCTGGCGAGATCTTTGTAGCCTTCTGCAAATTGAGTTGAATCTCTCTTCGGCATACCATCCGGAGACTAATGGTTTGGTTGAACGTACCAATCAATCTATGATTATATACCTTCGACACTTTGTTGCTGAGAACCACGATAACTGGTCCTCCCTCCTACCCTGGGCAGAATTTGCCCTTAACAATTCGCTGGCTGAGGCCACTGGGCAGACACCGTTCGTACTCAATAATGGGCAACACCCTAGGGTACCAGTACCGTTTCCCGCTGCTGCACCTCCTCCTCTTGTGGCCGACTGGGCAACTAATGCCAGAGAGGTTTGGGATCGGACTCAAGAGTCGATCCAAGCAGCTAAGGACCGTATGAAGACGGTGTCCGATCGGTTTCGTCGCCCGGCTCCTGTCTTTTCTCCAGGGGACTTTGTGTGGCTCTCTGCAAAACACGTGAGACTTAGAGTGAGCTCTGTCAAATTTGCTCCTCGCTTCCTGGGTCCTTATGAGGTTCTTCGACAGGTAAATCCTGTAGTCTATCAATTGAAGTTACCTGTCCATCTTAGGATTCATGACAAATTCCATGTCTCACTGCTAAAGCCGGCTATTTTACCTCACGCTCGTGAAGTGCACTCTCCTGCCTCTGATTCCTCTCGCTCTAGCTATGAGGTACGAGCCATAGTTGGTTCTAAGATGGTTAGAGGGCGCAGGTTCTTCTTGATAGATTGGGAGGGCTATGGCCCGGAACATCGCTCTTGGGAGCCTGAGGAGGCTGTCCATGCTCCCGACTTAGTTGCCGATTACCTGCGTCGCCGGGAGGGGGGTCCTTGAGGGGGAGGTACTGTTACGGTTGCTGCGAGCACTGGAGACTATGTCTAGATTTCTTGCTACTGCACATGTGCGAGCGCTGGAGACTAAGTCCAGATTTCTTGCTACTGCACATGTGCGAGCGCTGGAGACTAAGTCCAGATTTCTTGCTACTGCACATGTGCGAGCGCTGGAGACTAAGTCCAGATTTCTTGCTACTGCACATGTGCGAGCGCCGGAGACTAAGTCCAATCTTGGAGCCATTGCACATGTGCGGGTGACATCATCGCTGACACGAGGTCACATGTCTCTGACACCTTCTATGCCGATTGGTCGCTGGTCATGTGCTTGTGACGTCTTGCTCGGTGATAGGCCAGCATGACGTCACTCCTGTCGTTCTGGCAGCGGATTGGCTCTGGTGTCCTCCATCTTGGATGAGGCACAGAGTCTATATAAGACCCTGACACACGCCGCATGGTGCTCAGTCCTCTTGGTTCATGCATATGAGTAGACGCTCTGTGCGCGTTCCTCTAGGCATTCCTCTGTCTATGCTAGGTGAGCGCTACCGGCAGGGTAGCGTTCTTATACCTTACAGCTTCGGCTGCTGTCCGTATCCTTACCTCTTAGGGGAGCGGACATAGGCAGGTGCCTGAGGCACATGGTCTGGCTGGGCCTTGTGATTCTACTCGTAGGTGGACGTTGCCGCTAGGGTAACGTTCCTTATACTGCGTCTGGCAGTTGTTCGTATCCTCGCACACTAGGGGAGCGAACAGAGGTAGGAGCTTTGTGCGGCTTACGCTGCTGTTCGTCTCTTTTGCACCACTAGAAGAGCGGACCTAGGCAGGTGCCATATCTAGTGGTTCGTGTCCTCGCACACTAGTGGAGCGAACGCAGGTAGGAGCTTTGTGCGGCTTACGCTGCTGTTCGTCTATTTTGCACCACTAGAAGAGCGGACCTAGGTAGGTGCCATTTCGCACACATTGCCTTTGTCTCTGTGATTGTTAACAGAGATCATTCCACACACCCTCCAAGTAAGGGAGGAATTGCTTTACTTACTTATTATATTCTTCTGTGAGTTAACAGAGGTATTGCACTCTGCCATAGTCTGCAGCAAAGTCTTTGCACGGTGGACCCTGACTGTCTGATACTCCTTTCAGTTATTATCAGACAGCCCCCCGTAACAGTTTGCTAGTATAATGGCTTAGTAACAATGAGTTTGAGTGTGCAATGCAGAGGTGCTGCACATAGGTTTGTACCAGTGGGACACTAATGGAAGTCCAACAGCCACTTTTAGGATGCCACTAAGTTTACTCAGTGTTTGCTAGTATAATGGCTTAGTAACAATGAGTTTGAGTGTGCAATGCAGATGTGCTGCACATAGGTTTGCACCAGTGGGACACTAATGGAAGTCCAACAGCCACTTTTAGGATGCCACTAAGTTTACTCAGTGTTTGCTAGTATAATGGCTTAGTAACAATGAGTTTGAGTGTGCAATGCAGTGGTGCTGCAAATAGCTTTGCACCAGTGGGACACTAATGGAAGTCCAACAGCCACTTTTAGGATGCCACTAAGTTTACTCAGTGTTTGCTAGTATAATGGCTTAGTAACAATGAGTTTGAGTGTGCAATGCAGAGGTGCTGCAAATAGGTTTGCACCAGTGGGACACTAATGGAAGTCCAACAGCCACTTTTAGGATGCCACTAAGTTTACTCAGTGTTTGCTAGTATAATGGCTTAGTAACAATGAGATTGAGTGTGCAATGCAGAGGTGCTGCACATAGGTTTGCACCAGTGGGACACTAATGGAAGTCCAACAGCCACTTTTAGGATGCCACTAAGTTTACTCAGTGTTTGCTAGTATAATGGCTTAGTAACAATGAGTTTGAGTGTGCAATGCAGAGGTGCTGCACATAGCTTTGCACCAGTGGGAACCTAATGGAAGTCCAACAGCCACTTTTAGGATGCCACTAAGTTTCCTCAGTGTTTGATAGTATAATGGCTTAGTAACAATGAGTTTGAGTGTGCAATGCAGAGGTGCTGCACATAGGTTTGCACCAGTGGGACACTAATGGAAGTCCAACAGCCTCTTTTAGGATGCCACTAAGTTTACTCAGTGTTTGCTAGTATAATGGCTTAGTAACAATGAGTTTGAGTGTGCAATGCAGAGGTGCTGCACATAGGTTTGCACCAGTGGGAACCTATAGGAAGTCCAACAGCCACTTTTAGGATGCCACTAAGTTTCCTCAGTGTTTGATAGTATAATTGCTTAGTAACAATGAGTTTGAGTGTGCAATGCAGAGTTGATGTACATAGGTTTGCACCAGTGGGACACTAATGGAAGTCCAACAGCCACTTTTAGGATGCCACTAAGTTTCCTCAGTGTTTGCTAGTATAATGGCTTAGTAACAATGAGTTTGAGTGTGCAATGCAGAGGTGCTGCACATAGGTTTGCACGAGTGGGACACTAATGGAAGTCCAACAGCCACTTTTAGGATGCCACTAAGTTTCCTCAGTGTTTGCTAGTATAATGGCTTAATAACAATGAGTTTGAGTGTGCAATGCAGTGGTGCTGCAAATAGCTTTGCACCAGTGGGACACTAATGGAAGTCCAACAGCCACTTTTAGGATGCCACTAAGTTTACTCAGTGTTTGCTAGTATAATGGCTTAGTAACAATGAGTTTGAGTGTGCAATGCAGAGTTGCTGTACTTACGTTTGCACCAGTGGGACACTAATGGAAGTCCAACAGCCACTTTTAGAATGCCACTAAGTTTACTCAGTGTTTACTAGTATAATGGCTTAGTAACAATGAGTTTGAGTGTGCAATGCAGAGGTGCTGCACATATGTTTGCACGAGTGGGACACTAATGGAAGTCCAACAGCCACTTTTAGGATGCCACTAAGTTTACTCAGTGTTTGCTAGTATAATGGCTTAGTAACAATGAGTTTGAGTGTGCAATGCAGAGGTGCTGCACATAGGTTTGCACCAGTGGGACACTAATGGAAGTCCAACAGCCACTTTTAGGATGCCACTAAGTTTACTCAGTGTTTGCTAGTATAATGGCTTAATAACAATGAGTTTGAGTGTGCAATGCAGAGGTGCTGCACATAGGTTTGCACCAGTGGGACACTAATGGAAGTCCAACAGCCACTTTTAGGATGCCACTAAGTTTACTCAGTGTTTGCTAGTATAATGGCTTAGTAACAATGAGTTTGAGTGTGCAATGCAGAGGTGCTGCACATAGGTTTGGACCAGTGGGACACTAATGGAAGTCCAACAGCCACTTTTAGGATGCCACTAAGTTTACTCAGTGTTTGCTAGTATAATGGCTTAGTAACAATGAGTTTGAGTGTGCAATGCAGAGGTGCTGCACATAGGTTTGCACCAGTGGGACACTAATGGAAGTCCAACAGCCACTTTTAGGATGCCACTAAGTTTACTCAGTGTTTGCTAGTATAATGGCTTAGTAACAATGAGTTTGAGTGTGCAATGCAGAGGTGCTGCACATAGGTTTGCACCAATGGGACACTAATGGAAGTCCAACAGCCACTTTTAGGATGCCACTAAGTTTACTCAGTGTTTGCTAGTATAATGGCTTAGTAACAATGAGTTTGAGTGTGCAATGCAGAGTTGATGTACATAGGTTTGCACCAGTGGGACACTAATGGAAGTCCAACAGCCACTTTTAGAATGCCACTAAGTTTACTCAGTGTTTGCTAGTATAATGGCTTAGTAACAATGAGTTTGAGTGTGCAATGCAGAGGTGCTGCACATAGGTTTGCACGAGTGGGACACTAATGGAAGTCCAACAGCCACTTTTAGGATGCCACTAAGTTTCCTCAGTGTTTGCTAGTATAATGGCTTAATAACAATGAGTTTGAGTGTGCAATGCAGTGGTGCTGCAAATAGCTTTGCACCAGTGGGACACTAATGGAAGTCCAACAGCCACTTTTAGGATGCCACTAAGTTTACTCAGTGTTTGCTAGTATAATGGCTTAGTAACAATGAGTTTGAGTGTGCAATGCAGAGTTGCTGTACTTAGGTTTGCACCAGTGGGACACTAATGGAAGTCCAACAGCCACTTTTAGAATGCCACTAAGTTTACTCAGTGTTTGCTAGTATAATGGCTTAGTAACAATGAGTTTGAGTGTGCAATGCAGAGGTGCTGCACATATGTTTGCACGAGTGGGACACTAATGGAAGTCCAACAGCCACTTTTAGGATGCCACTAAGTTTACTCAGTGTTTGCTAGTATAATGGCTTAGTAACAATGAGTTTGAGTGTGCAATGCAGAGGTGCTGCACATAGGTTTGCACCAGTGGGACACTAATGGAAGTCCAACAGCCACTTTTAGGATGCCACTAAGTTTACTCAGTGTTTGCTAGTATAATGGCTTAATAACAATGAGTTTGAGTGTGCAATGCAGAGGTGCTGCACATAGGTTTGCACCAGTGGGACACTAATGGAAGTCCAACAGCCACTTTTAGGATGCCACTAAGTTTACTCAGTGTTTGCTAGTATAATGGCTTAGTAACAATGAGTTTGAGTGTGCAATGCAGAGGTGCTGCACATAGGTTTGGACCAGTGGGACACTAATGGAAGTCCAACAGCCACTTTTAGGATGCCACTAAGTTTACTCAGTGTTTGCTAGTATAATGGCTTAGTAACAATGAGTTTGAGTGTGCAATGCAGAGGTGCTGCACATAGGTTTGCACCAGTGGGACACTAATGGAAGTCCAACAGCCACTTTTAGGATGCCACTAAGTTTACTCAGTGTTTGCTAGTATAATGGCTTAGTAACAATGAGTTTGAGTGTGCAATGCAGAGGTGCTGCACATAGGTTTGCACCAATGGGACACTAATGGAAGTCCAACAGCCACTTTTAGGATGCCACTAAGTTTACTCAGTGTTTGCTAGTATAACGGCTTAGTAACAATGAGTTTGAGTGTGCAATGCAGAGTTGATGTACATAGGTTTGCACCAGTGGGACACTAATGGAAGTCCAACAGCCACTTTTAGAATGCCACTAAGTTTACTCAGTGTTTGCTAGTATAATGGCTTAGTAACAATGAGTTTGAGTGTGCAATGCAGAGGTGCTGCACATAGGTTTGCACGAGTGGGACACTAATGGAAGTCCAACAGCCACTTTTAGGATGCCACTAAGTTTACTCAGTGTTTACTAGTATAATGGCTTAGTAACAATGAGTTTGAGTGTGCAATGCAGTTGTGCTGCAAATAACTTTGCACCAGTGGGACACTAATGGAAGTCCAACAGCCACTTTTAGAATGCCACTAAGTTTACTCAGTGTTTGCTAGTATAATGGCTTAGTAACAATGAGTTTGAGTGTGCAATGCAGAGGTGCTGCACATAGGTTTGCACGAGTGGGACACTAATGGAAGTCCAACAGCCACTTTTAGGATGCCACTAAGTTTACTCAGTGTTTGCTAGTATAATGGCTTAGTAACAATGAGTTTGAGTGTGAAATGCAGAGGTGCTGCACATAGGTTTGCACCAGTGGGACACTAATGGAAGTCAAACAGCCAATTTTAGGATGCCACTAAGTTTACTCAGTGTTTTCTAGTATAATGGCTTAGTAACAATGAGTTTTAATGTGCAATGCAGAGGTGCTGCACATAGGTTTGCACCAGTGGGACACTAATGGAAGTCCAACAGCCACTTTTAGGATGCCACTAGGTTTACTCAGTGTTTACTAGTATAATGGCTTAGTAACAATGAGTTTGAGTGTGCAATGCAGAGGTGCTGCACATAGGTTTGCACCAGTGGGACACTTATGGAAGTCCAACAGCCACTTTTAGGATGCCACTAAGTTTACTCAGTGTTTACTAGTATAATGGCTTAGTAACAATGAGTTTGAGTGTGCAATGCAGTTGTGCTGCAAATAACTTTGCACCAGTGGGACACTAATGGAAGGCCAACAGCCACTTTTAGGATGCCACTAAGTTTACTCAGTGTTTGCTAGTATAATGGCTTAGTAACAATGAGTTTGAGTGTGCAATGCAGAGGTGCTGCACATAGGTTTGCACCAGTGGGACACTAATGGAAGTCCAACAGCCACTTTTAGGATGCCACTAAGTTTACTCAGTGTTTGCTAGTATAATGGCTTAGTAACAATGAGTTTGAGTGTGCAATGCAGTGGTGCTGCAAATAGCTTTGCACCAGTGGGACACTAATGGAATTCCAACAGCCACTTTTCGGATGCCACTAAGTTTACTCAGTGTTTGCTAGTATAATGGCTTAGTAACAATGAGTTTGAGTGTGCAATGCAGAGGTGCTGCACATAGGTTTGCACCAGTGGGACACTAATGGAAGTCCAACAGACACTTTTAGAATGCCACTAAGTTTACTCAGTGTTTGCTAGTATAATGGCTTAGTAACAATGAGTTTGAGTGTGCAATGCAGAGGTGCTGCACATAGGTTTGCACGAGTGGGACACTAATGGAAGTCCAACAGCCACTTTTAGGATGCCACTAAGTTTACTCAGTGTTTGCTAGTATAATGGCTTAGTAACAATGAGTTTGAGTGTGCAATGCAGTGGTGCTGCAAATAGCTTTGCACCACTGGAACACTAATGGAAGTCCAACAGCCACTTTTAGGATGCCACTAAGTTTACTCAGTGTTTGCTAGTATAATGACTTAGTAACAATGAGTTTGAGTGTGCAATGCAGAGGTGCTGCACATAGGTTTGCACCAATTGGACACTAATGGAAGTCCAACAGCCACTTTTAGGATGCCACTAAGTTTACTCAGTGTTTGCTAGTATAATGGCTTATTAACAATGAGTTTGAGTGTGCAATACAGAGGTGCTGCACATAGGTTTGCACCAGTGGGACACTAGTGGAAGTCCAACAGCCACTTTTAGGATGCCACTAAGTTTACTCAGTGTTTACTAGTATAATGGCTTAGTAACAATGAGTTTGAGTGTGCAATGCAGTGGTGCTGCAAATAGCTTTGCACCAGTGGGACACTAATGGATGTCCAACAGCCACTTTTAGGATGCCACTAAGTTTACCCAGTGTTTGCTAGTATAATGGCTTAGTAACATTGAGTTTGAGTGTGCAATGCAGATGTGCTGCACATAGGTTTGCACCAGTGGGACACTAATGGAAGTCCAACAGCCACTTTTAGGATGCCACTAAGTTTCCTCAGTGATTGCTAGTATAATGGCTTAGTAACAATGAGTTTGAGTGTGCAATGCAGTGGTGCTGCAAATAGCTTTGCACCAGTGGGACACTAATGGAAGTCCAACAGCCACTTTTAGGATGCCACTAAGTTTACTCAGTGTTTGCTAGTATAATGGCTTAGTAACAATGAGTTTGAGTGTGCAATGCAGAGGTGCTGCACATAGGTTTGCACCAGTGGGACACTAATGGAAGTTCAACAGCCACTTTTAGGATGCCACTAAGTTTAATCAGGGTTTGCTAGTATAAAGGCTTAGTAACAATGAGTTTGAGTGTGCAATGCAGTGGTGCTGCAAATAGCTTTGCACCAGTGGGACACTAATGGAAGTCCAACATCCACTTTTAGGATGCCACTAAGTTTACTCAGTGTTTGCTAGTATAATGGCTTAGTAACAATGAGTTTGAGTGTGCAATGCAGAGGTGCTGCACATAGGTTTGCACCAGTGGGACACTAATGGAAGTCCAACAGCCACTTTTAGGATGCCACTAAGTTTACTCAGTGTTTGCTAGTATAATGGCTTAGTGACAATGAGTTTGAGTGTGCAATGCAGAGGTGCTGCACATAGGTTTGCACCAGTGGGACACTAATGGAAGTCCAACAGCCACTTTTAGGAAGCCACTAAGTTTCCTCAGTGTTTGCTAGTATAATGGCTTAGTAACAATGAGTTTGAGTGTGCAATGCAGATGTGCTGCACATAGGTATTCACCAGTGGGACACTAATGGAAGTCCAACAGCCACTTTTAGGATGCCACTAAGTTTACTCAGTGTTTGCTAGTATAATGGCTTAGTAACAATGAGTTTGAGTGTGCAATGCAGTGGTGCTGCAAATAGCTTTGCACCAGTGGAACACTAATGGAAGTCCAACAGCCACTTTTAGGATGCCACTAAGTTTACTCAGTGTTTGCTAGTATAATGGCTTAGTAACAATGAGTTTGAGTGTGCAATGCAGAGGTGCTACACATAGGTTTGCACCAGTGGGACACTAATGGAAGTCCAGCAGCCACTTTTAGGATGCCACTAAGTTTACTCAGTGTTTGATAGTATAATGGCTTAGTAACAATGAGTTTGAGTGTGCAATGCAGAGGTGCTGCACATAGGTTTGCACCAGTGGGACACTAATGGAAGTCCAACAGCCACTTTTAGGATGCCACTAAGTTTACTCAGTGTTTGCTAGTATAATGGCTTAGTAACAATGAGTTTGAGTGTGCAATGCAGTGGTGCTGCACATAGGTTTGCACCAGTGGGACACTAATGGAAGTCCAACAGCCACTTTTAGGATGCCACTAAGTTTACCCAGTGTTTGCTAGTATAATGGCTTAGTAACAATGAGTTTGAGTGTGCAATGCAGATGTGCTGCACATAGGTTTGCACCAGTGGGACACTAATGGAAGTCCAACAGCCACTTTTAGGATGCCACTAATGTTACTCAGTGTTTGCTAGTATAATGGCTTAGTAACAATGAGTTTGAGTGTGCAATGCAGTGGTGCTGCAAATAGCTTTGCACCAGTGGGACACTAATGGAAGTCCAACAGCCACTTTTAGGATGCCACTAAGTTTACTCAGTGTTTGCTAGTATAATGGCTTAGTAACAATGAGTTTGAGTGTGCAATGCAGAGGTGCTGCACATAGGTTTGCACCAGTGGGACACTAATGGAAGTCCAACAGCCACTTTTAGGATGCCACTAAGTTTACTCAGTGTTTGCTAGTATAATGGCTTAGTAACCATGAGTTTCAGTGTGCAATGCAGAGGTGCTGCACATAGGTTTGCACCAGTGGGACACTAATGGAAGTCCAACAGCCACTTTTAGGATGCCACTAAGTTTCCTCAGTGTTTGATAGTATAATGGCTTAGTAACAATGAGTTTGAGTGTGCAATGCAGAGGTGCTGCACATAGGTTTGCACCAGTGGGACACTAATGGAAGTCTAACAGCCACTTTTAGGATGCCACTAAGTTTACTCAGTGTTTGCTAGTATAATGGCTTAGTAACAATGAGTTTGAGTGTGCAATGCAGAGGTGCTGCACATAGGTTTGCACCAGTGGGAACCTAATGGAAGTCCAACAGCCACTTTTAGGATGCCACTAAGTTTCCTCAGTGATTGCTAGTATAATGGCTTAGTAACAATGAGTTTGAGTGTGCAATGCAGTGGTGCTGCAAATAGCTTTGCACCAGTGGGACACTAATGGAAGTCCAACAGCCACTTTTAGGATGCCACTAAGTTTACTCAGTGTTTGCTAGTATAATGGCTTAGTAACAATGAGTTTGAGTGTGCAATGCAGAGGTGCTGCACATAGGTTTGCACCAGTGGGACACTAATGGAAGTTCAACAGCCACTTTTAGGATGCCACTAAGTTTAATCAGGGTTTGCTAGTATAAAGGCTTAGTAACAATGAGTTTGAGTGTGCAATGCAGTGGTGCTGCAAATAGGTTTGCACCAGTGGGACACTAATGGAAGTCCAACAGCCACTTTTAGGATGCCACTAAGTTTACTCAGTGTTTGCTAGTATAATGGCTTAGTAACAATGAGTTTAAGTGTGCAATGCAGAGGTGCTGCACATAGGTTTGCACCAGTGGGACACTAATGGAAGTCCAACAGCCAATTTTAGGATGCCACTAAGTTTACTCATTGTTTGCTAGTATAATGGCTTAGTAACAATGAGTTTGAGTGTGCAATGCAGTGGTGCTGCAAATAGCTTTGCACCAGTGGGACACTAATGGAAGTCCAACAGCCACTTTTAGGATGCCACTAAGTTTACTCAGTGTTTGCTAGTATAATGGCTTAGTAACAATGAGTTTGAGTGTGCAATGCAGAGGTGCTGCACATAGGTTTGCACCAGTGGGACACTAATGGAAGTCCAACAGCCACTTTTAGGATGCCACTAAGTTTACTCAGTGTTTGCTAGTATAATGGCTTAGTGACAATGAGTTTGAGTGTGCAATGCAGAGGTGCTGCACATAGGTTTGCACCAGTGGGACACTAATGGAAGTCCAACAGCCACTTTTAGGAAGCCACTAAGTTTCCTCAGTGTTTGCTAGTATAATGGCTTAGTAACAATGAGTTTGAGTGTGCAATGCAGATGTGCTGCACATAGGTATTCACCAGTGGGACACTAATGGAAGTCCAACAGCCACTTTTAGGATGCCACTAAGTTTACTCAGTGTTTGCTAGTATAATGGCTTAGTAACAATGAGTTTGAGTGTGCAATGCAGTGGTGCTGCAAATAGCTTTGCACCAGTGGAACACTAATGGAAGTCCAACAGCCACTTTTAGGATGCCACTAAGTTTACTCAGTGTTTGCTAGTATAATGGCTTAGTAACAATGAGTTTGAGTGTGCAATGCAGAGGTGCTACACATAGGTTTGCACCAGTGGGACACTAATGGAAGTCCAGCAGCCACTTTTAGGATGCCACTAAGTTTACTCAGTGTTTGATAGTATAATGGCTTAGTAACAATGAGTTTGAGTGTGCAATGCAGAGGTGCTGCACATAGGTTTGCACCAGTGGGACACTAATGGAAGTCCAACAGCCACTTTTAGGATGCCACTAAGTTTACTCAGTGTTTGCTAGTATAATGGCTTAGTAACAATGAGTTTGAGTGTGCAATGCAGTGGTGCTGCACATAGGTTTGCACCAGTGGGACACTAATGGAAGTACAACAGGCACTTTTAGGATGCCACTATGTTTACTCAGCAGAGTGAAGGCAGATAGCCGTAACGTACATGACTGAGGCAGTGATAGATCCAGGAAAGGGTTAAGGAGTAAGGGATGGGGTTTTTACCTAAGGAATGTGGTGGTGGTCAGCAAGCAGGAGGAGAGATGGGGGCAGGGGCCATATAAGAAATAGGTCCCATGTTAAGGTGTCATTCCTTTGTCCTGGACTCAAAGACTGAACCAGCAGTTTGGATGCCTTGCTGAGGAGCGTTCAGACAGCGGCTTTGACGTGTAGGCCCGAATGGATTCAGGCCCAGCTAGACGAATTGCTGAAGAGTGCCCGGGATACAGCATCTGTCCCTTCTGAACTTTCTGAACATCAAACTCTAAGAAGATCCAGACCTCCTGAGAGACTAACTTCTGAAATGGCCAATAGGACTCACAATAGGATCATAAGTCCTTCTGTTACTTCTAGGAAAAGAGCAAAGCGCAGCACAGCCTCTGATCCTTCTTACAAACCAGGAAGGAAACTACAGAACCAGAAGAACAAGGGACAGAGAAAAGAGCCCGACCATCTAACCAGAGAGACACCAAGAAGTGCAAGGAGAAAGTCCAGCTCTACTGAGGTGCCAGCCAGAGAAGCAGCCACACAAGCTACAACTGACGTGACGACAGCCCACCATGAATCCTTAGAACTTCCTCAACAAACTTTGCATCATTCTAGAGGACATCATACGGCCTCACCCCAGGAAATGAACCAACACGGGGGGATGGGCTTAGGACACACAACATTTCCGGATCCGGGTTCTCATTACACGAGGAGTGGTAGGAATCCAAAAAGACAACTGCGCAAAAGTACTTTAACCAAACAAAGACTTCATCGGCCGGCTCAGGATGTGAGTCAGGCAATAAATCTACAGCTACAAGACTCAGAAGAGATTCCAGACAATGACTATGACACAGATAACGACTCCCCACTAGAGGGCAGCAGCACGCAGCACTTCAATAATGAAGGGGCTGTAGAGACTATAACTAATACGTCACGGACGGCTGGTCAACCTAGGACGCAGCCAGGTATTGGTGAGAACACTTTTTCTTGTCCTATATCTAGTGTAACAATACCTGTAATGAGTCCAGTGGGCGCAGTTGGGGGTACAGTTCCCGGCAATGTAGGATGGGATCTTAATTCAGTAGTACAGCAATTAGTGTCAGGGGTTAAGGAGGCTTTGAGTCAGTCTAGCTTACCCATAACTTCTTCTCCTATTGCTGCATGGTGTGGAAATGGTCGCCGGACATCGGAGGTGGTAAGTCAGTCGTGTGCTGATCCAGACACACAGGAGGACGCAGTAAATTCACAAGGGGTTACATTATCTGATGCAGCAAAAGGAGAATTATATGTATGTTTTGAGGGTCCTCTAGGAATTCATTTGAAACAGGAGGTTAGGGAGAAGATTTGGGCCGACGAATATGTGGAAATATTTTCATTATTGCCCTTAGAAAAATATAACTTGGATAGAGTAAGGTTTGATGAGAGGAAAAGAGAGGAACAAGAAAGACGGTATTGTCTCATCCCCCAAACATTTAGCAATTGGTTCCAGGCCTTTGCCATCTTAGCAAGTGTAATAGGCCAAAAAACTCCTGAACATTGCTCTGCCTTATTTTGTTACATGAATTCTATCGGGGAGGCGCACCGTGTGTATGGAGGTTTAGCATGGCTGCGCTATGATGAGCAGTTTCGCCAACGAAAGGCTGGTCGCCAAGGGATTTGTTGGGATCACAAAGATATTGGTTTATGGATGAGTCTCATGACAGCGCCACGTGGGGTTAATCAGCCCTTTCAGGGCTATGTCGGCAGATCATCAGCAATCGGATTGTCGGCAGCAAACAGAAAAGGTTGCTGCTGGCAGTTCAATGATAGCCAGTGCAGATTCGGAAACACATGCAGGTACAAACATGAATGCACCTTCTGTAGTGGAAACCATAGCCTATCAAAATGCTTTAAACGAAATAAAACCCCAACAGCAGAGATTAACCAAAAAGGGAGAAACCCCAATTAGACTCGGGGAGATGGTGGGCTATCTAAGCAGGTACCCAGATAGAAAAGCAGCACAATTGCTGGGGGAGGGTTTCTCAGAAGGTTTTAAGATCCCATCTACTTCAGGCCCATTAACCTGTTCTCGTAACCTTGCTTCAGCTTATACATATTCTCACATTGTCTCCACAAAACTAAACAAAGAAATTGACCTGGGCCGCATGGCAGGTCCATTCCCCAAAATGCCAATAGAAAACTTAAGGGTCTCTCCATTGGGAGTGGTCCCAAAGAAGGAACCCAATAAGTTTAGGCTGATCCATCATCTGTCCTTCCCTCATGGAAGCTCAGTTAATGATGGAATCGATCAGGAACTTTGCACAGTCTCGTATACTTCATTTGATACAGCGATTGCATGGGTTCAGAAGTACGGCAGAGGAGCTTTAATGGCAAAAACAGACATTGAAGCTGCCTTTAGACTCTTACCAGTCCATCCAGAAAGCTTCCATCTCTTGGGTTGTCAGTGGCAGGTTTTATGTAGACTTGTGTTTACCCATGGGCTGCTCCATCTCTTGGGTTGTCAGTGGCAGGGAAGGTTTTATGTAGACTTGTGTTTACCGATGGGCTGCTCCATCTCATGCTCCTTGTTTGAATCATTTAGCACATTTTTGGAGTGGGTAGTAAAGAAGGAAGCCGGCGTGCGTTCTGTCCTGCATTATCTAGATGATTTCCTATGTATAGGTCCACCAAAGTAAATTGTTTGTGCTTCATTATTGGCAGCGATTCAGTCGGTTTTTAAGCGTTTCGGAGTACCGTTAGCATCAGATAAAACAGAAGGCCCGTCTACACTTATCAAGTTTTTAGGAATTTTGATTGACAGTGAGGCCATGGAGTGCAGATTACCGGATGACAAGGTCAGTGATCTGCTGGAGGCAGTCAGAGAAGCTAGATCTCACCGTAAGATCAGATTAAAGGATCTACAATCGCTGTTAGGAAAAATGAACTTTGCGTGTCGCATTATTCCAATGGGTAGAGTTTTTTGTAGGCGCCTAGCTGCAGCTACCTCAGGCATAACCTTTCCACATCACTTTGTGCGGCTGGCTAGAACATTAAAGGACGATCTGGCGGTATGGGAACAGTTCTTAATGGAGTTTAATGGGAGGTCATTGTGGATCAGACCACCGGTTTCAAATTTTGATCTAGACATCCACACTGATGCAGCGGGGTCAACTGGTTTTGGTGCATATTGTTCTGGACAGTGGTGTGCAGATAGGTGACCAGAGAGTTGGAGAAACAATGGGTTAACACGAAACTTAGTACTCCTTGAATTGTTCCCCATAGTGGTTGCTTGTGAAATTTGGTGCAATATTTTCCAAAACCGAAAAGTGAGATTTCATTGTGATAACTTGGGAGTTGTAGAAGTCATCAACAAACAATCAGCTTCTTCCCTGCCTGTTGTTACGTTGCTGCGTCATCTAGTGCTGCGCTGCTTAAAGTCAAATTGTCAGATTACAGCTGTGCATGTCCCCGGTGTTTGCAATTCTGTGGCTGATGCTCTGTCTCGTTTTCAGTGGGACAGATTCCGTTCGTTAGCCCCGATGGCAGAGGTACAAGGCAAGAAGTGTCCGGATTTTCTGTGGTCACTGCCAGTGACACCGCATACGCTCTGATAGAACGGTCTGTGGGTGTAAGCACATGGCAGAGGTACCAGTCAGCGTGGAGGGAATGGGAAGACTTGTGTGCTCTAGTGGCACATGATGCCAGTGTACATGACAATGTTTCCTTGTTGTTATTTTACATTAGCAGGGCCTTTGTGGACGGTACTTCATTGTCCAGTATTAATAGTAAAATGTCTGGATTAGCCTTTTGGTTTAAGTTGCACGACTTCACTGATTACACAAAGCATTTTTTAGTTAAGCAGGCCCTAAAGGGTTACAGGAAAAGTTGTAAGAAGACCAGAGATAAACGGCGTCCGATTTCTTTCCAGTTATTGCAGCAGATACTGAGTGTACTAGGCCGAGTCTGTAGCAGTCCGTTTGAAGTGTTACTCTTTAGTTGTGCATTCACACTGGCCTTTTTTGGAGCTTTTAGAATCAGCGAGTTAGTGTCGAGTAGCTCCACCAGAAGTGGGGGTCTACAAGCTGAGGACGTGCATCAGTACACAGACAGAGGGGGTCTACAAGCTGAGGACGTGCATCAGTACACAGACAGAGGGGGTCTACAAGCCGAGGACGTGCATCAGTACACAGACAGATTGGAATGTTTTCTGGCAAAGTCAAAAACTGATCAACAGGGTAGAGGAAAATGGATCACATTGTTTCCTTTAAGCGGTTCCAGGGCCTGCCCGGTCATCTGTTTTAGAAACTATGTCTCAATAAGGCCAAATATCCAAGGTTCATTGCTAATTCATGAGGATTGTAAGTCATTGTCACAATTTCAATTCACAGCAGTTCTTAAAAAATGCCTGACAATATTGGGAGAGTCTCCAAATGCATTCACTTCACACTCATTTAGGATAGGAGCAGCCACAGAAGCGGCTAGATGGGGCTTAGGGCCTGACATAGTTAAAAAAATCGGGAGATGGGAATCGAGCAGATTTAAGAGCTACATTAGATTGCATTTATTATAAATGGCGTACATGTATATATATGTGTACTTTTTGGTAATCTTATAGTAGTTGTCTTCATTTAGACAATTGTGTGATAATTGTGTTTTTGTTTTTGTTTTAGCTGAACAGCAATGCCTGGTTTGGATCATGGGACATTCATTTGTTTTTTGGGGGGCCTTACGTGCAGCAGTCAGGCCTAATGGCAAACAGTTGGGGTTGCCCAGTTCCTGGGCACGGGTGACATGGATAGGAAAGAGGGGAATGCAGTGGCATCAGCTGTTAAAAGAAATCCAGTATCATGTGGAGTTCTACCGCCCCCCGGACGTCTTACTTATCCATTTAGGTGGTAATGATTTAGCAATAAGAACATCAAGACATTTAGTTAGGAACATAAAGCTTGATATGTTGAATTTATGGAGGTCTTACCCAGAAACAGTGGTGGTCTGGTCGGATATAGTAGCTAGACAAATGTGGAGAACAGCGCGATCAGTGGCTCGCATCAATAATACAAGGATAAAGGTTAATAAAAAAATAACAAAATTTGTGTTGGAAAACGGAGGGGTGGCCATACGTCACCAGATGCTGGAAAATACAAAGGAACATTTTTGGAGAGATGATAAGGTACATCTTAATGACATTGGCATTGATATATGGATGTTGGGAATACAAGAAGGAGTAGAACGAGCCATTAAGTTGTGGAGGAACTCACTCTTGTAAGGTGTCACAAGAGCGAGTCTTGGCGGGATGTGGTTGTTTAAACCCCCTCTTTGTTGGTTGGAGAATTATGTTTTTAATGGGGTCCCTGGGCCAGAGCTCAGCGGACAGTGGAATATGGGTCCCTGGGGAGGAGCTCAGTGGACAGTGGAATAGATGGGTCCCTGGGGAGGAGCTCAGCGGACACAAGGAAAATGATCAAGGGGTATACCCAGATTCCCCCTTGAGCTAGGGTACACGGCGGAGGGGGATATGGGGCTGGGATTTATAACAACCACATCTCTGGGCCGATAATCTTGTTTTTCTTGTTGATGTTTTTTCTTATAAAATAAAGGGCTGCTGTGGCCAAAATTTTAATCCATGTCACGCAGTGTGTGGTGTCTTATTTATTAGGTTACCAGGAGCGCAATTCACTAGTCCATCAGTCATGGCTTAGTAACAATGAGTTTGAGTGTGCAATGCAGAGGTGCTGCATAGGTTTGCACCAGTGGGACACTAATGGAAGTCCAACAGCCACTTTTAGGATGCCACTAAGTTTACTCAGTGTTTGCTAGTATAATGGTTTAATAACAATGAGTTTGAGTGTGCAATGCAGTGGTGCTGCAAATAGCTTTGCACCAGTGGGACACTAATGGAAGTCCAACAGCCACTTTTAGGATGCCACTAAGTTTACTCAGTGTTTGCTAGTATAATGGCTTAGTAACAATGAGTTTGAGTGTGCAATGCAGAGGTGCTGCACATAGGTTTGCACCAGTGGGACACTAATGGAAGTCCAACAGCCACTTTTAGGATGCCACTAAGTTTACTCAGTGTTTGCTAGTATAATGGCTTAGTAACAATGAGTTTGAGTGTGCAATGCAGAGTTGCTGTGCATAGGTTTGCACCAGTGGGACACTAATGGAAGTCCAACAGCCACTTTTAGAATGCCACCTAGTTTACTCAGTGTTTGCTAGTATAATGGCTTAGTAACAATGAGTTTGAGTGTGCAATGCAGAGGTGCTGCACATAGGTTTGCACCAGTGGGACACTAATGGAAGTCCAACAGCCACTTTTAGGATGCCACTAAGTTTACTCAGTGTTTGCTAGTATAATGGCTTAGTAACAATGAGTTTGAGTGTGCAATGAAGAGGTGCTGCACATAGGTTTGCACCAGTGGGACACTAATGGAAGTCCAACAGCCACTTTTAGGATGCCACTAAGTTTACTCAGTGTTTACTAGTATAATGGCTTAGTAACAATGAGTTTGAGTGTGCAATGCAGTGGTGCTGCAAATAGCTTTGCACCAGTGGGACACTAATGGAAGTCCAACAGCCACTTTTAGGATGCCACTAAGTTTACTCAGTGTTTGCTAGTATAATGGCTTAGCAACAATGAGTTTGAGTGTGCAATGCAGAGGTGCTGCACATAGGTTTGCACCAGTGGGACACTAATGGAAGTCCAACAGCCACTTTTAGGATGCCACTAAGTTTACTCAGTGTTTGCTAGTATAATGGCTTAGTAACAATGAGTTTGAGTGTGCAATGCAGTGGTGCTGCAAATAGCTTTGCACCAGTGGGACACTAATGGAAGTCGAACAGCCACTTTTAGGATGCCACTAAGTTCACTCAGTGTTTGCTAGTATAATGGCTTAGTAACAATGAGTTTGAGTGTGCAATGCAGAGGTGCTGCAAATAGGTTTGCACCAGTGGGACACTAATGGAAGTCCAACAGCCACTTTTAGGATGCCACAAAGTTTACTCAGTGTTTGCTAGTATAATGGCTTAGTAACAATGAGTTTGAGTGTGCAATGCAGAGGTGCTGCACATAGGTTTGCACCAGTGGGACACTTATGGAAGTCCAACAGCCACTTTTAGGATGCCACTAAGTTTACTCAGTGTTTGCTAGTATAATGGCTTAGTAACAATGAGTTTGAGTGTGCAATGCAGAGGTGCTGCACATAGGTTTGCACCAGTGGGACACTAATGGAAGTCCAACAGCCACTTTTAGGATGCCACTAAGTTTCCTCAGTGTTTGCTAGTATAATGGCTTAGTAACAAAGAATTTGAGTGTGCAATGCAGTGGTGCTGCAAATAGCTTTGCACCAGTGGGACACTAATGGAAGTCCAACAGCCACTTTTAGGATGCCACTAAGTTTACTCAGTGTTTACTAGTATAATGGCTTAGTAACAATGAGTTTGAGTGTGCAATGCAGTGGTGCTGCAAATAGCTTTGCAACAGTGGGACACTAATGGAAGTCCAACAGCCACTTTTAGGATGCCACTAAGTTTACTCAGTGTTTGCTAGTATAAAGGCTTAGTAACAATGAGTTTGAGTGTGCAATGCAGAGGTGCTGCACATAGGTTTGCACCAGTGGGACACTAATGGAAGTCCAACAGCCACTTTTAGGATGCCACTAAGTTTACTCAGTGTTTGCTAGTATAATGGCTTAGTAACAATGAGTTTGAGTGTGCAATGCAGAGGTGCTGCAAATAGGTTTGCACCAGTGGGACACTAATGGAAGTCCAACAGCCACTTTTAGGATGCCACTAAGTTTACTCAGTGTTTGCTAGTATAATGGCTTAGTAACAATGAGTTTGAGTGTGCAATGCAGAGGTGCTGCACATAGGTTTGCACCAGTGGGACACTAATGGAAATCCAACAGCCACTTTTAGGATGCCACTAAGTTTACTCAGTGTTTGCTAGTATAATGGCTTAGTAACAATGAGTTTGAGTGTGCAATGCAGACGTGCTGCACATAGGTTTGCACCAGTGGGACACTAATGGATGTCCAACAGCCACTTTTAGGATGCCACTAAGTTTACTCAGTGTTTGCTAGTATAACGGCTTAGTAACAATGAGTTTGAGTGTGCAATGCAGAGGTGCTGCACATAGGTTTGCACCAGTGGGACATTAATGGAAGTCCAACAGCCACTTTTAGGATGCCACTAAGTTTCCTCAGTGTTTGCTAGTATAATGGCTTAGTAACAATGAGTTTGAGTGTGCAATGCAATGCTGCTGCAAATAGCTTTGCACCAGTGGGACACTATTGGAAGTCCAACAGCCACTTTTAAAATGCCACTAATTTACTCAGTGTTTGCTAGTATAATGGCTTAGTAACAATGAGTTTGAGTGTGCAATGCAGAGGTGCTGCACATAGGTTTGCACCAGTGGGACACTAATGGAAGTCCAACAGCCACTTTTAGGATGCCACTAAGTTTACTCAGGGTTTGCTAGTATAATGGCTTAGTAACAATGAGTTTGAGTGTGCAATGCAGTGGTGCTGCAAGTAGATTTGCACCAGTGGGATACTAATGGAAGTCCAACAGCCACTTTTAGGATGCCACTAAGTTTACTCAGTGTTTGCTAGTATAATGGCTTAGTAACAATGAGTTTGAGTGTGCAATGCAGAGGTGCTGCACATAGGTTTGCACCAGTGGGACACTAATGGAAGTCCTACAGCCACTTTTAGGATGCTACTAAGTTTACTCAGTGTTTGCTAGTATAATGGCTTAGTGACAATGAGTTTGAGTGTGCAATGCAGAGGTGCTGCATATAGGTTTGCACCAGTGGGACACTAATGGAAGTCCAACAGCCACTTTTAGGAAGCCACTAAGTTTCCTCAGTGTTTGCTAGTATAATGGCTTAGTAACAATGAGTTTGAGTGTGCAATGCAGAGGTGCTGCAAATAGGTTTGCACCAGTTGGGCACTAATGGAAGTCCAACAGCCACTTTTAGGATGCCACTAAGTTTACTCAGTATTTGCTAGTATAATGGCTTAGTAACAGTGAGTTTGAGTGTGCAATGCAGAGGTGCTGCTCATAGGTTTGCACCAGTGGGACACTAATGGAAGTCCAACAGCCACTTTTAGGATGCCACTAAGTTTACTCAGTGTTTGCTAGTATAATGGCTTAGTAACAATGAGTTTGAGTGTGCAATGCAGATGTGTTGCACATAGGATTGCACCAGTGGGACACTAATGGAAGTCCAACAGCCACTTTTAGGATGCCACTAAGTTTACTCAGTGTTTGCTAGTATAATGGCTTAGTAACAATGAGTTTGAGTGTGCAATGCAGTGGTGCTGCAAATAGCTTTGCACCAGTGGGACACTAATGGAAGTCCAACAGCCACTTTTAGGATGCCACTAAGTTTACTCAGTGTTTGCTAGTATAATGGCTTAGTAACAATGAGTTTGAGTGTGCAATGCAGAGGTGCTGCACATAGGTTTGCACCAGTGGGACACTAATGGAAGTCCAACAGCCACTTTTAGGATGCCACTAAGTTTACTCAGTGTTTGCTAGTATAATGGCTTAGTAACAATGAGTTTGAGTGTGCAATGCAGTGGTGCTGCAAATAGCTTTGCACCAAATGGACACTAATGGAAGTCCAACAGCCACTTTTAGGATGCCACTAAGTTTACTCAGTGTTTGCTAGTATAATGGATTAGTAACAATGAGTTTGAGTGTGCAATGCAGAGGTGCTGCACATAGGTTTGCACCAGTGAGACACTAATGGAAGTCCAACAGCCACTTTTAGGATGCCACTAAGTTTACTCAGTGTTTGCTAGTATAATGGCTTAGTAACAATGAGTTTGAGTGTGCAATGCAGAGGTGCTGCACATAGGTTTGCACCAGTGGGACACTAATGGAAGTCCAACAGCCACTTTTAGGATGCCACTAAGTTTACTCAGTGTTTGCTAGTATAATGGCTTAGCAACAATGAGTTTGAGTGTGCAATGCAGTGGTGCTGCAAATAGCTTTGCACCAGTGGGACACTAATGGAAGTCCAACAGCCACTTTTAGGATGCCACTAAGTTTACTCAGTGTTTGCTAGTATAATGGCTTAGTAACAATGAGTTTGAGTGTGCAATGCAGTGGTGCTGCAAATAGCTTTGCACCAGTGGGACACTAATGGAAGTCCAACAGCCACTTTTAGGATGCCACTAAGTTTACTCAGTGTTTGCTAGTATAATGGCTTAGTAACAATGAGTTTGAGTGTGCAATGCAGAGGTGCTGCACATAGGTTTGCACCAGTGGGACACTAATGGAAGTCCAACAGCCACTTTTAGGATGCCACTAAGTTTACTCAGTGTTTGCTAGTATAATGGCTTAGTAACAATGAGTTTGAGTGTGCAATGCAGAGGTGCTGCACATAGGTTTGCACCAGTGGGACACTAATGGAAGTCCAACAGCCACTTTTAGGATGCCACTAAGTTTACTCACTGTTTGCTAGTATAATGGCTTAGTAACAATGAGTTTGAGTGTGCAATGCAGAGGTGCTGCACATAGGTTGGCACCAGTGGGACACTAATGGAAGTCCAACAGCCACATTTAGGATGCCACTAAGTTTCCTCAGTGTTTGCTAGTATAATGGCTTAGTAACAATGAGTTTGAGTGTGCAATGCAGAGGTGCTGTACATAGGTTTGCACCAGTGGGACACTAATGGAAGTCCAACAGCCACTTTTAGAATGCCACTAAGTTTACTCAGTGTTTGCTAGTATAATGGCTTAGTAACAATGAGTTTGAGTGTGCAATGCAGAGGTGCTGCACATAGGTTTACATGAGTGGGACACTAATGGAAGTCCAACAGCCATTTTTAGGATGCCACTAAGTTTACTCAGTGTTTGCTAGTATAATGGCTTAGTAACAATGAGTTTGAGTGTGCAATGCAGAGGTGCTGCACATAGGTTTTCACCAGTGGGGCACTAATGGAAGTCCAACAGCCACTTTTAGGATGCCACTAAGTTTACTCAGTGTTTGCTAGTATAATGGCTTAGTAACAATGAGTTTGAGTGTGCAATGCAGAGGTGCTGCACATAGGTTTGCACCAGTGGGACACTAATGGAAGTCCAACAGCCACTTTTAGGATGCCACTAAGTTTACTTAGTGTTTGCTAGTATAATGGCTTAGTAACAATGAGTTTGAGTGTGCAATGCAGAGGTGCTGCACATAGGTTTGCACCAGTGGGACACTAATGGAAGTCCAACAACCACTTTTAGGATGCCACTAAGTTTACTCAGTGTTTGCTAGTATAATGGCTTAGTAAAAATAAGTTTGAGTGAGCAATGCAGTGGTGCTGCAAATAGCTTTGCACCAGTGGGACACTAATGGAAGTCCAACAGCCACTTTTAGGATGCCACTAAGTTTACTCAGTGTTTGCTAGTATAATGGCTTAGTAACAATGAGTTTGAGTGTGCAATGCAGAGGTGCTGCACATAGGTTTGCACCAGTGGGACACTAATGGAAGTCCAACAGCCACTTTTAGGATGCCACTAAGTTTACTCAGTGTTTGCTAGTATAATGGCTTAGTAACAATGAGTTTGAGTGTGCAATGCAGAGGTGCTGCACATAGGTTTGCACCAGTGGGACACTAATGGAAGTCCAACAGCCACTTTTAGGATGCCACTAAATTTACTCAGTGTTTGCTAGTATAATGGCTTAGTAACAATGAGTTTGAGTGTGCAATGCAGTGGTGCTGCAAATAGCTTTGCACCAGTGGGACACTAATGGAAGTCCAACAGCCACTTTTAGGATGCCAATAAGTTTACATAGTGTTTGCTAGTATAATGGCTTAGTAACAATGAGTTTGAGTGTGCAATGCAGAGGTGCTGCACATAGGATTGCACCAGTGGGACACTAATGGAAGTCCAACAGCCAATTTTAGGATGCCACTAAGTTTACTCAGTGTTTGCTAGTATAATGGCTTAGTAACAATGAGTTTGAGTGTGCAATGCTGAGGTGCTGCACATAGGTTTGCACCAGTGGGACACTAATGGAAGCCCAACAGCCACTTTTAGGATGCCACTAACATTCCTCAGTGTTTGCTAGTATAATGGCTTAGTAACAATGAGTTTGAGTGTGCAATGCAGTGGTGCTGCAAATAGCTTTGCACCAGTGGGACACTAATGGAAGTCCAACAGCCACTTTTAGGATGCCACTAAGTTTACTCAGTGTTTGCTAGTATAATGGCTTAGTAATAATGAGTTTGAGTGTGCAATGCAGAGGTGCTGCAAATAGCTTTGCACCAGAGGGACACTAATGGAAGTCCAACAGCCACTTTTAGAATGCCACTAAGTTTACTCAGTGTTTGCTAGTATAATGGCTTAGTAACAATGAGTTTGAGTGTGCAATGCAGAGGTGCTGCACATAGGTTTGCACCAGTGGGACACTAATGGAAGTCCAACAGCCACTTTTAGGATGCCACTAAGTTTACTCAGTGTTTGCTAGTATAATGGCTTAGTAACAATGAGTTTGAGTGTGCAATGCAGAGGTGCTGCACAAAGGTTTGCACCAGTGGGGCACTAATGGAAGTCCAACAGCCACTTTTAGGATGCCACTAAGTTTACTCAGTGTTTGCTAGTATAATGGCTTAGTAACAATGAGTTTGAGTGTGCAATGCAGAGGTGCTGCACATAGGTTTGCACCAGTGGGACACTAATGGAAGTCCAACAGCCACTTTTAGGATGCCACTAAGTTTACTTAGTGTTTGCTAGTATAATGGCTTAGTAACAATGAGTTTGAGTGTGCAATGCAGAGGTGCTGCACATAGGTTTGCACCAGTGGGACACTAATGGAAGTCCAACAACCACTTTTAGGATGCCACTAAGTTTACTCAGTGTTTGCTAGTATAATGGCTTAGTAAAAATAAGTTTGAGTGTGCAATGCAGTGGTGCTGCAAATAGCTTTGCACCAGTGGGACACTAATGGAAGTCCAACAGCCACTTTTAGGATGCCACTAAGTTTACTCAGTGTTTGCCAGTATAATGGCTTAGTAACAATGAGTTTGAGTGTGCAATGCTGAGGTGCTGCACCTAGGTTTGCACCAGTGGGACACTAATGGAAGTCCAACAGCCACTTTTAGGATGCCACTAAGTTTACTCAGTGTTTGCTAGTATAATGGCTTAGTAACAATGAGTTTGAGTGTGCAATGCATTGGTGCTGCAAATAGCTTTGCACCAGTGGGACACAAATGGAAGTCCAACAGCCACTTTTAGGATGCCACTAAGTTTCCTCAGTGTTTGCTAGTATAATGGCTTAGGAACAATGAGTTTGAGTGTGCAATGCAGAGGTGCTTCACATAGCTTTGCACCAGTGGGACACTAATGGAAGTTCAACAGCCACTTTTAGGATGCCACTAAGTTTACTCAGTGTTTGCTAGTATAATGGCTTAGTAACAATGAGTTTGAGTGTGCAATGCAGTGGTGCTGCAAATAGCTTTGCACCAGTGGGACACTAATGGAAGTCCAACAGCCACTTTTAGGATGCCACTAAGTTTACTCAGTGTTTGCTAGTATAATGGCTTAGTAACAATGAGTTTGAGTGTGCAATGCTGAGGTGCTGCACATAGGTTTGCACCAGTGGGACACTAATGGAAGCCCAACAGCCACTTTTAGGATGCCACTAACATTCCTCAGTGTTTGCTAGTATAATGGCTTAGTAACAATGAGTTTGAGTGTGCAATGCAGTGGTGCTGCAAATAGCTTTGCACCAGTGGGACACTAATGGAAGTCCAACAGCCACTTTTAGGATGCCACTAAGTTTACTCAGTGTTTGCTAGTATAATGGCTTAGTAATAATGAGTTTGAGTGTGCAATGCAGAGGTGCTGCAAATAGCTTTGCACCAGAGGGACACTAATGGAAGTCCAACAGCCACTTTTAGAATGCCACTAAGTTTACTCAGTGTTTGCTAGTATAATGGCTTAGTAACAATGAGTTTGAGTGTGCAATGCAGAGGTGCTGCACATAGGTTTGCACCAGTGGGACACTAATGGAAGTCCAACAGCCACTTTTAGGATGCCACTAAGTTTACTCAGTGTTTGCTAGTATAATGGCTTAGTAACAATGAGTTTGAGTGTGCAATGCAGAGGTGCTGCACAAAGGTTTGCACCAGTGGGGCACTAATGGAAGTCCAACAGCCACTTTTAGGATGCCACTAAGTTTACTCAGTGTTTGCTAGTATAATGGCTTAGTAACAATGAGTTTGAGTGTGCAATGCAGAGGTGCTGCACATAGGTTTGCACCAGTGGGACACTAATGGAAGTCCAACAGCCACTTTTAGGATGCCACTAAGTTTACTTAGTGTTTGCTAGTATAATGGCTTAGTAACAATGAGTTTGAGTGTGCAATGCAGAGGTGCTGCACATAGGTTTGCACCAGTGGGACACTAATGGAAGTCCAACAACCACTTTTAGGATGCCACTAAGTTTACTCAGTGTTTGCTAGTATAATGGCTTAGTAAAAATAAGTTTGAGTGTGCAATGCAGTGGTGCTGCAAATAGCTTTGCACCAGTGGGACACTAATGGAAGTCCAACAGCCACTTTTAGGATGCCACTAAGTTTACTCAGTGTTTGCCAGTATAATGGCTTAGTAACAATGAGTTTGAGTGTGCAATGCTGAGGTGCTGCACCTAGGTTTGCACCAGTGGGACACTAATGGAAGTCCAACAGCCACTTTTAGGATGCCACTAAGTTTACTCAGTGTTTGCTAGTATAATGGCTTAGTAACAATGAGTTTGAGTGTGCAATGCATTGGTGCTGCAAATAGCTTTGCACCAGTGGGACACAAATGGAAGTCCAACAGCCACTTTTAGGATGCCACTAAGTTTCCTCAGTGTTTGCTAGTATAATGGCTTAGGAACAATGAGTTTGAGTGTGCAATGCAGAGGTGCTTCACATAGCTTTGCACCAGTGGGACACTAATGGAAGTTCAACAGCCACTTTTAGGATGCCACTAAGTTTACTCAGTGTTTGCTAGTATAATGGCTTAGTAACAATGAGTTTGAGTGTGCAATGCAGTGGTGCTGCAAATAGCTTTGCACCAGTGGGACACTAATGGAAGTCCAACAGCCACTTTTAGGATGCCACTAAGTTTACTCAGTGTTTGCTAGTATAATGGCTTAGTAACAATGAGTTTGAGTGTGCAATGCAGAGGTGCTGCACATAGGTTTGCACCAGTGGGACACTAATGGAAGTCCAACAGCCACTTTTAGGATGCCACTAAGTTTACTCAGTGTTTGCTAGTATAATGGCTTAGTAACAATGAGTTTGAGTGTGCAATGCAGTGGTGCTGCAAATAGCTTTGCACCAGTGGGACACTAATGGAAGTCCAACAGCCACTTTTAGGATGCCACTAAGTTTACTCAGTGTTTGCTAGTATAATGGCTTAGTAACAATGAGTTTGAGTGTGCAATGCAGTGGTGCTGCAAATAGCTTTGCACCAGTGGGACACTAATGGAAGTCCAACAGCCACTTTTAGGATGCCACTAAGTTTACTCAGTGTTTGCTAGTATAATGGCTTAGTAACAATGAGTTTGAGTGTGCAATGCAGAGGTGCTGCACATAGGTTTACATGAGTGGGACACTAATGGAAGTCCAACAGCCATTTTTAGGATGCCACTAAGTTTACTCAGTGTTTGCTAGTATAATGGCTTAGTAACAATGAGTTTGAGTGTGCAATGCAGAGGTGCTGCACATAGGTTTTCACCAGTGGGGCACTAATGGAAGTCCAACAGCCACTTTTAGGATGCCACTAAGTTTACTCAGTGTTTGCTAGTATAATGGCTTAGTAACAATGAGTTTGAGTGTGCAATGCAGAGGTGCTGCACATAGGTTTGCACCAGTGGGACACTAATGGAAGTCCAACAGCCACTTTTAGGATGCCACTAAGTTTACTTAGTGTTTGCTAGTATAATGGCTTAGTAACAATGAGTTTGAGTGTGCAATGCAGAGGTGCTGCACATAGGTTTGCACCAGTGGGACACTAATGGAAGTCCAACAACCACTTTTAGGATGCCACTAAGTTTACTCAGTGTTTGCTAGTATAATGGCTTAGTAAAAATAAGTTTGAGTGAGCAATGCAGTGGTGCTGCAAATAGCTTTGCACCAGTGGGACACTAATGGAAGTCCAACAGCCACTTTTAGGATGCCACTAAGTTTACTCAGTGTTTGCTAGTATAATGGCTTAGTAACAATGAGTTTGAGTGTGCAATGCAGAGGTGCTGCACATAGGTTTGCACCAGTGGGACACTAATGGAAGTCCAACAGCCACTTTTAGGATGCCACTAAGTTTACTCAGTGTTTGCTAGTATAATGGCTTAGTAACAATGAGTTTGAGTGTGCAATGCAGAGGTGCTGCACATAGGTTTGCACCAGTGGGACACTAATGGAAGTCCAACAGCCACTTTTAGGATGCCACTAAATTTACTCAGTGTTTGCTAGTATAATGGCTTAGTAACAATGAGTTTGAGTGTGCAATGCAGTGGTGCTGCAAATAGCTTTGCACCAGTGGGACACTAATGGAAGTCCAACAGCCACTTTTAGGATGCCAATAAGTTTACATAGTGTTTGCTAGTATAATGGCTTAGTAACAATGAGTTTGAGTGTGCAATGCAGAGGTGCTGCACATAGGATTGCACCAGTGGGACACTAATGGAAGTCCAACAGCCAATTTTAGGATGCCACTAAGTTTACTCAGTGTTTGCTAGTATAATGGCTTAGTAACAATGAGTTTGAGTGTGCAATGCTGAGGTGCTGCACATAGGTTTGCACCAGTGGGACACTAATGGAAGCCCAACAGCCACTTTTAGGATGCCACTAACATTCCTCAGTGTTTGCTAGTATAATGGCTTAGTAACAATGAGTTTGAGTGTGCAATGCAGTGGTGCTGCAAATAGCTTTGCACCAGTGGGACACTAATGGAAGTCCAACAGCCACTTTTAGGATGCCACTAAGTTTACTCAGTGTTTGCTAGTATAATGGCTTAGTAATAATGAGTTTGAGTGTGCAATGCAGAGGTGCTGCAAATAGCTTTGCACCAGAGGGACACTAATGGAAGTTCAACAGCCACTTTTAGGATGCCACTAAGTTTACTCAGTGTTTGCTAGTATAATGGCTTAGTAACAATGAGTTTGAGTGTGCAATGCAGAGGTGCTGTACATAGGTTTGCACCAGTGGGACACTAATGGAAGTCCAACAGCCACTTTTAGAATGCCACTAAGTTTACTCAGTGTTTGCTAGTATAATGGCTTAGTAACAATGAGTTTGAGTGTGCAATGCAGAGGTGCTGCACATAGGTTTGCACCAGTGGGACACTAATGGAAGTCCAACAGCCACTTTTAGGATGCCACTAAGTTTACTCAGTGTTTGCTAGTATAATGGCTTAGTAACAATGAGTTTGAGTGTGCAATGCAGAGGTGCTGCACAAAGGTTTGCACCAGTGGGGCACTAATGGAAGTCCAACAGCCACTTTTAGGATGCCACTAAGTTTACTCAGTGTTTGCTAGTATAATGGCTTAGTAACAATGAGTTTGAGTGTGCAATGCAGAGGTGCTGCACATAGGTTTGCACCAGTGGGACACTAATGGAAGTCCAACAGCCACTTTTAGGATGCCACTAAGTTTACTTAGTGTTTGCTAGTATAATGGCTTAGTAACAATGAGTTTGAGTGTGCAATGCAGAGGTGCTGCACATAGGTTTGCACCAGTGGGACACTAATGGAAGTCCAACAACCACTTTTAGGATGCCACTAAGTTTACTCAGTGTTTGCTAGTATAATGGCTTAGTAAAAATAAGTTTGAGTGTGCAATGCAGTGGTGCTGCAAATAGCTTTGCACCAGTGGGACACTAATGGAAGTCCAACAGCCACTTTTAGGATGCCACTAAGTTTACTCAGTGTTTGCCAGTATAATGGCTTAGTAACAATGAGTTTGAGTGTGCAATGCTGAGGTGCTGCACCTAGGTTTGCACCAGTGGGACACTAATGGAAGTCCAACAGCCACTTTTAGGATGCCACTAAGTTTACTCAGTGTTTGCTAGTATAATGGCTTAGTAACAATGAGTTTGAGTGTGCAATGCATTGGTGCTGCAAATAGCTTTGCACCAGTGGGACACAAATGGAAGTCCAACAGCCACTTTTAGGATGCCACTAAGTTTCCTCAGTGTTTGCTAGTATAATGGCTTAGGAACAATGAGTTTGAGTGTGCAATGCAGAGGTGCTTCACATAGCTTTGCACCAGTGGGACACTAATGGAAGTTCAACAGCCACTTTTAGGATGCCACTAAGTTTACTCAGTGTTTGCTAGTATAATGGCTTAGTAACAATGAGTTTGAGTGTGCAATGCAGTGGTGCTGCAAATAGCTTTGCACCAGTGGGACACTAATGGAAGTCCAACAGCCACTTTTAGGATGCCACTAAGTTTACTCAGTGTTTGCTAGTATAATGGCTTAGTAACAATGAGTTTGAGTGTGCAATGCAGAGGTGCTGCACATAGGTTTGCACCAGTGGGACACTAATGGAAGTCCAACAGCCACTTTTAGGATGCCACTAAGTTTACTCAGTGTTTGCTAGTATAATGGCTTAGTAACAATGAGTTTGAGTGTGCAATGCAGTGGTGCTGCAAATAGCTTTGCACCAGTGGGACACTAATGGAAGTCCAACAGCCACTTTTAGGATGCCACTAAGTTTACTCAGTGTTTGCTAGTATAATGGCTTAGTAACAATGAGTTTGAGTGTGCAATGCAGTGGTGCTGCAAATAGCTTTGCACCAGTGGGACACTAATGGAAGTCCAACAGCCACTTTTAGGATGCCACTAAGTTTACTCAGTGTTTGCTAGTATAATGGCTTAGTAACAATGAGTTTGAGTGTGCAATGCAGAGGTGCTGCACATAGGTTTGCACCAGTGGGACACTAATGGAAGTCCAACAGCCACTTTTAGGATGCCACTAAGTTTACTCAGTGTTTGCTAGTATAATGGCTTAGTAACAATGAGTTTGAGTGTGCAATGCAGAGGTGCTGCACATAGGTTTGCACCAGTGGGACACTAATGGAAGTCCAACAGCCACTTTTAGGATGCCACTAATTTTACTCAGTGTTTGCTAGTATAATGGCTTAGTAACAATGAGTTTGAGTGTGCAATGCAGAGGTGCTGCACATAGGTTGGCACCAGTGGGACACTAATGGAAGTCCAACAGCCACTTTTAGGATGCCACTAAGTTTCCTCAGTGTTTGCTAGTGTAATGGCTTAGTAACAATGAGTTTGAGTGTGCAATGCAGTGGTGCTGCAAAAAGCTTTGCACCAGTGGGACACTAATGGAAGTCCAACAGCCACTTTTAGGATGCCACTAAGTTTACTCAGTGTTTGCTAGTATAATGGTTAGTAATAATGAGTTTGAGTGTGCAATGCAGTGGTGCTGCAAATAGCTTTGCACCAGTGGGACACTAATGGAAGTCCAACAGCCACTTTTAGGATGCCACTAAGTTTACTCAGTGTTTGCTAGTATAAGGGCTTAGTAACAATGAGTTTGAGTGTGCAATGCAGAGGTGCTGCACATAGGTTTGCACCAGTGGGACACTAATGGAAGTCCAACAGCCACTTTTAGGATGCCACTAAATTTACTCAGTGTTTGCTAGTATAATGGCTTAGTAACAATGAGTTTGAGTGTGCAATGCAGTGGTGCTGCAAATAGCTTTGCACCAGTGGGACACTAATGGAAGTCCAACAGCCACTTTTAGGATGCCAATAAGTTTACTCAGTGTTTGCTAGTATAATGGCTTAGTAACAATGAGTTTGAGTGTGCAATGCAGAGGTGCTGCACATAGGATTGCACCAGTGGGACACTAATGGAAGTCCAACAGCCACTTTTAGGATGCCACTAAGTTTACTCAGTGTTTGCTAGTATAATGGCTTAGTAACAATGAGTTTGAGTGTGCAATGCTGAGGTGCTGCACATAGGTTTGCACCAGTGGGACACTAATGGAAGCCCAACAGCCACTTTTAGGATGCCACTAACATTCCTCAGTGTTTGCTAGTATAATGGCTTAGTAACAATGAGTTTGAGTGTGCAATGCAGTGGTGCTGCAAATAGCTTTTCACCAGTGGGACACTAATGGAAGTCCAACAGCCACTTTTAGGATGCCACTAAGTTTACTCAGTGTTTGCTAGTATAATGGCTTAGTAATAATGAGTTTGAGTGTGCAATGCAGAGGTGCTGCAAATAGCTTTGCACCAGAGGGACACTAATGGAAGTTCAACAGCCACTTTTAGGATGCCACTAAGTTTACTCAGTGTTTGCTAGTATAATGGCTTAGTAACAATGAGTTTGAGTGTGCAATGCAGAGGTGCTGCACATAGGTTTGCACCAGTGGGACACTAATGGAAGTCCAACAGCCACTTTTAGGATGCCACTAAGTTTACTCAGTGTTTGCTAGTATAATGGCTTAGTAACAATGAGTTTGAGTGTGCAATGCAGAGGTGCTGTACATAGGTTTGCACCAGTGGGACACTAATGGAAGTCCAGCAGCCACTTTTAGAATGCCACTAAGTTTACTCAGTGTTTGCTAGTATAATGGCTTAGTAACAATGAGTTTGAGTGTGCAATGCAGAGGTGCTGCACATAGGTTTACATGAGTGGGACACTAATGGAAGTCCAACAGCCACTTTTAGGATGCCACTAAGTTTACTCAGTGTTTGCTAGTATAATGGCTTAGTAACAATGAGTTTGAGTGTGCAATGCAGAGGTGCTGCACAAAGGTTTGCACCAGTGGGGCACTAATGGAAGTCCAACAGCCACTTTTAGGATGCCACTAAGTTTACTCAGTGTTTGCTAGTATAATGGCTTAGTAACAATGAGTTTGAGTGTGCAATGCAGAGGTGCTGCACATAGGTTTGCACCAGTGGGACACTAATGGAAGTCCAACAGCCACTTTTAGGATGCCACTAAGTTTACTTAGTGTTTGCTAGTATAATGGCTTAGTAACAATGAGTTTGAGTGTGCAATGCAGAGGTGCTGCACATAGGTTTGCACCAGTGGGACACTAATGGAAGTCCAACAACCACTTTTAGGATGCCACTAAGTTTACTCAGTGTTTGCTAGTATAATGGCTTAGTAAAAATAAGTTTGAGTGTGCAATGCATTGGTGCTGCAAATAGCTTTGCACCAGTGGGACACAAATGGAAGTCCAACAGCCACTTTTAGGATGCCACTAAGTTTCCTCAGTGTTTGCTAGTATAATGGCTTAGGAACAATGAGTTTGAGTGTGCAATGCAGAGGTGCTTCACATAGCTTTGCACCAGTGGGACACTAATGGAAGTTCAACAGCCACTTTTAGGATGCCACTAAGTTTACTCAGTGTTTGCTAGTATAATGGCTTAGTAACAATGAGTTTGAGTGTGCAATGCAGAGGTGCTGCACATAGGTTTGCACCAGTGGGACACTAATGGAAGTCCAACAGCCACTTTTAGGATGCCACTAAGTTTACTCAGTGTTTGCTAGTATAATGGCTTAGTAACAATGAGTTTGAGTGAGCAATGCAGAGGTGCTGCACAAAGGTTTGCACCAGTGGGACACTAATGGAAGTCCAACAGCCACTTTTAGGATGCCACTAAGTTTACTCAGTGTTTGCTAGTATAATGGCTTAGTAACAATGAGTTTGAGTGTGCAATGCAGTGATGCTGCAAATAGCTTTGCACCAGTGGGACACTAATGGAAGTCCAACAGCCACTTTTAGGATGCCACTAACTTTACTCAGTGTTTGCTAGTATAATGGCTTAGTAGCAATGAGTTTGAGTGTGCAATGCAGAGGTGCTGCACATAGGTTTGCACCAGTGGGACACTAATGGAAGTCCAACAGCCACTTTTAGGATGCCACTAAGTTTACTCAGTGTTTGCTAGTATAATGGCTTAGTAACAATGAGTTTGAGTGTGCAATGCAGAGGTGCTGCACATGGGTTTGCACCAGTGGCACACTAATGGAAGTCCAACAGCCACTTTTAGGATGCCACTAAGTTTACTCAGTGTTTGCTATTATAATGGCTTAGTAACAATGAGTTTGAGTATGCAATGCAGAGGTGCTACACATAGGTTTGCACCAGTGGGACACTAATGGAAGTCCAACAGCCACTTTTAGGATGCCACTAAGTTTCCTCAGTGTTTGCTAGTATAATGGCTTAGTAACAATGAGTTTGAGTGTGCAATGCAGAGGTGCTGCACATAGGTTTGCACCAGTGGGACACTAATAGAAGTCCAACAGCCACTTTTAGGATGCCACTAAGTTTACTCAGTGTTTGCTAGCATAATGGCTTAGTAACAATGAGTTTGAGTGTGCAATGCAGAGGTGCTGCACATAGGTTTGCACCAGTGGGACACTAATGGAAGTCCAACAGCCACTTTTAGGATGCCACTAAGTTTACTTAGTGTTTGCTAGTATAATGGCTTAGTAACAATGAGTTTGAGTGTGCAATGCAGAGGTGCTGCACATAGGTTTGCACCAGTGGGACACTAATGGAAGTCCAACAACCACTTTTAGGATGCCACTAAGTTTACTCAGTGTTTGCTAGTATAATGGCTTAGTAAAAATAAGTTTGAGTGTGCAATGCAGTGGTGCTGCAAATAGCTTTGCACCAGTGGGACACTAATGGAAGTCCAACAGCCACTTTTAGGATGCCACTAAGTTTACTCAGTGTTTGCTAGTATAATGGCTTAGTAACAATGAGTTTGAGTGTGCAATGCTGAGGTGCTGCACATAGGTTTGCACCAGTGGGACACTAATGGAAGTCCAACAGCCACTTTTAGGATGCCACTAAGTTTACTCAGTGTTTGCTAGTATAATGGCTTAGTAACAATGAGTTTGAGTGTGCAATGCATTGGTGCTGCAAATAGCTTTACACCAGTGGGACACTAATGGAAGTCAAACAGCCACTTTTAGGATGCCACTAAGTTTACTCAGTGTTTGCTAGTATAATGGCTTAGTAACAATGAGTTTGAGTGTGCAATGCAGAGGTGCTGCACATAGGTTTGCACCAGTGGGACACTAATGGAAGTCCAACAGCTTCTTTTAGGATGCCACTAAGTTTACTCAGTGTTTGCTACTATAATGGCTTAGTAACAATGAGTTTGAGTGTGCAATGCAGAGGTGCTGCACATAGGTTTGCACCAGTGGGACACTAATGGAAGTCCAACAGCCACTTTTAGGATGCCACTAAGTTTACTCAGTGTTTGCTAGTATAATGGCTTAGTAACAATGAGTTTGAGTGTGCAATGCAGTGGTGCTGCAAATAGCTTTGCACCAGTGGGACATTAATGGAAGTCCAACAGCCACTTTTAGGATGCCACTAAGTTTACTCAGTGTTTGCTAGTATAATGGCTTAGTAACAATGAGTTTGAGTGTGCAATGGAGAGGTGCTGCACATAGGTTTGCACCAGTGGGACACTAATGGAAGTCCAACAGCCACTTTTAGGATGCCACTAAGTTTACTCAGTGTTTGCTAGTATAATGGCTTAGTAACATGAGTTTGAGTGTGCAATGCAGAGGTGCTGCACATAGCTTTGCACCAGTGGGACACTAATGGAAGTCTAACAGCCACTTTTAGGATGCCACTAAGTTTACTCAGTGTTTGCTAGTATAATGGCTTAGTAACAATGAGTTTGAGTGTGCAATGCAGTGGTGCTGCAAATAGCTTTGCACCAGTGGGACACTAATGGAAGTCCAACAGCCACTTTTAGGATGCCACTAAGTTTACTCAGTGTTTGCTAGTATAATGGCTTAGTAACAATGAGTTTGAGTGTGCAATGCAGAGGTGCTACACATAGGTTTGCACCAGTGGGACACTAATGGAAGTCCAACAGCCACTTTTAGGATGCCACTAAGTTTCTTCAGTGTTTGCTAATATAATGGCTTAGTAACAATGAGTTTGAGTGTGCAATGCAGTGGTGCTGCAAATAGCTTTGCACGAGTGGGACACTAATGGAAGTCCAACAGCCACGTTTAGGATGCCACTAAGTTTACTCAGTGTTTGCTAGTATAATGGTTAAGTAACAATGAGTTTGAGTGTGCAATGCAGAGGTGCTGCACATAGGTTTGCACCAGTGGGACACTAATGGAAGTCCAACAGCCACTTTTAGGATGCCACTAAGTGTACTCAGTGTTTGCTAGTATAATGGCTTAGTAACAATGAGTTTGAGTGTGCAATGCAGAGGTGCTGCACATAGGTTTGCACCAGTGGATCACTAATGGAAGTCCAACAGCTTCTTTTAGGATGCCACTAAGTTTCCTCAGTGTTTGCTAGTATAATGGCTTAGTAACAATGAGTTTGAGTGTGCAATGCAGAGGTGCTGCACATAGGTTTGCACCAATGGGACACTAATGGAAGTCCAACAGCCACTTTTAGGATGCCACTAAGTTTACTCAGTGTTTGCTAGTATAATGGCTTAGTAACAATGAGTTTGAGTGAGCAATGCAGAGGTGCTGCACAAAGGTTTGCACCAGTGGGACACTAATGGAAGTCCAACAGCCACTTTTAGGATGCCACTAAGTTTACTCAGTGTTTGCTAGTATAATGGCTTAGTAACAATGAGTTTGAGTGTGCAATGCAGTGATGCTGCAAATAGCTTTGTACCAGTGGGACACTAATGGAAGTCCAACAGCCACTTTTAGGATGCCAATAACTTTACTCAGTGTTTGCTAGTATAATGGCTTAGTAGCAATGAGTTTGAGTGTGCAATGCAGAGGTGCTGCACATAGGTTTGCACCAGTGGGACACTAATGGAAGTCCAACAGCCACTTTTAGGATGCCACTAAGTTTACTCAGTGTTTACTAGTATAATGGCTTAGTAACAATGAGTTTGAGTGTGCAATGCAGAGGTGCTGCACATAGGTTTGCACCAGTGGGACACTAATGGAAGTCCAACAGCCACTTTTAGGATGCCACTAAGTTTACTCAGTGTTTGCTAGTATAATGGCTTAGTAACAATGAGTTTGAGTATGCAATGCAGAGGTGCTACACATAGGTTTGCACCAGTGGGACACTAATGGAAGTCTAACAGCCACTTTTAGGATGCCACTAAGTTTCCTCAGTGTTTGCTAGTATAATGGCTTAGTAACAATGAGTTTGAGTGTGCAATGCAGAGGTGCTGCACATAGGTTTGCACCAGTGGGACACTAATAGAAGTCCAACAGCCACTTTTAGGATGCCACTAAGCTTACTCAGTGTTTGCTAGCATAATGGCTTAGTAACAATGAGTTTGAGTGTGCAATGCAGAGGTGCTGCACATAGGTTTGCACCAGTGGGACACTAATGGAAGTCCAACAGCCACTTTTAGGATGCCACTAAGTTTACTTAGTGTTTGCTAGTATAATGGCTTAGTAACAATGAGTTGGAGTGTGCAATGCAGAGGTGCTGCACATAGGTTTGCACCAGTGGGACACTAATGGAAGTCCAACAACCACTTTTAGGATGCCACTAAGTTTACTCAGTGTTTGCTAGTATAATGGCTTAGTAAAAATAAGTTAGAGTGTGCAATGCAGTGGTGCTGCAAATAGCTTTGCACCAGTGGGACACTAATGGAAGTCCAACAGCCACTTTTAGGATGCCACTAAGTTTACTCAGTGTTTGCTAGTATAATGGCTTAGTAACAATGAGTTTGAGTGAGCAATGCAGAGGTGCTGCACAAAGGTTTGCACCAGTGGGACACTAATGGAAGTCCAACAGCCACTTTTAGGATGCCACTAAGTTTACTCAGTGTTTGCTAGTATAATGGCTTAGTAACAATGAGTTTGAGTGTGCAATGCAGTGATGCTGCAAATAGCTTTGCACCAGTGGGACACTAATGGAAGTCCAACAGCCACTTTTAGGATGCCACTAACTTTACTCACTGTTTGCTAGTATAATGGCTTAGTAGCAATGAGTTTGAGTGTGCAATGCAGAGGTGCTGCACATAGGTTTGCACCAGTGGGACACTAATGGAAGTCCAACAGCCACTTTTAGGATGCCACTAAGTTTACTCAGTGTTTGCTAGTATAATGGCTTAGTAACAATGAGTTTGAGTGTGCAATGCAGAGGTGCTGCACATAGGTTTGCACCAGTGGGACACTAATGGAAGTCCAACAACCACTTTTAGGATGCCACTAAGTTTACTCAGTGTTTGCTAGTATAATGGCTTAGTAAAAATAAGTTTGAGTGTGCAATGCAGTGGTGCTGCAAAGAGCTTTGCACCAGTGGGACACTAATGGAAGTCCAACAGCCACTTTTAGGATGCCACTAAGTTTACTCAGTGTTTGCTAGTATAATGGCTTAGTAACAATGAGTTTGAGTGAGCAATGCAGAGGTGCTGCACAAAGGTTTGCACCAGTGGGACACTAATGGAAGTCCAACAGCCACTTTTAGGATGCCACTAAGTTTACTCAGTGTTTGCTAGTATAATGGCTTAGTAACATGAGTTTGAGTGTGCAATGCAGAGGTGCTGCACATAGCTTTGCACCAGTGGGACACTAATGGAAGTCTAACAGCCACTTTTAGGATGCCACTAAGTTTACTCAGTGTTTCCTAGTATAATGGCTTAGTAACAATGAGTTTGAGTGTGCAATGCAGTGGTGCTGCAAATAGCTTTGCACCAGTGGGACACTAATGGAAGTCCAACAGCCACTTTTAGGATGCCACTAAGTTTACTCAGTGTTTGCTAGTATAATGGCTTAGTAACAATGAGTTTGAGTGTGCAATGCAGAGGTGCTGCACATAGGTTTGCACCAGTGGGACACTAATGGAAGTTCAACAGCCAATTTTAGGATGCCACTAAGTTTACTCAGTGTTTGCTAGTATAATGGCTTAGTAACAATGAGTTTGAGTGTGCAATGCAGAGGTGCTGCACATGGGTTTGCACCAGTGGGACACTAATGGAAGTCCAACAGCCACTTTTAGGATGCCACTAAGTTTACTCAGTGTTTGCTAGTATAATGGCTTAGTAACAATGAGTTTGAGTGTGCAATGCAGAGGTGCTACACATAGGTTTGCACCAGTGGGACACTAATGGAAGTCCAACAGCCACTTTTAGGATGCCACTAAGTTTCCTCAGTGTTTGCTAATATAATGGCTTAGTAACAATGAGTTTGAGTGTGCAATGCAGTGGTGCTGCAAATAGCTTTGCACGAGTGGGACACTAATGGAAGTCCAACAGCCACTTTTAGGATGCCACTAAGTTTACTCAGTGTTTGCTAGTATAATGGTTAAGTAACAATGAGTTTGAGTGTGCAATGCAGAGGTGCTGCACATAGGTTTGCACCAGTGGGACACTAATGGAAGTCCAACAGCCACTTTTAGGATGCCACTAAGTGTACTCAGTGTTTGCTAGTATAATGGCTTAGTAACAATGAGTTTGAGTGTGCAATGCAGAGGTGCTGCACATAGGTTTGCACCAGTGGATCACTAATGGAAGTCCAACAGCTTCTTTTAGGATGCCACTAAGTTTCCTCAGTGTTTGCTAGTATAATGGCTTAGTAACAATGAGTTTGAGTGTGCAATGCAGAGGTGCTGCACATAGGTTTGCACCAATGGGACACTAATGGAAGTCCAACAGCCACTTTTAGGATGCCACTAAGTTTACTCAGTGTTTGCTAGTATAATGGCTTAGTAACAATGAGTTTGAGTGAGCAATGCAGAGGTGCTGCACAAAGGTTTGCACCAGTGGGACACTAATGGAAGTCTAACAGCCACTTTTAGGATGCCACTAAGTTTCCTCAGTGTTTGCTAGTATAATGGCTTAGTAACAATGAGTTTGAGTGTGCAATGCAGAGGTGCTGCACATAGGTTTGCACCAGTGGGACACTAATAGAAGTCCAACAGCCACTTTTAGGATGCCACTAAGTTTACTCAGTGTTTGCTAGCATAATGGCTTAGTAACAATGAGTTTGAGTGTGCAATGCAGAGGTGCTGCACATAGGTTTGCACCAGTGGGACACTAATGGAAGTCCAACAGCCACTTTTAGGATGCCACTAAGTTTACTTAGTGTTTGCTAGTATAATGGCTTAGTAACAATGAGTTGGAGCGTGCAATGCAGAGGTGCTGCACATAGGTTTGCACCAGTGGGACACTAATGGAAGTCCAACAACCACTTTTAGGATGCCACTAAGTTTACTCAGTGTTTGCTAGTATAATGGCTTAGTAAAAATAAGTTAGAGTGTGCAATGCAGTGGTGCTGCAAATAGCTTTGCACCAGTGGGACACTAATGGAAGTCCAACAGCCACTTTTAGGATGCCACTAAGTTTACTCAGTGTTTGCTAGTATAATGGCTTAGTAACAATGAGTTTGAGTGAGCAATGCAGAGGTGCTGCACAAAGGTTTGCACCAGTGGGAGACTAATGGAAGTCCAACAGCCACTTTTAGGATGCCACTAAGTTTACTCAGTGTTTGCTAGTATAATGGCTTAGTAACAATGAGTTTGAGTGTGCAATGCAGTGATGCTGCAAATAGCTTTGCACCAGTGGGACACTAATGGAAGTCCAACAGCCACTTTTAGGATGCCACTAACTTTACTCACTGTTTGCTAGTATAATGGCTTAGTAGCAATGAGTTTGAGTGTGCAATGCAGAGGTGCTGCACATAGGTTTGCACCAGTGGGACACTAATGGAAGTCCAACAGCCACTTTTAGGATGCCACTAAGTTTACTCAGTGTTTGCTAGTATAATGGCTTAGTAACAATGAGTTTGAGTGTGCAATGCAGAGGTGCTGCACATAGGTTTGCACCAGTGGGACACTAATGGAAGTCCAACAACCACTTTTAGGATGCCACTAAGTTTACTCAGTGTTTGCTAGTATAATGGCTTAGTAAAAATAAGTTTGAGTGTGCAATGCAGTGGTGCTGCAAATAGCTTTGCACCAGTGGGACACTAATGGAAGTCCAACAGCCACTTTTAGGATGCCACTAAGTTTACTCAGTGTTTGCTAGTATAATGGCTTAGTAACAATGAGTTTGAGTGAGCAATGCAGAGGTGCTGCACAAAGGTTTGCACCAGTGGGACACTAATGGAAGTCCAACAGCCACTTTTAGGATGCCACTAAGTTTACTCAGTGTTTGCTAGTATAATGGCTTAGTAACAATGAGTTTGAGTGTGCAATGCAGTGATGCTGCAAATAGCTTTGCACCAGTGGGACACTAATGGAAGTCCAACAGCCACTTTTAGGATGCCACTAACTTTACTCACTGTTTGCTAGTATAATGGCTTAGTAGCAATGAGTTTGAGTGTGCAATGCAGAGGTGCTGCACATAGGTTTGCACCAGTGGGACACTAATGGAAGTCCAACAGCCACTTTTAGGATGCCACTAAGTTTACTCAGTGTTTGCTAGTATAATGGCTTAGTAACAATGAGTTTGAGTCTGCAATGCAGAGGTGCTGCACATGGGTTTGCACCAGTGGGATACTAATGGAAGTCCAACAGCCACTTTTAGGATGCCACTAAGTTTACTCAGTGTTTGCTAGTATAATGGCTTAGTAACAATGAGTTTGAGTATGCAATGCAGAGGTGCTACACATAGGTTTGCACCAGTGGGACACTAATGGAAGTCCAACAGCCACTTTTAGGATGCCACTAAGTTTCCTCAGTGTTTGCTAGTATAATGGCTTAGTAACAATGAGTTTGAGTGTGCAATGCAGAGGTGCTGCACATAGGTTTGCACCAGTGGGACACTAATGGAAGTCCAACAGCCACTTTTAGGATGCCACTAAGTTTACTCAGTGTTTGCTAGTATAATGGCTTAGTAACAATGAGTTTGAGTGTGCAATGCAGAGGAGCTGCACATAGGTTTGCACCAGTGGGACACTAATGGAAGTCCAACAACCACTTTTAGGATGCCACTAAGTTTACTCAGTGTTTGCTAGTATAATGGCTTAGTAAAAATAAGTTTGAATGTGCAATGCAGTGGTGCTGCAAATAGCTTTGCACCAGTGGGACACTAATGGAAGTCCAACAGCCACTTTTAGGATGCCACTAAGTTTACTCAGTGTTTGCTAGTATAATGGCTTAGTAAAAATGAGTTTGAGTGAGCAATGCAGAGGTGCTGCACAAAGGTTTGCACCAGTGGGACACTAATGGAAGTCCAACAGCCACTTTTAGGATGCCACTAAGTTTACTCAGTGTTTGCTAGTATAATGGCTTAGTAACAATGAGTTTGAGTGTGCAATGCAGTGATGCTGCAAATAGCTTTGCACCAGTGGGACACTAATGGAAGTCCAACAGCCACTTTTAGGATGCCACTAACTTTACTCACTGTTTGCTAGTATAATGGCTTAGTAGCAATGAGTTTGAGTGTGCAATGCAGAGGTGCTGCACATAGGTTTGCACCAGTGGGACACTAATGGAAGTCCAACAGCCACTTTTAGGATGCCACTAAGTTTACTCAGTGTTTGCTAGTATAATGGCTTAGTAACAATGAGTTTGAGTGTGCAATGCAGAGGTGCTGCACATGGGTTTGCACCAGTGGGATACTAATGGAAGTCCAACAGCCACTTTTAGGATGCCACTAAGTTTACTCAGTGTTTGCTAGTATAATGGCTTAGTAACAATGAGTTTGAGTATGCAATGCAGAGGTGCTACACATAGGTTTGCACCAGTGGGACACTAATGGAAGTCCAACAGCCACTTTTAGGATGCCACTAAGTTTCCTCAGTGTTTGCTAGTATAATGGCTTAGTAACAATGAGTTTGAGTGTGCAATGCAGAGGTGCTGCACATAGGTTTGCACCAGTGGGACACTAATAGAAGTCCAACAGCCACTTTTAGGATGCCACTAAGTTTACTCAGTGTTTGCTAGCATAATGGCTTAGTAACAATGAGTTTGAGTGTGCAATGCAGAGGTGCTGCACATAGGTTTGCACCAGTGGGACACTAATGGAAGTCCAACAGCCACTTTTAGGATGCCACTAAGTTTACTTAATGTTTGCTAGTATAATGGCTTAGTAACAATGAGTTTGAGTGTGCAATGCAGAGGTGCTGCACATAGGTTTGCACCAGTGGGACACTAATGGAAGTCCAACAACCACTTTTAGGATGCCACTAAGTTTACTCAGTGTTTGCTAGTATAATGGCTTAGTAAAAATGAGTTTGAGTGTGCAATGCATTGGTGCTGCACATAGGTTTGCACCAGTGGGACACTAATGGAAGTCCAACAGCCACTTTTAGGATGCCACTAAGTTTACTCAGTGTTTGCTAGTATAATGGCTTAGTAACAATGAGTTTGAGTGTGCAATGCAGAGGTGCTGCACATAGGTTTGCACCAGTGGGACACTAATGGAAGTCCAACAGCTTCTTTTAGGATGCCACTAAGTTTACTCAGTGTTTGCTACTATAATGGCTTAGTAACAATGAGTTTGAGTGTGCAATGCAGAGGTGCTGCACATAGGTTTGCACCAGTGGGACACTAATGGAAGTCCAACAGCCACTTTTAGGATGCCACTAAGTTTACTCAGTGTTTGCTAGTATAATGGCTTAGTAACAATGAGTTTGAGTGTGCAATGTAGAGGTGCTGCACATAGGTTTGCACCAGTGGGACACTAATGGAAGTCCAACAGCCACTTTTAGGATGCCACTAAGTTTACTCAGTGTTTGCTAGTATAATGGCTTAGTAACAATGAGTTTGAGTGTGCAATGCAGAGGTGCTGCACATAGGTTTGCACCAGTGGGACACTAATGGACGTCCAACAGCCACTTTTAGGATGCCACTAAGTTTCCTCAGTGTTTGCTAGTATAATGGCTTAGTAACAATGAGTTTGAGTGTGCAATGCAGTGGTGCTGCAAATAGCTTTGCACCAGTGGGACACTAATGGAAGTCCAACAGCCACTTTTAGGATGCCACTAAGTTTACTCAGTGTTTGCTAGTATAATGGCTTAGTAACAATGAGTTTGAGTGTGCAATGCAGAGGTGCTGCACATAGGTTTGAACCAGTGGGACACTAATAGAAGTCCAACAGCCACTTTTAGGATGCCACTAAGTTTACTCAGGGTTTGCTAGTATAATGGCTTAGTAACAATGAGTTTGAGTGTGCAATGCAGTGGTGCTGCAAATAGCTTTGCACCAGTGGGACATTAATGGAAGTCCAACAGCCACTTTTAGGATGCCACTAAGTTTACTCAGTGTTTGCTAGTATAATTGCTTAGTAACAATGAGTTTGAGTGTGCAATGCAGAGGTGCTGCACATAGCTTTGCACCAGTGGGACACTAATGGAAGTCTAACAGCCACTTTTAGGATGCCACTAAGTTTACTCAGTGTTTGCTAGTATAATGGCTTAGTAACAATGAGTTTGAGTGTGCAATGCAGTGGTGCTGCAAATAGCTTTGCACCAGTGGGACACTAATGGAAGTCCAACAGCCACTTTTAGGATGCCACTAAGTTTACTCAGTGTTTGCTAGTATAATGGCTTAGTAACAATGAGTTTGAGTGTGCAATGCAGAGGTGCTGCACATAGGTTTGCACTAGTGGGACACTAATGGAAGTTCAACAGCCACTTTTAGGATGCCACTAAGTTTACTCAGTGTTTGCTAGTATAATGGCTTTGTAACAATGAGTTTGAGTGTACAATGCAGAGGTGCTGCACATGGGTTTGCACCAGTGGGACACTAATGGAAGTCCAACAGCCACTTTTAGGATGCCACTAAGTTTACTCAGTGTTTGCTAGTATAATGGCTTAGTAACAATGAGTTTGAGTGTGCAATGCAGAGGTGCTACACATAGGTTTGCACCAGTGGGACACTAATGGAAGTCCAACAGCCACTTTTAGGATGCCACTAAGTTTTCTCAGTGTTTGCTAATATAATGGCTTAGTAACAATGAGCTTGAGTGTGCAATGCAGTGGTGCTGCAAATAGCTTTGCACGAGTGGGATACTAATGGAAGTCCAACAGCCACTTTTAGGATGCCACTAAGTTTACTCAGTGTTTGCTAGTATAATGGTTAAGTAACAATGAGTTTGAGTGTGCAATGCAGAGGTGCTGCACATAGGTTTGCACCAGTGGGACACTAATGGAAGTCCAACAGCCACTTTTAGGATGCCACTAAGTGTACTCAGTGTTTGCTAGTATAATGGCTTAGTAACAATGAGTTTGAGTGTGCAATGCAGAGGTGCTGCACATAGGTTTGCACCAGTGGATCACTAATGGAAGTCCAACAGCTTCTTTTAGGATGCCACTAAGTTTCCTCAGTGTTTGCTAGTATAATGGCTTAGTAACAATGAGTTTGAGTGTGCAATGCAGAGGTGCTGCACATAGGTTTGCACCAATGGGACACTAATGGAAGTCCAACAGCCACTTTTAGGATGCCACTAAGTTTACTCAGTGTTTGCTAGTATAATGGCTTAGTGACAATGAGTTTGAGTGTGCAATGCAGAGGTGCTGCACATAGGTTTGCACCAGTGGGACACTAATGGAAGTCCAACAGCTTCTTTTAGGATGCCACTAAGTTTACTCAGTGTTTGCTACTATAATGGCTTAGTAACAATGAGTTTGAGTGTGCAATGCAGAGGTGCTGCACATAGGTTTGCACCAGTGGGACACTAATGGAAGCCCAACAGCCACTTTTAGGATGCCACTAAGTTTACTCAGTGTTTGCTAGTATAATGGCTTAGTAACAATGAGTTTGAGTGTGCAATGTAGAGGTGCTGCACATAGGTTTGCACAAGTGGGACACTAATGGAAGTCCAACAGCCACTTTTAGGATGCCACTAAGTTTACTCAGTGTTTGCTAGTATAATGGCTTAGTAACAATGAGTTTGAGTGTGCAATGCAGAGGTGCTGCACATAGGTTTGCACCAGTGGGACACTAATGGACGTCCAACAGCCACTTTTAGGATGCCACTAAGTTTCCTCAGTGTTTGCTAGTATAATGGCTTAGTAACAATGAGTTTGAGTGTGCAATGCAGAGGTGCTGCACATAGGTTTGCACCAGTGGGACACTAATGGAAGTCCAACAGCTTCTTTTAGGATGCCACTAAGTTTACTCAGTGTTTGCTACTATATTGGCTTAGTAACAATGAGTTTGAGTGTGCAATGCAGAGGTGCTGCACATAGCTTTGCACCAGTGGGACACTAATGGAAGTCCAACAGCCACGTTTAGGATGCCTCTAAGTTTACTCAGTGTTTGCTAGTATAATGGCTTAGTAAAAATGAGTTTGAGTGTGCAATGCAGAGGTGCTGCACATAGGTTTGCACCAGTGGGACACTAATGGAAGTCCAACAGCCACTTTTAGGATGCCACTAAGTTTACTCAGTGTTTGTTAGTATAATGGCTTAGTAACAATGAGTTTGAGTGTGCAATGCATTGGTGCTGCAAATAGCTTTGCACCAGTGGGACACTAATGGAAGTCCAACAGCCCCTTTTAGGATGCCACTAAGTTTACTCAGTGTTTGCTAGTATAATGGCTTAGTAACAATGAGTTTGAGTGTGCAATGCAGAGGTGCTGCACATAGGTTTGCACCAGTGGGACACTAATGGAAGTCCAACAGCTTCTTTTAGGATGCCACTAAGTTTACTCAGTGTTTGCTACTATAATGGCTTAGTAACAATGAGTTTGAGTGTGCAATGCAGAGGTGCTGCACATAGGTTTGCACCAGTGGGACACTAATGGACGTCCAACAGCCACTTTTAGGATGCCACTAAGTTTCCTCAGTGTTTTCTAGTATAATGGCTTAGTAACAATGAGTTTGAGTGTGCAATGCAGTGGTGCTGCAAATAGCTTTGCACCAGTGGGACACTAATGGAAGTCCAACAGCCACTTTTAGGATGCCACTAAGTTTACTCAGTGTTTGCTAGTATAATGGCTTAGTAACAATGAGTTTGAGTGTGCAATGCAGAGGTGCTGCACATAGGTTTGAACCAGTGGGACACTAATAGAAGTCCAACAGCCACTTTTAGGATGCCACTAAGTTTACTCAGGGTTTGCTAGTATAATGGCTTAGTAACAATGAGTTTGAGTGTGCAATGCAGTGGTGCTGCAAATAGCTTTGCACCAGTGGGACATTAATGGAAGTCCAACAGCCACTTTTAGGATGCCACTAAGTTTACTCAGTGTTTGCTAGTATAATTGCTTAGTAACAATGAGTTTGAGTGTGCAATGGAGAGGTGCTGCACATAGGTTTGCACCAGTGGGACACTAATGGAAGTCCAACAGCCACTTTTAGGATGCCACTAAGTTTACTCAGTGTTTGCTAGTATAATGGCTTAGTAACAATGAGTTTGAGTGTGCAATGCAGAGGTGCTGCACATAGCTTTGCACCAGTGGGACACTAATGGAAGTCTAACAGCCACTTTTAGGATGCCACTAAGTTTACTCAGTGTTTGCTAGTATAATGGCTTAGTAACAATGAGTTTGAGTGTGCAATGCAGTGGTGCTGCAAATAGCTTTGCACCAGTGGGACACTAATGGAAGTCCAACAGCCACTTTTAGGATGCCACTAAGTTTACTCAGTGTTTGCTAGTATAATGGCTTAGTAACAATGAGTTTGAGTGTGCAATGCAGAGGTGCTGCACATAGGTTTGCACCAGTGGGACACTAATGGAAGTTCAACAGCCACTTTTAGGATGCCACTAAGTTTACTCAGTGTTTGCTAGTATAATGGCTTTGTAACAATGAGTTTGAGTGTACAATGCAGAGGTGCTGCACATGGGTTTGCACCAGTGGGACACTAATGGAAGTCCAACAGCCACTTTTAGGATGCCACTAAGTTTACTCAGTGTTTGCTAATATAATGGCTTAGTAACAATGAGTTTGAGTGTGCAATGCAGTGGTGCTGCAAATAGCTTTGCACGAGTGGGATACTAATGGAAGTCAACAGCCACTTTTAGGATGCCACTAAGTTTACTCAGTGTTTGCTAGTATAATGGTTAAGTAACAATGAGTTTGAGTGTGCAATGCAGAGGTGCTGCACATAGGTTTGCACCAGTGGGACACTAATGGAAGTCCAACAGCCACTTTTAGGATGCCACTAAGTGTACTCAGTGTTTGCTAGTATAATGGCTTAGTAACAATGAGTTTGAGTGTGCAATGCAGAGGTGCTGCACATAGGTTTGCACCAGTGGATCACTAATGGAAGTCCAACAGCTTCTTTTAGGATGCCACTAAGTTTCCTCAGTGTTTGCTAGTATAATGGCTTAGTAACAATGAGTTTGAGTGTGCAATGCAGAGGTGCTGCACATAGGTTTGCACCAATGGGACACTAATGGAAGTCCAACAGCCACTTTTAGGATGCCACTAAGTTTACTCAGTGTTTGCTAGTATAATGGCTTAGTGACAATGAGTTTGAGTGTGCAATGCAGAGGTGCTGCACATAGGTTTGCACCAGTGGGACACTAATGGAAGTCCAACAGCTTCTTTTAGGATGCCACTAAGTTTACTCAGTGTTTGCTACTATAATGGCTTAGTAACAATGAGTTTGAGTGTGCAATGCAGAGGTGCTGCACATAGGTTTGCACCAGTGGGACACTAATGGAAGTCCAACAGCCACTTTTAGGATGCCACTAAGTTTACTCAGTGTTTGCTAGTATAATGGCTTAGTAACAATGAGTTTGAGTGTGCAATGTAGAGGTGCTGCACATAGGTTTGCACAAGTGGGACACTAATGGAAGTCCAACAGCCACTTTTAGGATGCCACTAAGTTTACTCAGTGTTTGCTAGTATAATGGCTTAGTAACAATGAGTTTGAGTGTGCAATGCAGAGGTGCTGCACATAGGTTTGCACCAGTGGGACACTAATGGAAGTCCAACAGCTTCTTTTAGGATGCCACTAAGTTTACTCAGTGTTTGCTACTATAATGGCTTAGTAACAATGAGTTTGAGTGTGCAATGCAGAGGTGCTGCACATAGCTTTGCACCAGTGGGACACTAATGGAAGTCCAACAGCCACGTTTAGGATGCCACTAAGTTTACTCAGTGTTTGCTAGTATAATGGCTTGGTAACAATGAGTTTGAGTGTGCAATGCAGAGGTGCTGCACATAGGTTTGCACCAGTGGGACACTAATGGAAGTCCAACAGCCACTTTTAGGATGCCACTAAGTTTACTCAGTGTTTGTTAGTATAATGGCTTAGTAACAATGAGTTTGAGTGTGCAATGCATAGGTGCTGCACATAGGTTTGCACCAGTGGGACACTAATGGAAGTCCAACAGCCACTTTTAGGATGCCACTAAGTTTACTCAGTGTTTGCTAGTATAATGCCTTAGTAACAATGAGTTTGAGTGTGCAATGCAGAGGTGCTGCACATAGGTTTGCACCAGTGGGACACTAATGGACGTCCAACAGCCACTTTTAGGATGCCACTAAGTTTCCTCAGTGTTTGCTAGTATAATGGCTTAGTAACAATGAGTTTGAGTGTGCAATGCAGTGGTGCTGCAAATAGCTTTGCACCAGTGGGACACTAATGGAAGTCCAACAGCCACTTTTAGGATGCCACTAAGTTTACTCAGTGTTTGCTAGTATAATGGCTTAGTAACAATGAGTTTGAGTGTGCAATGCAGAGGTGCTGCACATAGGTTTGAACCAGTGGGACACTAATAGAAGTCCAACAGCCACTTTTAGGATGCCACTAAGTTTACTCAGGGTTTGCTAGTATAATGGCTTAGTAACAATGAGTTTGAGTGTGCAATGCAGTGGTGCTGCAAATAGCTTTGCACCAGTGGGACATTAATGGAAGTCCAACAGCCACTTTTAGGATGCCACTAAGTTTACTCAGTGTTTGCTAGTATAATTGCTTAGTAACAATGAGTTTGAGTGTGCAATGGAGAGGTGCTGCACATAGGTTTGCACCAGTGGGACACTAATGGAAGTCCAACAGCCACTTTTAGGATGCCACTAAGTTTACTCAGTGTTTGCTAGTATAATGGCTTAGTAACAATGAGTTTGAGTGTGCAATGCAGAGGTGCTGCACATAGCTTTGCACCAGTGGGACACTAATGGAAGTCTAACAGCCACTTTTAGGATGCCACTAAGTTTACTCAGTGTTTGCTAGTATAATGGCTTAGTAACAATGAGTTTGAGTGTGCAATGCAGTGGTGCTGCAAATAGCTTTGCACCAGTGGGACACTAATGGAAGTCCAACAGCCACTTTTAGGATGCCACTAAGTTTACTCAGTGTTTGCTAGTATAATGGCTTAGTAACAATGAGTTTGAGTGTGCAATGCAGAGGTGCTGCACATAGGTTTGCACTAGTGGGACACTAATGGAAGTTCAACAGCCACTTTTAGGATGCCACTAAGTTTACTCAGTGTTTGCTAGTATAATGGCTTTGTAACAATGAGTTTGAGTGTACAATGCAGAGGTGCTGCACATGGGTTTGCACCAGTGGGACACTAATGGAAGTCCAACAGCCACTTTTAGGATGCCACTAAGTTTACTCAGTGTTTGCTAGTATAATGGCTTAGTAACAATGAGTTTGAGTGTGCAATGCAGAGGTGCTACACATAGGTTTGCACCAGTGGGACACTAATGGAAGTCCAACAGCCACTTTTAGGATGCCACTAAGTTTCCTCAGTGTTTGCTAATATAATGGCTTAGTAACAATGAGTTTGAGTGTGCAATGCAGTGGTGCTGCAAATAGCTTTGCACGAGTGGGATACTAATGGAAGTCCAACAGCCACTTTTAGGATGCCACTAAGTTTACTCAGTGTTTGCTAGTATAATGGTTAAGTAACAATGAGTTTGAGTGTGCAATGCAGAGGTGCTGCACATAGGTTTGCACCAGTGGGACACTAATGGAAGTCCAACAGCCACTTTTAGGATGCCACTAAGTGTACTCAGTGTTTGCTAGTATAATGGCTTAGTAACAATGAGTTTGAGTGTGCAATGCAGAGGTGCTGCACATAGGTTTGCACCAGTGGATCACTAATGGAAGTCCAACAGCTTCTTTTAGGATGCCACTAAGTTTCCTCAGTGTTTGCTAGTATAATGGCTTAGTAACAATGAGTTTGAGTGTGCAATGCAGAGGTGCTGCACATAGGTTTGCACCAATGGGACACTAATGGAAGTCCAACAGCCACTTTTAGGATGCCACTAAGTTTACTCAGTGTTTGCTAGTATAATGGCTTAGTGACAATGAGTTTGAGTGTGCAATGCAGAGGTGCTGCACATAGGTTTGCACCAGTGGGACACTAATGGAAGTCCAACAGCTTCTTTTAGGATGCCACTAAGTTTACTCAGTGTTTGCTCCTATAATGGCTTAGTAACAATGAGTTTGAGTGTGCAATGCAGAGGTGCTGCACATAGGTTTGCACCAGTGGGACACTAATGGAAGTCCAACAGCCACTTTTAGGATGCCACTAAGTTTACTCAGTGTTTGCTAGTATAATGGCTTAGTAACAATGAGTTTGAGTGTGCAATGTAGAGGTGCTGCACATAGGTTTGCACAAGTGGGACACTAATGGAAGTCCAACAGCCACTTTTAGGATGCCACTAAGTTTACTCAGTGTTTGCTAGTATAATGGCTTAGTAACAATGAGTTTGAGTGTGCAATGCAGAGGTGCTGCACATAGGTTTGCACCAGTGGGACACTAATGGACGTCCAACAGCCACTTTTAGGATGCCACTAAGTTTCCTCAGTGTTTGCTAGTATAATGGCTTAGTAACAATGAGTTTGAGTGTGCAATGCAGAGGTGCTGCACATAGGTTTGCACCAGTGGGACACTAATGGAAGTCCAACAGGTTCTTTTAGGATGCCACTAAGTTTACTCAGTGTTTGCTACTATAATGGCTTAGTAACAATGAGTTTGAGTGTGCAATGCAGAGGTGCTGCACATAGCTTTGCACCAGTGGGACACTAATGGAAGTCCAACAGCCACGTTTAGGATGCCACTAAGTTTACTCAGTGTTTGCTAGTATAATGGCTTGGTAACAATGAGTTTGAGTGTGCAATGCAGAGGTGCTGCACATAGGTTTGCACCAGTGGGACACTAATGGAAGTCCAACAGCCACTTTTAGGATGCCACTAAGTTTACTCAGTGTTTGTTAGTATAATGGCTTAGTAACAATGAGTTTGAGTGTGCAATGCATAGGTGCTGCACATAGGTTTGCACCAGTGGGACACTAATGGAAGTCCAACAGCCACTTTTAGGATGCCACTAAGTTTACTCAGTGTTTGCTAGTATAATGGCTTAGTAACAATGAGTTTGAGTGTGCAATGCTGAGGTGCTGCAAATAGCTTTGCACCAGTGGGACACTAATGGAAGTCCAACAGCCACTTTTAGGATGCCACTAAGTTTACTCAGTGTTTGCTAGTATAATGGCTTAGTAACAATGAGTTTGAGTGTGCAATGCAGAGGTGCTGCACATAGGTTTGCACCAGTGGGACACTAATGGACGTCCAACAGCTTCTTTTAGGATGCCACTAAGTTTACTCAGTGTTTGCTACTATAATGGCTTAGTAACAATGAGTTTGAGTGTGCAATGCAGAGGTGCTGCACATAGGTTTGCACCAGTGGGACACTAATGGACGTCCAACAGCCACTTTTAGGATGCCACTAAGTTTCCTCAGTGTTTGCTAGTATAATGGCTTAGTAACAATGAGTTTGAGTGTGCAATGCAGTGGTGCTGCAAATAGCTTTGCACCAGTGGGACACTAATGGAAGTCCAACAGCCACTTTTAGGATGCCACTAAGTTTACTCAGTGTTTGCTAGTATAATGGCTTAGTAACAATGAGTTTGAGTGTGCAATGCAGAGGTGCTGCACATAGGTTTGAACCAGTGGGACACTAATAGAAGTCCAACAGCCACTTTTAGGATGCCACTAAGTTTACTCAGGGTTTGCTAGTATAATGGCTTAGTAACAATGAGTTTGAGTGTGCAATGCAGTGGTGCTGCAAATAGCTTTGCACCAGTGGGACATTAATGGAAGTCCAACAGCCACTTTTAGGATGCCACTTAGTTTACTCAGTGTTTGCTAGTATAATTGCTTAGTAACAATGAGTTTGAGTGTGCAATGGAGAGGTGCTGCACATAGGTTTGCACCAGTGGGACACTAATGGAAGTCCAACAGCCACTTTTAGGATGCCACTAAGTTTACTCAGTGTTTGCTAGTATAATGGCTTAGTAACAATGAGTTTGAGTGTGCAATGCAGTGGTGCTGCAAATAGCTTTGCACCAGTGGGACACTAATGGAAGTCCAACAGCCACTTTTAGGATGCCACTAAGTTTACTCAGTGTTTGCTAGTATAATGGCTTAGTAACAATGAGTTTGAGTGTGCAATGCAGAGGTGCTGCACATAGGTTTGCACCAGTGGGACACTAATGGAAGTTCAACAGCCACTTTTAGGATGCCACTAAGTTTACTCAGTGTTTGCTAGTATAATGGCTTTGTAACAATGAGTTTGAGTGTACAATGCAGAGGTGCTGCACATGGGTTTGCACCAGTGGGACACTAATGGAAGTCCAACAGCCACTTTTAGGATGCCACTAAGTTTACTCAGTGTTTGCTAGTATAATGGCTTAGTAACAATGAGTTTGAGTGTGCAATGCAGAGGTGCTACACATAGGTTTGCACCAGTGGGACACTAATGGAAGTCCAACAGCCACTTTTAGGATGCCACTAAGTTTCCTCAGTGTTTTCTAATATAATGGCTTAGTAACAATGAGTTTGAGTGTGCAATGCAGTGGTGCTGCAAATAGCTTTGCACGAGTGGGATACTAATGGAAGTCAACAGCCACTTTTAGGATGCCACTAAGTTTACTCAGTGTTTGCTAGTATAATGGTTAAGTAACAATGAGTTTGAGTGTGCAATGCAGAGGTGCTGCACATAGGTTTGCACCAGTGGGACACTAATGGAAGTCCAACAGCCACTTTTAGGATGCCACTAAGTTTACTCAGTGTTTGCTAGTATAATGGCTTAGTAACAATGAGTTTGAGTGTGCAATGCAGAGGTGCTGCACATAGGTTTGCACCAGTGGATCACTAATGGAAGTCCAACAGCTTCTTTTAGGATGCCACTAAGTTTCCTCAGTGTTTGCTAGTATAATGGCTTAGTAACAATGAGTTTGAGTGTGCAATGCAGAGGTGCTGCACATAGGTTTGCACCAATGGGACACTAATGGAAGTCCAACAGCCACTTTTAGGATGCCACTAAGTTTACTCAGTGTTTGCTAGTATAATGGCTTAGTGACAATGAGTTTGAGTGTGCAATGCAGAGGTGCTGCACATAGGTTTGCACCAGTGGGACACTAATGGAAGTCCAACAGCTTCTTTTAGGATGCCACTAAGTTTACTCAGTGTTTGCTACTATAATGGCTTAGTAACAATGAGTTTGAGTGTGCAATGCAGAGGTGCTGCACATAGGTTTGCACCAGTGGGACACTAATGGAAGTCCAACAGCCACTTTTAGGATGCCACTAAGTTTACTCAGTGTTTGCTAGTATAATGGCTTAGTAACAATGAGTTTGAGTGTGCAATGTAGAGGTGCTGCACATAGGTTTGCACAAGTGGGACACTAATGGAAGTCCAACAGCCACTTTTAGGATGCCACTAAGTTTACTCAGTGTTTGCTAGTATAATGGCTTAGTAACAATGAGTTTGAGTGTGCAATGCAGAGGTGCTGCACATAGGTTTGCACCAGTGGGACACTAATGGACGTCCAACAGCCACTTTTAGGATGCCACTAAGTTTCCTCAGTGTTTGCTAGTATAATGGCTTAGTAACAATGAGTTTGAGTGTGCAATGCAGAGGTGCTGCACATAGGTTTGCACCAGTGGGACACTAATGGAAGTCGAACAGCTTCTTTTAGGATGCCACTAAGTTTACTCAGTGTTTGCTACTATAATGGCTTAGTAACAATGAGTTTGAGTGTGCAATGCAGAGGTGCTGCACATAGCTTTGCACCAGTGGGACACTAATGGAAGTCCAACAGCCACGTTTAGGATGCCACTAAGTTTACTCAGTGTTTGCTAGTATAATGGCTTGGTAACAATGAGTTTGAGTGTGCAATGCAGAGGTGCTGCACATAGGTTTGCACCAGTGGGACACTAATGGAAGTCCAACAGCCACTTTTAGGATGCCACTAAGTTTACTCAGTGTTTGTTAGTATAATGGCTTAGTAACAATGAGTTTGAGTGTGCAATGCATAGGTGCTGCACATAGGTTTGCACCAGTGGGACACTAATGGAAGTCCAACAGCCACTTTTAGGATGCCACTAAGTTTCCTCAGTGTTTGCTAGTATAATGGCTTAGTAACAATGAGTTTGAGTGTGCAAAGGGCAGGAGGGTACAGTGGCAGGGTTGTGGGTCTGGGTAGAGAAAAGGAAGCCTCCCTTTCTGTCCCTCCTAATGGGGAAATGCAGCGAGGAAATCCCTGACCTTAGCTACACAGACGCTGTCATCTTGTGTAGCTGTTAAAATCTGTTTTCACGGACCTGACTGTCACCTATGGCTCTGATCCTGCCGGTATTAGCCCTTACAAGGGCTGAAAGAAACTTCTATCCCTATTCTGTATAGCGCTGTGTATAGCGCGTACTCAGCAGTATCGGAGTCAGGAGCTACGCCAGCGGTGACTGACACCAAGACGCAGAAGGCAGATAATAGCATGCTGGAGGAAAATGTCCGTTTTTATAATGCAGGGACATGTGACATGGACATCCTATCACACATGCCGTTGCTTCTCTGGCTAAAAGTCCACTTAGCTGTGTGTGTGTCTGGGATTGGCTGACATGCTGGCCCGCCCCACTACACGCACGCGCTTAGGGAAGGAAGACAAGGAAAAAAAAAAAAAATGGCAATTGCCATTATCCAGACAGCAGTGATCTGAATGCGCTGTTCCCGCACACTATACGCTGAAATTTCATAATAGTGTTAGTCACAGAGTGACTTACACTATTACAGCGGAAAGCCAGCTAGTAATTAGCTTGTCTTTTTGCTGCTAGAACCGTTCTCGAACGTATCTAAAACTATCGAGCTTTAGCAAAAAGCTCGAGTTCTAGTTCGATCTAGAACAGCCCCCAAAATCACTCGAACCGCGAACTGGAGAACCTCGAACCGCAAACCGCGCTCAACTCTAATTAATATCAGCAGGAGCGACCGTGTGAAGGTGAAAGATCCATTTGGATTCTTGTTGTAGAAGCCACTTTTTACATGAGCCTCCCCGCCCATTACCAACACACCTCTGTAAACCCACCACCCGAATGCCTCGTGTACTCCCCTGATGGTGGGTCAAAAAATGGTTTGCAACAGAGGTGATGAATTTGCCTTTTTTGAGGTCAGAGGCTGCCAAATTGATATTCGAAAAGTGCTTCTGAATCCTTTTTCTGCATTCCTGGGTGGTTTGTCCCACGTAGACCTTATTACAGGGACATAAGAAGCAATAAATCAAATTTTTGGTCTTACAGTTAATGTAGTTGGTAAGGGCGTGCTCTTTGGAGTCCTGAGGATTCATGAAGACGTTGGAGGTGGGGTGCATAAAGCTGCACACATTACAATCCCCACAGGGAAATGATCCTCTAAGGATGATCCCCCGATGGAGTCTGGTCACAGGTCTAACAAAGTGGCTCTTGAGATGAGATCTTTGAGATTCGGTGCCCTGCGTGCCGTGATCTGGGGAAATGGGCGGATGACATCTGAAGTCTGTATATCTGTGGTCAAGACTGGCCATCGATTTTGTAAGAAGTGTTTAATTCTGTCCCACTGATCATTGTAGGTTGTGATGAATCTAACCTTATCATCGGTCCACCTGGGAGTAGCCACAGTCAGGGACACCTGAGATTCTGAAGCTGCACGTTGGTAGGCTTTAGATAGAACCCTCTTAGGATATCCCCGGGCACGAAATCTATTTGTGAGCAAATTAGCCTCATGTCGGAAATCCGCATCCTCCGTACAGTTGCTTCTGAGACGCAGATACTGACCTACAGGCACCCCATTTTTGATGTGTGGCAGATGGAAACTGCCATATTTCAGGAGGCTGTTGGTTGCTGTCTTCTTCCGGAACAGGGTGGTAGATAGACCATTATCCTTGACAGAGACCTGAAGGTCCAGATACGACACACTGACGACGGAACTGTTGTAAGTCTAAAAGATATTAAAGGCGTTATTATTCAGTGATGAAATAAAGGCCTCACATTCTTCCTCTGTGCCAAGCCAAATGAAAAAAATGTCGTCTATGTATCGACACCAGTGGCGCACCAGACTTTGGTATTGTTTTGACAGAAACACCACCGTGGCTTCCCACCACCCTAAGAACAGGTTGGCGAAGGCGGGCGCACACCGGGAACCCATCAAGACCGGGGTCAGGCTCTGGTGGAATATTCGCAGCCTTGAGGAGTACCTCAAGGCCGGCATTGTACCCCGGGGCTTGAGAGTCTCTATTTTCCCGGCATGGGAACCCTCGGTGGCGTTCCAGGATACCTGGGAGCAGGGTTTTCTTAAATGTTCTAACATACTGATCAACATGCTTCTGGAACACGACAGAATATTACTTGCCACCACCAAGACCAACATTAGGGACCTGGAGGCTAAACTCAGCAAACATGATGACCAAACGTTGGTTCTAGCTTTCCAGAGTAAATTGAATGACGCAGTTGACTGCTATGAGCAGGATATTATTGAGAAAAAACGCAAAAAATATCAAAGAGACTGCTCGGACTTTGATAATAAAACCATCTTCAGATGGAAACATAAGGGCAATACCCGTCAGACGAGACTGCCCAGGACCCACCCGACCAACCCTCAGGGACATGCCACCTCCAAAGATGTAAGCTCCAGTGATTTTTTATCTACATCTGGCAGCGACCCAGACACAGGACCAGACGAGGGGGCCGGGGCAGGGGTTTTCATAAGAACCACCAGGAACCGGAAGTACATACCACAATACAAGCAGGGTGTGAGACCGAAACAACATTTCTAGGGACTTCTTTGGACACGGGACTTCAGGCAACGGATGATTCACTTCAGGTAATTAACCTATCTGATTATGAACTAACCTCACATGAGTTGTCTGTTCTCAGAAGAGGGCTCACCTTTTCTCCCACCTATGGCCTGGATAAGTTCACTCTGATTAAAGACCTTTATTTGTTTTGTAGGCGGCTCATCTTTCAGGTCATGTATAAGAAACCAGAGGTGATTGACACCCTAAGACCAGACGAGCAGCAGGCTTTCCGTGATCTGTTGGGACTTTTAGAGGAAAACAGCACGAATACAGGGAGAGGTAGGTTCCCCTTCAAGAAGAAATCTTGTACCAGTCCTTCTTTTACTACGGTACCGGCTGTCAGACTATTTTTTTAATTAGTCAAGGCAGATTTTCGGCAACTGACACCCGGTAACCCACGAGCCCCTAATTTGACGGTAGCAGAAAAGAGAGCCATTGTCAATTTACGTAATAATAACAAATTTGTCATTAAAGAGGCGGATAAAGGGGGCAATGTTGTGATTTGGCCTATGGAGCTTTATCTTGAAGAGGCCCATAGACAACTTTCAAACACTATCTATTACAGCAAATTGCCTTCTGACCCCACTGGCCCCTTTACCATCAAACTGCACTGTCTACTTAATGAAGCATTTCGGGTGGGTATCATCTCTACTGACGAGAGGAACTACATGTGGGTTGATAATCCAACTATCCCCACTTTCTACATGCTGCCGCAAATTCATAAGTCCACCACCAGACCACCAGGAAGGCCTATCGTGTCCAGCATTGGAAGTCTATGTGAAAAAGTCTGTGTTTGCATAGACTTTTTCCTCCAACCGTTTGTGACCAGATTACCCTCATTTGTCCAAGACACCTCACACTTTATCAACATCTGCAAGAAAGTTAGACTCCCTTCGCAGGCTCCCCTCTTGGTTACTTGTGATGTGGAGTCCCTTTACTCCAACATTAGGCACGAGGAGGGTTTGCATTCGGTCACACATTTTTTGGATGCACAGGGACATTCGGACCGCATGCACGATTCCCTTCTCATTGATCTTTTGGATTATGTGCTTAAACATAATTACTTTCTTTTTGACAGGGGTTTCTACAAACAAACCTCTGGCGTGGCGATGGGTGCCTGTTCTTAGGGTGGTGGGAAGCCACGGTGGTGTTTCCGTCAAAACAATACCAAAGTCTGGTGCGCCACTGGTGTCGATACATAGACGACATTTTTTTCATTTGGCTTGGCACAGAGGAAGAATGTGAGGCCTTTATTTCATCACTGAATAATAACGCCTTTAATATCTTTTTGACTTACAACAGTTCCGTCGTCAGTGTGTCGTATCTGGACCTTCAGGTCTCTGTCAAGGATAATGGTCTATCTACCACCCTGTTCCGGAAGAAGACAGCGACCAACAGCCTCCTGGAATATGGCAGTTTCCATCCGCCACACATCAAAAATGGGGTGCCTGTAGGTTAGTATCTGCGTCTCAGACGCAACTGTACGGAGGATGCGGATTTCCGACATGAGGCTAATTTGCTCACAAATAGATTTCGTGCCCGGAGATATCCTAAGAGGGTTCTATCTAAAGTCTACCAACGTGCAGCTTCAGAATCTCAGGCGTCCCTGACAGTGACTACTCCCAGGTGAACAATAGGATAAAGAGTTGCACACCAGTCACAATGTATAGGGGAATAATGAAAAGCATAACTGCTATATGAATACTAGACTGAAAAATACAATGGACTATCTGAAATAAGTGAAAAACATGAAAATGGTATCTGCATAACTGCTATGAAAAATAGAAATGAGAGATATTTAGCCATTGTATTGATCAATGCAAAGGAGCCCCAAAACCAAACGCCAAGGTAATCTCTATTTTTGGGGTCCCTAACCTATGTGTAACCTCACCTGCAGTTAAAAAACTTGCTCTGTATGGGAAGCAAGGGACCAAGCTATATATGTGTGAAATAAGAGACATGGCTATGGGTGGGGCAGGGTTCTCAGACAAAAAGTGCATACTAACTAAAGAATGTATGTCTGGAACACCAATGGTGTGAACAGGGTGCAAGACTCAAAAATATACAACTAAACAATAGGATAAAGAGTTGCACACCAGTCACAATGTATAGGGGAATAATGAAAAGCATAACTGCTATATGAATACTAGACTGAAAAATACAATGGACTATCTGAAATAAGTGAAAAACATGAAAATGGTATCTGCATAACTGCTATGAAAAATAGAAATGAGAGATATTTAGCCATTGTATTGATCAATGCAAAGGAGCCCCAAAACCAAACGCCAAGGTAATCTCTATTTTTGGGGTCCCTAACCTATGTGTAACCTCACCTGCAGTTAAAAAACTTGCTCTGTATGGGAAGCAAGGGACCAAGCTATATATGTGTGAAATAAGAGACATGGCTATGGGTGGGGCAGGGTTCTCAGACAAAAAGTGCATACTAACTAAAGAATGTATGTCTGGAACACCAATGGTGTGAACAGGGTGCAAGACTCAAAAATATACAACTAAACAATAGGATAAAGAGTTGCACACCAGTCACAATGTATAGGGGAATAATGAAAAGCATAACTGCTATATGAATACTAGACTGAAAAATACAACTGCAGGTGAGGTTACACATAGGTTAGGGACCCCAAAAATAGAGATTACCTTGGCGTTTGGTTTTGGGGCTCCTTTGCATTGATCAATACAATGGCTAAATATCTCTCATTTCTATTTTTCATAGCAGTTATGCAGATACCATTTTCATGTTTTTCACTTATTTCAGATAGTCCATTGTATTTTTCAGTCTAGTATTCATATAGCAGTTATGCTTTTCATTATTCCCCTATACATTGTGACTGGTGTGCAACTCTTTATCCTATTGTTTAGTTGTATATTTTTGAGTCTTGCACCCTGTTCACACCATTGGTGTTCCAGACATACATTCTTTAGTTAGTATGCACTTTTTGTCTGAGAACCCTGCCCCACCCATAGCCATGTCTCTTATTTCACACATATATAGCTTGGTCCCTTGCTTCCCATACAGAGCAAGTTTTTTAACTGCAGGTGAGGTTACACATAGGTTAGGGACCCCAAAAATAGAGATTACCTTGGCGTTTGGTTTTGGGGCTCCTTTGCATTGATCAATACAATGGCTAAATATCTCTCATTTCTATTTTTCATAGCAGTTATGCAGATACCATTTTCATGTTTTTCACTTATTTCAGATAGTCCATTGTATTTTTCAGTCTAGTATTCATATAGCAGTTATGCTTTTCATTATTCCCCTATACATTGTGACTGGTGTGCAACTCTTTATCCTATTGTTTAGTTGTATATTTTTGAGTCTTGCACCCTGTTCACACCATTGGTGTTCCAGACATACATTCTTTAGTTAGTATGCACTTTTTGTCTGAGAACCCTGCCCCACCCATAGCCATGTCTCTTATTTCACACATATATAGCTTGGTCCCTTGCTTCCCATACAGAGCAAGTTTTTTAACTGCAGGTGAGGTTACACATAGGTTAGGGACCCCAAAAATAGAGATTACCTTGGCGTTTGGTTTTGGGGCTCCTTTGCATTGATCAATACAATGGCTAAATATCTCTCATTTCTATTTTTCATAGCAGTTATGCAGATACCATTTTCATGTTTTTCACTTATTTCAGATAGTCCATTGTATTTTTCAGTCTAGTATTCATATAGCAGTTATGCTTTTCATTATTCCCCTATACATTGTGACTGGTGTGCAACTCTTTATCCTATTGTTTAGTTGTATATTTTTGAGTCTTGCACCCTGTTCACACCATTGGTGTTCCAGACATACATTCTTTAGTTAGTATGCACTTTTTGTCTGAGAACCCTGCCCCACCCATAGCCATGTCTCTTATTTCACACATATATAGCTTGGTCCCTTGCTTCCCATACAGAGCAAGTTTTTTAACTGCAGGTGAGGTTACACATAGGTTAGGGACCCCAAAAATAGAGATTACCTTGGCGTTTGGTTTTGGGGCTCCTTTGCATTGATCAATACAATGGCTAAATATCTCTCATTTCTATTTTTCATAGCAGTTATGCAGATACCATTTTCATGTTTTTCACTTATTTCAGATAGTCCATTGTATTTTTCAGTCTAGTATTCATATAGCAGTTATGCTTTTCATTATTCCCCTATACATTGTGACTGGTGTGCAACTCTTTATCCTATTGTTTAGTTGTATATTTTTGAGTCTTGCACCCTGTTCACACCATTGGTGTTCCAGACATACATTCTTTAGTTAGTATGCACTTTTTGTCTGAGAACCCTGCCCCACCCATAGCCATGTCTCTTATTTCACACATATATAGCTTGGTCCCTTGCTTCCCATACAGAGCAAGTTTTTTAACTGCAGGTGAGGTTACACATAGGTTAGGGACCCCAAAAATAGAGATTACCTTGGCGTTTGGTTTTGGGGCTCCTTTGCATTGATCAATACAATGGCTAAATATCTCTCATTTCTATTTTTCATAGCAGTTATGCAGATACCATTTTCATGTTTTTCACTTATTTCAGATAGTCCATTGTATTTTTCAGTCTAGTATTCATATAGCAGTTATGCTTTTCATTATTCCCCTATACATTGTGACTGGTGTGCAACTCTTTATCCTATTGTTTAGTTGTATATTTTTGAGTCTTGCACCCTGTTCACACCATTGGTGTTCCAGACATACATTCTTTAGTTAGTATGCACTTTTTGTCTGAGAACCCTGCCCCACCCATAGCCATGTCTCTTATTTCACACATATATAGCTTGGTCCCTTGCTTCCCATACAGAGCAAGTTTTTTAACTGCAGGTGAGGTTACACATAGGTTAGGGACCCCAAAAATAGAGATTACCTTGGCGTTTGGTTTTGGGGCTCCTTTGCATTGATCAATACAATGGCTAAATATCTCTCATTTCTATTTTTCATAGCAGTTATGCAGATACCATTTTCATGTTTTTCACTTATTTCAGATAGTCCATTGTATTTTTCAGTCTAGTATTCATATAGCAGTTATGCTTTTCATTATTCCCCTATACATTGTGACTGGTGTGCAACTCTTTATCCTATTGTTTAGTTGTATATTTTTGAGTCTTGCACCCTGTTCACACCATTGGTGTTCCAGACATACATTCTTTAGTTAGTATGCACTTTTTGTCTGAGAACCCTGCCCCACCCATAGCCATGTCTCTTATTTCACACATATATAGCTTGGTCCCTTGCTTCCCATACAGAGCAAGTTTTTTAACTGCAGGTGAGGTTACACATAGGTTAGGGACCCCAAAAATAGAGATTACCTTGGCGTTTGGTTTTGGGGCTCCTTTGCATTGATCAATACAATGGCTAAATATCTCTCATTTCTATTTTTCATAGCAGTTATGCAGATACCATTTTCATGTTTTTCACTTATTTCAGATAGTCCATTGTATTTTTCAGTCTAGTATTCATATAGCAGTTATGCTTTTCATTATTCCCCTATACATTGTGACTGGTGTGCAACTCTTTATCCTATTGTTTAGTTGTATATTTTTGAGTCTTGCACCCTGTTCACACCATTGGTGTTCCAGACATACATTCTTTAGTTAGTATGCACTTTTTGTCTGAGAACCCTGCCCCACCCATAGCCATGTCTCTTATTTCACACATATATAGCTTGGTCCCTTGCTTCCCATACAGAGCAAGTTTTTTAACTGCAGGTGAGGTTACACATAGGTTAGGGACCCCAAAAATAGAGATTACCTTGGCGTTTGGTTTTGGGGCTCCTTTGCATTGATCAATACAATGGCTAAATATCTCTCATTTCTATTTTTCATAGCAGTTATGCAGATACCATTTTCATGTTTTTCACTTATTTCAGATAGTCCATTGTATTTTTCAGTCTAGTATTCATATAGCAGTTATGCTTTTCATTATTCCCCTATACATTGTGACTGGTGTGCAACTCTTTATCCTATTGTTTAGTTGTATATTTTTGAGTCTTGCACCCTGTTCACACCATTGGTGTTCCAGACATACATTCTTTAGTTAGTATGCACTTTTTGTCTGAGAACCCTGCCCCACCCATAGCCATGTCTCTTATTTCACACATATATAGCTTGGTCCCTTGCTTCCCATACAGAGCAAGTTTTTTAACTGCAGGTGAGGTTACACATAGGTTAGGGACCCCAAAAATAGAGATTACCTTGGCGTTTGGTTTTGGGGCTCCTTTGCATTGATCAATACAATGGCTAAATATCTCTCATTTCTATTTTTCATAGCAGTTATGCAGATACCATTTTCATGTTTTTCACTTATTTCAGATAGTCCATTGTATTTTTCAGTCTAGTATTCATATAGCAGTTATGCTTTTCATTATTCCCCTATACATTGTGACTGGTGTGCAACTCTTTATCCTATTGTTTAGTTGTATATTTTTGAGTCTTGCACCCTGTTCACACCATTACTACTCCCAGGTGGACCGATGATAAGGTTAGATTCATCACAACTTATAATGATCAATGGGACAGAATTAAACACATCTTACACAATCGATGGCCAGTCTTGACCACAGATATACAGACTTCAGATGTCATCCGCCCATTTCCCCAGAATACGGCACGCAGGGCACCGAATCTCAAAGATCTCACCTCCAAGAGCCGCTTTGTTAGACCTGTGAACAGACTCCATCGGGGGATCATCCTTAAAGGATCATTTCCCTGTGGGGATTGTAATGTGTGCAGCTTTATGCACCCCACCTTCAACGTCTTCATGAATCCTCAGGACTCCAAAGAGCACGCCCTTACCAACTACATTAACTGTAAGACCAAAAATTTGATTTATTGCTTCTTATGTCCCTGTAATAAGGTCTACGTGGGACAAACCACCCAGGAATGCAGAAAAAGGATTCAGAAGCACTTTTCGAACATCAATTTGGCAGCCTCTGACCTCAAAAAAAGGCAAGTTCATCACCTCTGTTGCAAACTATTTTTTGACCCACCATCATGGGAGTACACGAGGCATTCGGGTGGTGGGTTTACAGAGGTGTGTTGGTAATGGGCGGGGAGGCTCATGTAAAAAGTGGCTTCTACAACAAGAATCCAAATGGATCTTTCACCTTCACAAGGTCGCTCCTGCTGGTCTTAATGAGGAACTACTATTCACAGGCTATTTGGGATGATACCTCTGGCGATATATGTTCGTTCTTGTTGCCATCTAATATTTTGTATTCTACTACTTTTAGGTCTTGTACCATTCTTTAGTCGTTGATAATCTGTCTACACTGGTCTGGTCTTCTACGGAGACAATTGGACTCTGCCCTGGATATCCGTCATCCTCATACAGGAACAACACCGTGGGATCCTCGACATATTTGATTTACTATCGATGGACTTCTTTCATTTCCCACTCCGCAGTATACATCCGGATTGACTATTACCCAGCATCTTGTGGATCCTTTGTTTGCTCCCTTTATGCCGGACTGACTTTCCCTGTATCTAAACCACTCTGGTTATATATATGTATATATATATATATGCCCTTTTTTTTTTTGACCATCCTGATGGCCCATTTTCATGTTAGTTCTCACCTGTACCGATTGTGATGCTTCTTGACCATTGTCCCAGTTGAGAACCAATTAAATGACCAAAAGGTAAAGATAGCTACACTCATTCAATAACAAAAACCTATAAAACGTGAGTGACCAAGCCAAATAAAAATATATATAATCTTTATTGAAAATCATTAAAACAAACATGTAGGACAAACAATGATGAGGACACATTCAGTTAACCTCAGGTAAACAGAAATATACAAACAATAAATAGCAAATATGCATACTGGCCGTGTGTCAAAAAGGCATAAGATAGTGCACCAGAAAAAATACTGTCAAGTTTCTTAGGGAGCCGAAAGTCTTTGGGTAGATAAGAAATGTCCCAAAGAACGCCTATGAAATAGGACTATATTAAATGCAAGCTGAACAAAGCTTAGTCCTTCACTAAAGACTAGAAGTATGAGATCCGCATTCCCATTACCGCAACACGTGGCATATATCAAGGAAAGCCAAGAGAGCATATGTCTATGATAATAACAGGATTGTAATCCTATAGGATGTAAGTGTAATGGTTATAAAAACATAGAAAAATCAAGTGGTATAACCACAAAGTGTTTCCCAAATGCCTACAGTCCCAAAAGGGAGGGACAGGATCTCAACCACACATATAGGGATGAAGACAGAAACCGACAAAAAAAAAAAAAAAAAAAAGTGCCAGAATGACACTGTAGCAACAGGGCTAGACTAAGGAAGTCATATTCCCAGTGTTATAATGCATGAAGAGGATTATAACAAACAAAGAAGGCGGCATGGCTTACAATACCAACAGTGTTTACACCTTACAAAGGCACAAAACCAGCCATAAAGACCCACCTTAACACTGGGTTATCAGCCCACAATGACACACACCAAAATGATGTTAACCTTTTTTTTTTTTTTTTTTTTGTCGGTTTCTGTCTTCATCCCTATATGTGTGGTTGAGATCCTGTCCCTCCCTTTTGGGACTGTAGGCATTTGGGAAACACTTTGTGGTTATACCACTTGATTTTTCTATGTTTTTATAACCATTACACTTACATCCTATAGGATTACAATCCTGTTATTATCATAGACATATGCTCTCTTGGCTTTCCTTGATATATGCCACGTGTTGCGGTAATGGGAATGCGGATCTCATACTTCTAGTCTTTAGTGAAGGACTAAGCTTTGTTCAGCTTGCATTTAATATAGTCCTATTTCATAGGCGTTCTTTGGGACATTTCTTATCTACCCAAAGACTTTCGGCTCCCTAAGAAACTTGACAGTATTTTTTCTGGTGCACTATCTTATGCCTTTTTGACACACGGCCAGTATGCATATTTGCTATTTATTGTTTGTATATTTCTGTTTACCTGAGGTTAACTGAATGTGTCCTCATCATTGTTTGTCCTACATGTTTGTTTTAATGATTTTCAATAAAGATTATATATATTTTTATTTGGCTTGGTCACTCACGTTTTATAGGTTTTCATTGTCCCAGTTGGTAGCATACGGTCGGCTACAATGCATGCGTTCCACTCAGGTAGATTGGCTCCTCTGCCTATGGTGGTGGCCTTGAACCATCTGCGGTTTCTGATGTGTATTTCCGCATACCATGCACTCTCTTTGCTTCACAGGTTCTTCATGTGTGTGTGCATGTGCTTAATTGCGGGTGCATGAGCACACACATGCACCATTACTTGATTTTGTTCCTGCTGTTTTTCGGTATGCTCATATACCCCAGTTGTGTTTTTATTTCAGTACTACCATTCCCATTTCTGTTGGGCATTTTTCCTGGTGCCTATATTTATGCACCTCCTCAGCTCAAGTTTAACCCTATGGGTCTGGTAAAGAGACTCCCTTTGCTTCCTAATGTTATCAGGCTCTCACTTATTTACCCAGCCATTCTTCTTTACATTATGTTCCAGCCCCGGGGCCCTTAATGTGCGTGCAGCGGCACATGCGGAAACAAATTGTCTGCATGTGCGGTTTCATGTCCACACTACTCCCCTCTTGTTTATTCTCTCTGCATATGTTTGCTATTTTGATGGACCGCAATTTCATGCTGTTTTGGTATGGGTCTTCATGCTGCCTCTATTTTTGTTTAGTTTGGCCTTCTTAATAAGCCACTATGTCTATTTTGTCCTTTTTGCCATCAGGGTTCCTTGTTACTATTGTTAAATTGTGGGTTTAAAAAGATATGTGCTTTGCTTTATCTCAGCACTCCTTGTCCTACCCGGTTCAACCTGTCATGCTGCTTATGCTCCTTTTTTACCTTGCGCGATTAGCACCCTCTGGGTGCAGTTCATCTTTGCACAATCCATGTTATTACACTGTTTTTGGTCTGCTTTGCCGTCTGTCCTTCCCCCCGTCAGTGCGCACGCGCGCACACTTCCTGGATCCTGAAGCCGGCGACGCCGTCGCATTCTCACAGGTGATCGCTATGTTATTAGCGTTTTGTATGTATTTAACCTGTCTGAACTTTTCTATTCTCACACTTTCCCTGACGAAGCCGCCTGCGTGTGGCGATACGCGTGGGGCTGCTGCACATCCCGTGACTGCCCCTGTATTTACCATCACAGCCTCCTATCCTTCACAGGTCCCCTGCCTTGGCATGGAGCATACGTCCTGGCCTCGCTTTGCCATCCATCTTTGTTGAGCCCCTGGATCACGGCTCCCCCTCAGGTGCCACCCCTTGCCAGGGTCCTTGTCCCTACACCTGGCCTTTCCCAACCCCATAGGTGTTTAATAGTGCTGGCTTGCATGCTATTGTACATGTATCCTACATTTCCTGGATTTTATTTAAGAGTGCCTGTATACACCTTTTATAAAGTGGCCAGGAAAAGGCATTTTTCTTGGTGAGTGTCTCTTTTGCTCTTGCTACCTCTACAGATATTACTATTGTGTTTATTGTCCTGTTCATATATATTTATTTGTGCAGGGGACCTAGATACTGCAAGTGTTGGCTGTATGTAAACAATTCTGTATTACTACAACATGGGGTCATTGTTTATCCCTGGTCACTGGTTGTGCAGCTTTGTCTTTTAATTGTTTTTAATCTTTGTTCAATAAAGGTTTGCTACTTTTTCACATTGGGTTATGCTCTATTATGTGCAATGTCTTTTTCTTTGTTCTACATTGCTCCTTGTGTTGCACTTGTAGCACCCCTGCTGGTTATACTTTTCCATTGTGGTGCGCTTCCCATTTTCATTAAACAAGTTGATGACTAGATGACTCATCTTCTCACACATACCGTTAGTTTGTGGGTGGTAAGGTGTAGTATGAATCTTTTTACAGCCATACAGGTTACAGAGCTCTTGAAATACCTCCGCTTCAAAGGCTGGAACTTGATCTGTCAATACCTGTTCTGGGTATCCGTGAGGTCTACAAAAGTAAGCCTAGAAGGTTTTTGCAGCAGTCTTTGCTGTCAAATTCTTCACTAGTATGACCACAAGAATCTGGAGTAATGATCCACCATGGTGAGAGCATAAGTATAGCCTGTTCGACTAGGTGTTAATTTCACATGCTTCATGGCTACGATCTCAAATGGCTGCTAGGTGACAATGGGTCGCAACGGTGCTCTTTGGTTGTCACGATCCTTCCTGCAAAAAGCGAAAGGACCACAGTTTCTACACCATTTTTCTATGGTGGTTCTCATTCCAATCCAGTTGAACCGATCATGCAGCAACGCTTCTAACTTCTTCAATCCGAAGTGGCCTGTTCGATCATGGTATGCTTCCAGCACCATCCGGATGTGGTTTTTGGGTATTACCACTTGACATACCCTGTCATGGGTTTTAGGGTTGGTGATGCTTCTGCACAGTTTACCTTGATGGATGTACAGCCTGCTCCGTTCTTTCCATAGATATTTAGCTTCTGGTGAAGCGTCAGGACCTAGGCACGAACCTGGTTGGGTTAACAGTTCTTTAACCAGTCTCACCGCAAGGTCACTGTCCTGTGTTTGTTTCTATCCATGATGAGGTAGTGGGTTCAATGCAGCCTCCTGGCGCTTGTTACAGGACTGCTGATTTAGAGAAGCACTGTGATGATGGAAAGCTGGCAACTCGATCTCTTCTACCTCATCGATGTCTTCTCCCTTGTCTGACAGGTGAGGCATTCTGGATAACGTATCTGCATTGGTGTTCTTGCGACCAGCCCGATACTTGATGTTGAAATCATAGTTTGCCAGCTGAGCCACCCAATGTTGCTCCAATGCACCAAACTTTGCCTTATCCAGATGGGTCAGTGGATTATTGTCTGTGAAGACAGTGAACTTTGTGGCTGCCAGATAGTGTTTAAACTGCTCGGTGACAGCCCAGACCAAGGCCAGGAACTCCAGCTTGAAGGAGCTGTAGTTTTTGGGGTTCCTCTCGGTAGGACGGCACTTCCTGCATCATTCTCTCTTTGTCATTCTGCACTTGAGATAGCACAGCTCCCAGTCCCACGTTACTGGCATCAGTATACAGCACAAAAGGTAGATTGTAGTCGGGATACACCAGGATCTCATCACCAGTCAGGGCCCACTTCATCTGTCTGAAGGAATTCTCCTCTCCTTCACCCCATTTGAATGGAGAACCAGACGTCATGCCCTTTTTTGCCTGGCCTACCAGGAGTTCTTGCAAAGGTGCTGCCATCTTCATTTAACCCTTTATGATCCTCCTGTAGTATCTTACCAGGCCCAAGAACTGACGTACTTTTTCACGGTGGTCGGTCTTGGCCAGTTCTTGATGGCTGTAATCTTTTCTGGGTCTGGTGCCACTCCCTCTGCGCTGACCACGTGCCCGAGATACTGGAACTTGGGTTTCAACAGATGGCACCTGGATGGTTTCAACTTCATTCTGTACCTCGACAACGCTTCAAATACCTCAGCCAGATGTTCAAGATGTCCCTCGTAGGTCTTCGAGTACACAATAACATTGTCTAGGTAGAGCAGTACTTTTCAAAGTTGCGGTGTCCCAAGCAGCATATCATCAGTCTTTGGAACATTCCTGGTGTGTTACACAGTCAAAATGGCATGCTGTTGAACTCACACAGGCCCATTGGTGTTGCGAATGCAGTCTTCTCCCGATCCTCTTCAGCTACAGAGACCTACCAATAGCCACTGGTGAGATCTAAGGTAGAGAAGTAGTTAGCAATCTTCAGTGCAGCCAGCGACTCCTCTATGCGGGGTAGCGGATAAGCATAATTGTGGGTTATTCGACTGATCTGTCTATAGTCCACACACATCCTCATGGTGCCATCCTTCTTCTTGACCAAAACCAGTGGAGCTGCCCAGGGGCTACAACTATCTCTAATAACTCCAGCCTCCTTCATGTTTCTCAACATCTCCTTGGCACACTGATAGTGAGTGGGTGGTATAGCTCTGTATCTTTCTTTGATAGGGGGATAATCCCCTGTGGGTATGTGATGATGTACCCCTTTTATACTCTTAAAGTCTAGTGGATGCTTACTGAAGACTTGTTTGTATTCCTGCACTACCTGGTAGACTCCATGTTGCTGGTGTGAAGGGGTGGAATCAGTACCTACATGCAGCTCCTGACACCAATCCTCTAACTGCTTTTGGGGACTGTGAAATTCTGCCTGTTCTGGTGGGGTCAAGGGTTCTACTACCTGGATAGAGTCATCGGTGACAATTAACAGTTTGGCAATGGTTGCGTACCTGGGCAATCTGGTTTCCTCCTCCTCACAATTTAACACGCACGGGCACTCTTCCCTTGCGAACATCAACTACTCCTCTGGCTGTCAGGACGGTAGACCAATTCTCTGAGTATATTGTCTCCACCAATGCCTGGTAATCCTGCCCCTTGAGGCCTACTGCCGCCCAACACCATATCATCATCTCACTTTGCGGGGGTATCACAATAGGGTCGGAGTCTATTACCCGTACATTACCAATTTCCCCACTAGATAAGTTTACCGGTTGTCTCCGCAGAAGGGCTTTGATTTCTCTTTGCAGGACCCTCTATTGCCCAGCACCTGCAGTTTCAGCATTCTGTTGGAGTAAGATCAACACTTCCCCCAGACAATTTTCAATCACATTAGTACCCAAAATCATCTTTGGATTCTTATCACTGGCATCAGTTTCGACTACAATCAATCCTTGGCCCTTTAACTCTACCCTCTCCACTTTTATGGTTACTTCCTTAAACCCAATCTGAGTCACTGGTAATCCATTAACAGCATAAATATTCAGGCCCGAGTCGGGCCGGGTGAGTTCAGCATCTGATCAGAATCTCTTATAGAGTACATAAGGAATGGTTGTCACCTGCAAGCCGGTGTCCAACAATGTAGAGGTGGGGATTACGTCCAAGGTGATTGACAGAAATGGTCATCCTCCCGCATACCGGTCACGCCAGTCAGATGGGCCTTGTCGTTTTTTTCCTGGGGGTTGGCCCTTGACCCTACGGATTGCCGGTTTAAAGGACACGCTCGTGCAAAATGGCCGGCCTTGCTGCAACAATGGCAGATGGGTTGTCCAGACGAATCATAGCGATAGCTGCTCCTCCCTCTGTACGATGGGATCCTCCTTCCTCGCATCCATGGGACATCCTCAGGGTGGTCGGCCAGCTGGATCTTCTCTGTCAGCTTGAGTTTTTATTGGAGCTGCATCACTTTTATGATCATGGCCACATCCTCGCTCATCTGTTGCACCTGGGTACACAAGTCATTTGGAGCACAGGGGGCACTGCCTTTCTGTTAGCTTCCACCACGGTTAAGGAAGCGGGTTCCACTCGGAAGGGTGAGGTGCTGGCTTGCCAGGACTGGGGGGCAGAGTCTGTGGTTGTAGGGGATTACAGGGCTTTTATGGCCCGGTTCTTTAGAACAACAAAGTTCACATTTGGATGTTCCAGGGCCTTCAGGCGCAGCTGCTTGCAGTCTTCCACTGATTGTAACCCCTGCAGGAACTGTTCAACCATCATCTTGTTCCCTTCTGGATCGCTGATGGGGTCTACATGTTTCAGGGTCCGCAGTGCTACTTGTAGCCTTAGGGCATAGTCTCTGATACTGTCCTGGGACCGCTGCTTGCAATTGGAAAATTGCTATGATTATCTTGTGTTCGCTAAATTTAAAAAATTATTCCAAATATAAATTAGAATCCCATACACACATTATTGTCCAGATACAAAAAAAAAATGTCCAAGTTAAATATGCTTTTATTGTGGCATATCCAAAAATAATCAAACGTTTCAGCACATTGCTTTTTTCAAGGTTTATCTGTGTATGAATAGAATATACACATAAATACATAATCAATGAGATGACATCTTTCATGCAAAAGATCTAATCATAAGAGAAAATAAAAAAAGTGGACATACCAACATGATACATTATAAGCAAAAAAAATTAATGCAACAAAACTTCCAATATAGATTCCAATATAAATAAGACAAGTGTACAATTGAAATCATATAATGAATACCTAAGGATATGGTCACAAAGCTCAGGTGACTGATCAAAGAAGTTAAATTCTCTGATGCACTTGATAAAGAAAAATTCTTTCATGTGACTGCAGAAAAAGATAAATAAAGAAACTTAGTATTCTTAAGAGCAATATTAGTCCATCGAATCACATAGTATTGAATGTATAAGAGTTCATTAAATTGGCAAGCTAGAATAAGCTTCCATAATTAGACCCACATTCTGATACTATCAATGCCCAAAAGTACCACCAGAACATAAGCGTTAAAAATAATGGATCATGTCTCAGCAGTTCCTACCTGTGATGTAAAAGGTTATCACGCGGACAACGTTGCGCTCCGGAATGTTGTAATTTCGGTTAGGAGAGAAGTCCTCTTTAATCCGGTGCTCCCGCCACGTCATCACTCAATTAGTCGAACCGCATATGCGTGAGTGAATTTGGAGATTAACGGAAAATGCTGAGAGCCGAAGTAATCAAAAGCATAACTGAGCATGGGTGAGAATCATCACCATATTGCACATGCGTTAGACATCGTAGGAAATGCCGAGAATATAGAAGTATATTAGAACTATGGCAAATGCACAGATTATTATATCAATGAAACTATGTCAATACCGCAAAACAAGCAGACAATGCCATAGCGCAATGCTAACATCATAATACTATGTATATGTTAATAATATTACGATCTTGTAAATATGTTAACTTTGGTAATATATAGTAAAATTCCTTACCAGATCAAGAGACCTGAAATATAAAGAAATGTGCCAATCAGTATTTTGATATAATAGTCACTGAAGTAAGTACACTAATAACATATTCTACAGTTATAGTACGTTCAATATGAAAAAATGATAATACTAAATAAAAAGAAAAAATGAAAAAGAAAAGTAAAAAATGTGGTGACCTATCATGTGATCAAAAAAGTCTGCATGAGGGGCGTGGCCAGCAGCTGATGGAGCAGGACGCTTGAAGTACAGTCTCCTCACCTCATCTTCTAACGCAACTCAATACCAAAAATTATGGTTTGTCATTAATTTTTTATCAGCAGTATCAAATAGACTCTGTGGTCATTTTGAGACCTTTCCTGTCTTTTTTCTCTGAGTAAAACTCTTGACTAATATTAAGTGCCACTTCTGTGAGGGCATTTTCCTGCAACAGTGATTTATCACCTCAGGCTGTTGATAGACCTCTGGTCTGATTAGACTGAACGATTTGGACTTTTTCTAGCAAGGAGTCTTTTTAATAATACATATAAGACATTTATTCAAGACTAGAAGGTGGCCCGATTCTACGCATCGGGTATTCTAGAATTTACGTATTGTGTAGTTAATGTATGATTTTTGTTATACAGTGCCTACAAGTAGTATTCAACCCCCTGCAGATTTAGCAGGTTTACACATTCGGAATTAACTTGGCATTGTGACATTTGGACTGTAGATCAGCCTGGAAATGTGAAATGAACTGCAGCAAAAAAGAATGTTATTTTTTTTTTTATTTTTTTTTTAAATTGTGAAAAGTTTATTCAGAAGGTCATTTATTATTCAACCCCTCAAACCACAAGAATTCTGTTTGGTTCCCCTAAAGTATTAAGAAGTATTTCAGGCACAAAGAACAATGAGCTTCACATGTTTGGATTAATTATCTCTTTTTCCAGCCTTTTCTGACTAATTAAGACCCTCCCCAAACTTGTGAACAGCACTCATACTTGGTCAACATGGGAAAGACAAAGGAGCATTCCAAGGCCATCAGAGACAAGATCGTGGAGGGTCACAAGGCTGGCAAGGGGTACAAAACCCTTTCCAAGGAGTTGGGCCTACCTGTCTCCACTGTTGGGAGCATCATCCGGAAGTGGAAGGCTTATGGAACTACTGTTAGCCTTCCACGGCCTGGACAGCCTTTGAAAGTTTCCACCCGTGCCAAGGCCAGGCTTGTCCAAAGAGTCAAGGCTAACCCAAGGACAACAAGGAAGGAGCTCCGGGAAGATCTCATGGCAGTGGGGACATTGGTTTCAGTCAATACCATAAGTAACGTACTCCACTGCAATGGTCTCCGTTCCAGACGAGCCCGTAAGGTACCTTTACTTTCAAAGCGTCATGTCAAGGCTCGTCTAGAGTTTGCTCATGATCACTTGGAGGACTCTGAGACAGACTGGTTCAAGGTTCTCTGGTCTGATGAGACCAAGATCGAGATCTTTGGTGCCAACCACACACGTGACGTTTGGAGACTGGATGGCACTGCATACGACCCCAAGAATACCATCCCTACAGTCAAGCATGGTGGTGGCAGCATCATGCTGTGGGGTTGTTTCTCAGCCAAGGGGCCTGGCCATCTGGTCCTCATCCATGGGAAGATGGATAGCACGGCCTACCTGGAGATTTTGGCCAAGAACCTGCGCTCCTCCATCAAGGATCTTAAGATGGGTCGTCATTTCATCTTCCAACAAGACAATGACCCAAAGCACACAGCCAAGAAAACCAAGGCCTGGTTCAAGAGGGAAAAAATAAAGGTGTTGCAGTGGCCTAGTCAGTCTCCTGACCTTAACCCAATTGAAAACTTGTGGAAGGAGCTCAAGATTAAAGTCCACATGAGACACCCAAAGAACCTAGATGAATTGGAGAAGATCTGCATGGAGGAGTGGGCCAAGATAACTCCAGAGACCTGTGCCGGCCTGATCAGGTCTTATAAAAGACGATTATTAGCTGTAATTGCAAACAAGGGTTATTCCACAAAATATTAAACCTAGGGGTTGAATAATAATTGACCCACACTTTTATGTTGAAAATTTATTAAAATTTAACTGAGCAACATAACTTGTTGGTTTGTAAGATTTATGCATCTGTTAATAAATCCTGCTCTTGTTTGAAGTTTGCAGGCTCTAACTTATTTGCATCTTATCAAACCAGCTAAATCTGCAGGGGGTTGAATACTACTTGTAGGCACTGTATATATATAGATGTTGTTGTCTGTAGTTACCAAGTGTTTGTGTAGGGGCTGTACATGTTCTGGGTGTTGTCTGGGTGTGGCGGGGGGTGAGAGCGGTGTTTGTGTGTTGCGTTGTGTGTCATTATTTGTGGAGGGCTGTGTGTCTGTATCATTGTGTATGTGTGTTGCGCGGTTTGTGTGGGTGTGGGGTGTGTGTTTTGGGGGGAGATAAGTTTTGTGCAATGTGTGTTGTGCGGTATGTGCGTATATTTGTGTGTGCCGTGGTGTTTGTGTGTTGGGTGTTGTGTGTGTGCGGCGTTGTCTGTGTGTGTGGGTGTCTGTGTAGGGCAGTGTTTGTGTTTCCCAGTGTGTGTGTGGTGTGTTGTGCAGTGCGTGTGTGGCAGTGTGTGTGTGTGTGTTTTGGGGGGAGGTGTGCACCCCCCATCGTGCTCCATCTCCCATGCTGCGCACCCCCCATCGTGCTCCATCCCTTCTCCCCATTATGCTCCATCCCCCATGCTGCGTACTCCCCATCGTGCTCCATCCCCCATGCTGCGCATTCCCCATCGTGCTCCATCCCCCATGCTGCGCACTCCCAAACGTGCTCCATCCCCCATGCTGTGCACTCCCCATCGTGCTCCATCCCCCTTGCTGCGCACTCCCCATCGTGCTCTATCCCCCAAGCTGCGCACTTCCAAACGTGCTCCATCCCCCATGCTGCGCACCCCCCATCGTGCTCCATCCCCCATGCTGCGCACCCCCCATCGTGCTCCATCCCCCATGCTGTGCACTCCACATTGTGCTCCATCCCCCATGCTGTGCATTCCCCATCGTGCTCCATCCCCCATGCTGCGCACTCCCAAACGTGCTCCATCCCCCATGCTGCGCACCCCCCATCGTGCTCCATCCCCCATGCTGCGCACCCCCCATCGTGCTCCATCCCCCATGCTGCGCCCTCCCCATTGTGCTCCATCCCCCATGCTGCGCATTCCCCATCGTGCTCCATCCCCCATGCTGCGCACTCCCAAACGTGCTCCATCCCCCATGCTGCGCACTCCCCATCGTGCTCTATCCCCCATGCTGTGCACTCCCAAACGTGCTCCATCACCCATGCTGTGCACTCCCCATCATGCTCCATCCCCATGCTACGCACCCCCCATCATGCTCCATCCCCCATGCTGCGCACCCCCCATCGTGCTCCATCCCCCATGCTGCACACTCCCAATCGTGCTCCATCCCCCATGCTGCGCACCCCCCATCGTGCTCCATCCCCCATGCTGCGCACTTCCCATCGTGCTCCATCCCCCATGCTGCGCACTCCCCATCGTACTCCATCCCCCATACTGCGCACCCCCCATCGTGCTCCACAGTCACACATCAGACAGTATTACAAAAATATATCCGGCACACCACAATGCAAGAGAGGAATCTTAGGTTTGGTTTGAAAAAAATGTTGATTTATTGTGTATGTACAAAAAAGTCCGTCCAACGTTTCGATCCAAAAGGATCTTTCACAGGGACAATGGGACTAGTGTGAAAAAAAGAAAAAAACATACATAAAATTAAAAACAAAAACAGTATCAGTGATACACTGTTGTGATTACATGATCAGACAAGTCATAAATATAAAGAAAATGGCAGAAACTGCAGTGACAAAAGAAACAATCAGAACGCTTAAATCCATTAATTTCATAGGCACCAATAGATGAAACATGGAAATCTCCATTAAGATATAAGATAAATGACAATCTGTTGAGACATGAAAGAGACCATTAGAGGAGTGACCATACATGATAATAAGAGACGTACCTAGAAGTATACAAGGATTGTCAAATCGTATCAGTACAAGTAATGATGGTCATCAAAGTATATCAGAAGAATGTGTAAGCGGTCTATGAAAAAGGTAAACAAGGAGATCAAGTTATAATTTGAACAAAAAAGTCTGATTACACAAGTCAGAAGGGAAAGGGGACATACCTTAGTAATTATACTTAGTGATCTAGTGCTAAGGGAGTGTCCATCAAGGACGTGTTGTGGTGTCGTGCACGACAGGGAGGAGTCCTAAAAGGGATAAATCGAGGAAGAAAGGTGAAGGATAATTCTATGGTCCTCATTTATAAAAGAAATGTAATGTCAATATTATAGAGTGCAACAGGAACCTGTATGTATCAACCTACCGGATCAGTGGTACTTATTAGTGTTAGTAACACAATGTCGGATGGGAGACCCGATCATGTCATAGGGGAGTCACACTAATGCAATTCTTGATTTACCGTGATCTGTATAAGTAATGAATTGTAGAATGTAAGTAAGAGAAAAGAGGACAAGAGGAAAGAAGGGAAAAAAGAAATCAAGATAAGAAGGTAAACATACCAGAGAGAGAGGAATCTCACTAATAGATGGGGCATTAATATTAGACGTGGAGTGGGTCTCTGAGGGTCACTAAGATTGGAAAAAAGGGAAATAAGTTATGAAACATGACCATGTACGCTAGTAAAATTTACAGATAAGAACAATTATGGGTAGGTAATTATATATGTACCTGTTTTGTACGTATCGCTGAGTGTATGTCTGGTCTGTAAATTAAGATTTATTGGAAAAACGTATAGTAGTTCCCTGCAGGTGAGAGGTCCAGTTTGTCTAAGAGAAATTCCCGTATAGCGAACAGTGCAGGATTTCTGGATTAAAAAGAAAGAAAAAGGACATATAGTAACTATACATTTATCCCACATGGTGCATACAGGCCAGTAAAATAGAAGAGGGATATATAGTAGAGGGATATATAGTAATGTACCTTCCAGGGAGGAGGAATGGCAGTACTGCCAGCTGAGGTTAGGTGAGAGGAAGCCTGCAACTAGAGGTAGTAACATTGTAAATAATTTACAGGAAAGCAAAAAAGTATGGCATAGTATGAATGTACCATAGAGGTGCCATTCATGTAGTACCTGCGTTGGTGGGGATGTGGGTCTCCAGTGATGGCGTCAGCACGGTGTGTGCATAACTGAGGGCTCTTTATATGTGTCTGTGCCGAACGCTGCGTCCACTTCCTGTATCGGAGTGGAACGCAGTGAGGTAAGTGGAACGCACGCCCGCGCATGCGCATAGGTCTCATAACCCGCGCATGCGCAGAGCGAGTGTGGAGCTCTGTTTGTTTGTGAATGAAAGGAAGTGTAGCGTTGTGGTGATATGATTGGTGCTCGTGATCAGCTGCCAGTAGGAGTGAATGGATAATGTAGGTGAATGACGTCAGGGGCTGTGTAGACAATATAATGTGTATGTGTGAAGCAAAGATCGTACTGATCAGATAGATCATATAGATATGAAAAGAGCAAAAGGAGAAAAACGTGGAATTTGTGCAGGGACACATGGAGTGTCAGGCCACATGGGATTATAATGAGAAAATAGTGTGAATGTAAGAAAGTATGAGAGGAACAAAACGTGAAAATGAAGAAAAAGAGAAAGAGAAGGAAAAGAAGAAGGTGATGTGAGTAACAAGGAAATCGTGTGAGTGTGTGGTACGTGTGGAATAATGTGCTACTAGCTGTGCAGGGTTAGTGTATAGTGGCTATACGTGGGAGAAGATAGCTATAGTGAGACATGTATGATATAGAAAATAGAAGAAAATATAGGTAAATAAGGTGAATAAATCAATAAGGTTAACAAAAGGAATAAATAAGGATAGAAAATTAAGTAAAAAATAAGAAAAAGAACAAGAACAAGTGGATTCCTAATACAAACCTATATGGTGCTGACAGATGGAAGTGAGGTACGTGACTACTGTGGTGAGAAGTGAGTCGTAATGGTGTGCATCAAGGAAATTCACGTGGCTAAGGGAACCTGGAAGGTAAATAAAAGCACAATTAGACAAGGTAATCAGACATTATGTATGTATTGGGTCAAAAAGAATACATAAAATAAAAAATAAAAAATGAAAAAACAAAAAATGAAAAATCAAATATAAAAAAATAGAAAATAAAATATAAAATATAAAGAAAACGGGGGGCACAAAATGGGTGAAGAATAGAGACTCCTTGCATGCTGGAATGACGTAAAATACACAAATGAGGTACAGGATTCAGGCCTGTATCTCGTATTCTCGATTGAGGCCCTTAGGTTCTAATGTACCCAGAGTGTATATCCAAAAAGACTCCCTTTCCTTAAGTTTCTTAATTCTATCGCCACCTCTACGTATTGGTGGAACATGTTCAATGACTTGGAATCTGAGTTGGGCCACTGTATGGTTGTGTGTCACAAAATGATGTGGAACGGGTAATAAGATTTGTTTACACCGTATGGTGGACTTATGCTTACTAATACGGTCTCGGATATGTTGGGTAGTCTCCCCAACATATCCGAGACCGCAAGGACATTTAATAAGGTAGATGACATAAGATGAGTCGCATGTGAAGAAACCTCTGATGGGATAATTTTTACCTGTATGTGGATGTGTAAACATGCTGCCCCGAGTGAGGTTATTGCATTGAAAGCAATGTAAGCATGGAAAATTTCCATCTTTTGGAGTCCCAAGGAAGGTCTGCCGTGATTCGGCATGTGCAGACCCTATGTCGGCTTTAACGAGGTTGTCCCTCAGATTCTTAGGTATTTTGTGACAGAATAAATGTAAGGCTGAAAATTCAGTAATGGAGGGGTAAGCTGTTTGAAGGAGGGACCAATGTTTGGAAATTATGCCCTTGAAAAGAGGTGAAAATGGATGGTATGTTTGAACACAGGTGATACGTGGGTTGTTGTCCTGACTGGATCGTGGTTTCTGTACGAAATTGTGGGCAATTTTACTTGGGTAGCCTCTGGATGCAAACTTGTCTCCCATTTCTTGCAGTCGAGTTTGGCGCTGCAAGGGATCGGAGACAATACGTTCAATTCTCTTAAATTGGGAGAATGGCAATGCTTTCTTTGTGTGAGAAGGGTGGCAGCTTGAAAAATGCAGAAGACTATTTCTATCTGTTGGCTTCACGAAAAGATCTGTACTGATTATACCGTTGGGAGATAGAAGAACCATGGTATCTAAGAAATTAATTTGTTTCGAATCACTGTGGATCGTGAACGTAAGCCCTGGTCTATAGGAGTTGATGTCCTGGTAGAATTCATTCAGGGAGTCTAGGTTACCATGCCATACAACAAATATGTCGTCTATATATCTTTTCCACATTAAAGTGTGCTGTACCCACCGAGGATGATCATAAATGTATACCGCCTCGAAATGCGCCATATAAATATTGGCGTACGGTGGTGCCATATTTGATCCCATGGCTGTACCCCTTTGTTGTAAGTAAAATTGATCTTCAAACAAAAAGTAATTGTGACCTAGGACCAGATGTAACAAGTCCATGCAGAAAGACTGCTGGGATGGTGTTAGTGTCTTATGTAAATCGAGAAACCAGTCTACGGCACGAATACCATCACTGTGCTCGATGCTCGTATACAGACTGTTTACATCAAAAGTGACGAGTAGACATTCAGGTGGAAGCGTGCCCAATTGTGTCACTTGCATCAGAAAGTCAGAAGTGTCCTTTAGGTATGACGGAATTCTGGGTATGAGAGGCGTGAGAATCTTATCGATGGTAATTGCAAGTGGAGAGAGTATTGACTCTGTGGAAGCCACTATAGGTCGCCCCGGGGGAGACTGGAGATCCTTGTGAATTTTTGGTAAGATATAGAAGACCGGTGTTATGGGGTTTGATTTTACGAGAAATTCTGCCAATTTAGTGTCAATAGTGCCAAGGTGTAAATGGTAATCAACTTTGTCCTTAATTAAGTTTTGGATCTGGGGCGTGGGGTCCCGGGAGATGGGCAGGTATGTGGATCTATCTCCCAATTGTCTGTGTATCTCAGCTAGATAGTAAGTCTTGTCAAGTACTACGATGGAACCTCCTTTGTCAGCAGGTTTGATTACAATTTTTTTTATTATTTTTGAGATCATGGATGGCCCTGTTTTCCTCAGCTGTCGTGTTGTGTTTAATTTTATATTCACCACTCTCGATATTTCTAAGTGTTTTATTAATATCATGAGTGACCACTGAAATATAAGTTTTAACCGGGTGGTAGGTCTTGGGAGGGTTGAAAGTGCTGGATATCCTTAGATTAAGGTCACGCAAGGATAGGGTGCCAGAGTTGTCATCCTCTCTGGTGCGTGAACTAGAGTCATCCTGGGCTGAGAAATGGGCCTTGAGTCTCAATGTCCTGAAAAAGCGTCTCATCTCTTGATCTAACTGAAATGGGTTAAAGGCTGGAGTAGGACAGAACGACAAGCCTTTCTGTAAGATTTAAGATTCTAAGTGTGTCAAATTGTAGGAGGAAATATTATAGACTAAATTGGTCCTACCTGGGATCTCGTTTGTATGCGATAGGAGGGGTTTGGCCTTCCTCGTACTCCTCCTTGTCTTCCGCCTGGATGTTGCCGTGTATCTAAAAAACGAGAAGAATTGGAAGAATAGGACTCGCTATCGGAGCTTGATGAGGCTGAATATCTGTTATAATTGGGACGACGCGTAGAGTTAAAGTCCATAAAGCGCCAGCGGTAAACTCGATCTTTGGCGTAGTCTTCTTGATCTCTTATAAACTTCAGTCTTTTCCTGTCCTGCAGAGTCTTCTGGAATCCTGCAATTGCTTCCCTCATCTTCAATTTCAGCTTATCCCATTCTGTGGTAGACAGGGTATTGGAAAGTTGATCTTCTATGGAGTGTATTTTTGGTGTCAGTTCGGTAATTTCTTTTTGGAGATATTCTATGGTGAGAACAATAATGTCCATAGAACATTTATTAAGAATACTTTCGTATTTTGTGCAGTACTCTGGGTTATCCGAGAAAACCGTGGGGCGTAACGAAACTCGTAGGCCTCTGGGAATTCTTTGGGCTTTGTGGTATTCCGCAAGGGTTCCACAATGTAACTCTAGGGCTGTTTGTTTTCTCAGCTCCTTTTCATAGTCCCGACTACGTAGTTCCTCTGATGGTACTGTTAAGAAGGAAACTGGTACTGTTACCTTGGAGAGGATGTTGGTCACTTGATGTTGATCATAGGAGAAGGTTGGGAGAGACATTCGTACAAAAATTATATATGGAGTAGAGGAGCTCAGGAAAAATAATCAATATTATTGAGATAGACCTGGCTCACTCAACGTGGGGGTGCTCTGGAATAATAAGTCCAGTATTACAAAAATATATCCGGCACACCACAATGCAAGAGAGGAATCTTAGGTTTGGTTTGAAAAAAATGTTGATCTATTGTGTATGTACAAAAAAGTCCGTCCAACGTTTCGATCCAAAAGGATCTTTCACAGGGACAATGGGAATAGTGTGAAAAAAAGAAAAAAACATACATACATAAAACACGTCTAATATTAATGCCTTATCTATTAGTGAGATTCCTCTCTCTCTGGTATGTTTACCTTCTTATCTTGATTTCTTTTTTCCCTTCTTTCCTCTTGTCCTCTTTTCTCTTACTTACATTCTACAATTCATTACTTATACAGATCACGGTAAATCAAGAATTGCATTAGTGTGACTCCCCTATGACATGATTGGGTCTCCCATCCGACATTGTGTTACTAACACTAATAAGTACCACTGATCCGGTAGGTTGATACATACAGGTTCCTGTTGCACTCTATAATATTGACATTACGTTTCTTTTATAAATGAGGACCATAGAATTATCCTTCACCTTTCTTCCTCGATTTATCCCTTTTAGGACTCCTCCCTGTCGTGCACGACACCACAACACGTCCTTGATGGACACTCCCTTAGCACTAGATCACTAAGTATAATTACTAAGGTATGTCCCCTTTCCCTTCTGAATTGTATAATCAGACTTTTTTGTTCAAATTATAACTTGATCTCCTTGTTTACCTTTTTCATAGACCGCTTACACATTCTTCTGATATACTTTGATGACCATCATTACTTGTACTGATACGATTTGACAATCCTTGTATACTTCTAGGTACGTCTCTTATTATCATGTATGGTCACTCCTCTAATGGTCTCTTTCATGTCTCAACAGATTGTCATTTATCTTATATCTTAATGGAGATTTCCATGTTTCATCTATTGGTGCCTATGAAATTAATGGATTTAAGCGTTCTGATTGTTTCTTTTGTCACTGCAGTTTCTGCCATTTTCTTTATATTTATGACTTGTCTGATCATGTAATCACAACAGTGTATCACTGATAATTTTATGTATGTTTTTTTCTTTTTTTCACACTAGTCCCATTGTCCCTGTGAAAGATCCTTTTGGATCGAAACATTGGACGGACTTTTTTGTACATACACAATAAATCAACATTTTTTTCAAACCAAACCTAAGATTCCTCTCTTGCATTGTGGTGTGCCGGATATATTTTTGTAATACTGGACTTATTATTCCAGAGCACCCCCACGTTGAGTGAGCCAGGTCTATCTCAATAACACATCAGACAGTAAGCACGCACACATCTGATCGCATACACTCACACACACACCCCACTTCTCCCTGTGCCCACCGGTGTGCGGTCCCAGCAGCTGTGCTGCACGCCATGCTCCTCTGCCGACACTCACAGATCCGATCGCATACACACACACACTCACACATCAGAACACACTCACGCACATCCGATCGCATACACTCACACACACACACTCACACATCAGAACACACTCACGCACATCCGATCGCATACACTCACACACACACACACACACAAACACACTGACGATATCGCACATACGCGCTGACACAATCACAACATCCGGAGATACCACATGCTTCCGGCCATGTGATCCTCCGGCAGGTCCTGGAAGATCACTGCACGCACAGGATCGCCGCCGAGAAGCAAGCGATATCACGGGATGTTGTGAGTATGTGGATGCGATCTGATGTGTGTGTGAGGTGTGTGTGAGAGTGAATGTGATCTGATGTGTGTGTGTGTCTGTTCTTATGTGTGTGCGTGTGTGTGTGTTCCGCCGCTGCAGGACGTGGATGCGATCTGATGTGTGTGTGAGGTGTGTGTGAGAGTGAGTGTGATCTGATATGTGTGTGTGTGTGTGTGTGTGTCCGCCGCTGCAGGACCTTGATGCGCTCACCTCGGGGCGAGAGGCCATTCCGTGGGGGGGCGGAGCCTGGGCGAGCGGCCAATCCGTGCGGGGGGCGGACCCGAGGCGAGGCGAGCGGCCAATCCGTGCAGGGGGAGGAGCCGAGGCGAGCGTCCAATCCGTGCGGGGGGCGGGGCCATGGCGAATTCGTGAAGCCGAGCGGCCAATCCGTGCGGGGGGGCGGGGCCATGGCGAGGCCAGCGGCCAAGCCGCTGTTTGTCACCATAAGGACATGGCCAATCCGTGCGGGGGGCGGACCCGAGGCGAGGCGAGCGGCCTATCCGTGCGTGGGGGAGGAGCCGAGGCGAGCGGCCAATCCGTGCGGGGGGCGGGGCCATGGCGAGGCCAGCGGCCAATCCGCTGTTTGTCACCGTAAGGACATGTCACGGTAAGGACACAATTTTGGAGCAAGACAGACAGACAGACAGACAGAATAAGACAATTATATATATAGATTTTTACCCAGGGACAAAGAGAAGAGAAAAAAAAAAGTGAAGAAAGATAATACAGATTACTATAGCCAGTGGTATGTTTCTCTGAGGTAATAATTTGACTGCACAATTTGTGCAGCAGCAGCTTCTCATATAAGGAGTGTGACAGCTTACAGGGTCTGTTGTCCGATTAATGTTGGCCTGTACTGGATAAAGGAACTTTTTCTGAACATTTTAAGATCTTTTGTGAAAAATTCTGTCAAGGCACAAAAAAGTTATATCCATCTAAACTTGGCAGTGTTTCCTATGTCGGCAATAACTTGAATGAACTCCTGAGGTGAAATTGTAGCTGTGCAGTTTACGTGGGGGAGGTCCCTGGAGGAGGACAATAGTAATAATTTATTAAAAAAATAAATCAGCTCAAGCATATTTGATTGCTGCATAGGAGAGAAGCCCCTTCTGGTCAGTTTAAGGCTATGTGCGCACGTTGCGTACAGTCACTGCAGAAATTTCTGCAGCGATCTGAAGAGCACACGTGCGCTTCTAATCGCTGCAGAAAATGTCCGTAGTGAAAAAAAAAGCCGATTCCATGCGCTCTGACTGCAGCTCCTCCCATAGACAGAGCAGGGGCTACAGGCAAAGCGCACGGAAGAAGTGACATGTCACTTCTTAGAACGCGCGCTTCGGGCAGCAGCCAAAGCGCTGCGCTCTAAGACGCCACGTTCGCATGGCTCCTGCATAATCTTCATAGATTATGCAGGGAACGCAGGATGCATGCGGTTACGCTGCGCTACAAAGCGCAGCGTAACTGCATGTAATTACGCAACGTGCACACATAGCCTAAGGCTGGGTTCACACACAGCGACAGCGACAACGACGTCGCTGTTACGTCACCATTTTCTGTGACGTAACAGCAACCTTGTAAGTCGCTGTTATGATCGCTGCTTAGCTGTCAAACATAGCGACGCAGCAGCGATCATAACTGTGAGGCAAATCCCGGGATATGAAGATGAATTATGACTCCAGTCATAATCCCTCATCACTCCCTGGCAGTGCCCCCTCCCTTCTTGTTCTCAGTGTTCCACTTACACCTCCATGGCCATGTCCTGTGATATGGAGATGAGGTGGTGTGGGAACAATGGACACAGGATGACTCCCTGCCGTCACCCTGTAGTAGGAGCTGCTAGCTAGTTAGCAAGGCTATGGAAATAGCCAGACAGAACGACTCCAGTAAAAAATGGTTCATATCTCGCAAGCCATATTTCCGATAAATATGGCAACCATAAAAATGGTGTCTCTGCATGCGGACGATGCCGGCACACCCTTTTTATGGGAGCAGGACATTGGGAAATGCCCCAGGCGTGATATCAGCCAATGGGGAACTGGCAGACAGGTCATGAGTCCCCTCGTTCTGTAGCTAAATTCATAACTGTCACAATGAGAGCATTGGCGTCCGCCTACGACGCTCCCAGGCAAAGTTATGGCCCATATTCCATGTTGGGATATTGTCCATAACTCAAGCCAGGGGTGGAGCAGTGCTCCCTGTGAGGTCACTAAGGTAGGAGGGGACCTGGATCTGCCCAGGTTGATAACCCTACTTCGGCCATTTTCCAGGGTTCTTTCGCTGGGGGCACGTGTAGGAAACATCTGTGGGAGTTCCTGGAAACCTGGTCTACAGCGCCCCCCTGTGGCCAGACGCACAAGGTAACTGATTGAATTGCATACCTGTTTGAAAACCATGCTTTATCTGTAACTGTACTCTGACATATGTATATTCTGTAGATTCCCTATTGTATATATTGTAGTTCTAGTGTGCTTTAGGCTGATTAAATTATATAATTAATCTTGGGCTGCTCTGTTATCTCGATCTTGAATCCCACGTCTGTGTGTTCGGCTAATAGTTACCGTAAATCGGTTGGTGGCAGCGAGTTGTGCCAAGGATTATTGTGGGGAGGCCAGTGAGATTCGGGAAGATATTATATATTCCGCCCGCGGAGGTCGGGGGAATATATACCCTACTCTCACCGGGGACCCTCCAATAATCGGCATAAGTAGTATAGCGGCCCCCTTGCTTATTGTCGGGCAATTCCATAATTGGCCTGACTATAAGAGGGGCGCTAGAGAGCGCATCACGTGCTCTGTCTGTCGGTCGGGAGGTATAAAGGAGGGGTGACCCCCACTTGTTACCCCCCGATTGTGACGTACTGGTAGCCAGCGCGGGGGATTTCTGAGTGACTCCCCCGGTGGTTTGTGACATATTGGTGGCATAGCGGTGGGATCGAGATAATAGTGTGTGTGAGTGTGAGACCCATACTCCCAGACACTAAAGACTGCCTGCAGCAGCTGTGGCTGCTGGGGTCTTCAGACTAGCTCAACACTAGAGTGTCAGAGTGCAGATACTGTAAGGTGTGTGGAGGCATCAGGTGTCAGTTCTGTGTCAGTGACCAAAAGTCTGCAAGAATGGCTGATGGCACCAGGAGCAGAGCTATGCAACTGGCCAATGCTAAAGCAGGAGCCGAAGAGAGGGAGGACGGTGCTGTGGGCAGTAATGAGGAGGTTGCCCACGAGTCCTCCAGGAGCTCGACGCCAGAAAACCGTTCTGCCGAGGACATTGCACAACCTGGCACTGCTGGACAAGATGAGGAGGAGCTCACCCAAGGTTCCTCAACGAGCCAGATGCCAGCCCTCCGCTCTGAAAGGGACAGTGAATCGCCTAGCTCTGCAGCGTGCCGCAGATCACCACGTGCCATTCCACCGAGCCTGGGAGGCTCGGATAGCCTTCTTCAAATGGCTATGGCCCTTCTCCAGGCTGGAGACCAGAAGGGCTACAAGGAACTCCTGGCAGAGCGCAGGGCAGAGCGGCAGGCAGCGCGTGACGCTGAGGCTGCGGAGCGGCACGCAGAGCGTGAGGCTGCGGAGCGAGAGCGGCAGGCAGCGCGTGAAGAGCGAGAGCGAGAGCGACAGGCAGACCGTGACTACCAGCTGCAGCTAGCTCAGCTCCGGCCCTCATCAGCCACACGTGACCTTCGAGACACCAAACTTCCAAAGGTCCGTGTTGAGGACTTCCCAGTGCTGGAGAAGGATGGAGACTTGGACTCTTTCTTGACTGCTTTTGAACGGACTTGCTTGCAGCACCATCTGGACAAGGACCAGTGGGCCAAATACCTGACCCCCCGTTTAAGGGGTAAGGCCCTGGATATCCTTGGGGACTTGCCTGCTGAGGCAGATCAGGGCTACGACACCATCAAGCGGGCCCTGATCCAACAGTACAACCTCACTCCAGAGTCCTACCGCAAGAAGTTCCGGAGCCTACAGAAGGGACCAAAGGACTCCTGGGCTGACCACCGGCGGGCACTTGCCCGAGCTGCCGACCACTGGACCCAAGGCCTGCAGCTTTCCACCGGACCGGAGATCCTGGACTTGTTCATCACGGAGCAACTCTTGTGGAACTGCCCTGAGGATCTCCGCCAGTTCATCCGAGACCAGAAGCCAAAGGGGTCCACGGCTACAGCTGCCCTTGCCGATGACTACACCAACAACCGGGCCCCTGAGGCCAGGAGAGCGGCCACCAGCAGCACCTGGAGAGGGGGTAAGATGAATTCTGCGACTGCCCCACCTGCCCCTAGACTGCAGGGGGTGTCCCCCTCAACTCCCCTCTCCAGGCCCGCGGCAGAGCCAAGACGGTGCCACCAGTGCAACCTACCTGGACACTTCAAGGCCATGTGCCCTCAGCGTCCCAAGGCCCCGGCTCCGTCCCCGTCCCAAGGGCCGCCCAAGGTGTATTGTGTGGGTGGGGGTGGTGGTAGGTCCCTGGACAGCTTCCAACCTGTCACCGTCGGCCGGTCTGTGACCATAGGACTGCGAGACAGCGCCTCGGAGGTGACTCTGGTGCGGCCTGAGATGGTGTCCCCCCAAGACTTGATCCCTGGAAAAACCCTCGCTGTCTCCGGGATTGGAGGCATTGACCCGGCGCTGCCTGTTGCTGACATTTATGTGGACTGGGGCGCAGGGCGAGGGGTGAGGGAGGTGGGGGTAACTGATCGGATCCCTGCAAACGTGCTACTTGGGACAGATTTGGGGCAGATAACCTCCCAGTTTGGGCCCCAACCAAGGGCTGAACCTTCAGCCCGTACTGACATGCCTCCGGACAATGTTAATGTGTTATCTATGAATGATGTAAGGGAGGAGGGAGTGAACTCTGATATTTCTGCTTGCATAGACACCATAGACACACACACAGCTGCAGCTGTGACAGGGGAGGGGGTCAGAGAAAGGTGTGACAATGCCTCTACAAGTAACCAGCCTGTGAGCTGGGATCTGTTGCCCTCTGCAGGGATAAGCAGAGAGCAGGGTGCTGCAGGGGGAGGACCAGTGTGTGGGGTGGGGGCTACCACAGCAAATGTGGGGTCCCCAGAGATTTCACAGCGGGGTTCTGTTGCTGCAGGAGGGGAACAGGCAGGTGAGATTGGGGCCGGTCCAGGAGCGGAAGTGCTCCCAGGTAAGATCTCGGTGCATGGTTCCCCCACAACCGGGGTGTCAGGAAGCCAGGTAGGTCTGCCTGAACCGGCGACTTGGTCAGGAACGGAGGAGGAGCAGGCACGACCCACGGTCGCAGCGGCTGTGGCCGCTGTCACCCGCAGTGGGAGTGCTGGAAGCCAAGGGGCCTCCCGGAGGTCCGATAGCTCTTCCCCTTCTGACCAAGTGGCAGCCGAGTCAGGTGGAGGCCAGGACACAGGTCCCGGGGTACTGACTGAAGATGTGACAGTCTCGTCGATTCTGGCCACATCTAGTCAGGGGTTTCAGGCAGCGTTAGAAGCTGACGACAGCCTGAAAGCTCTTAAGGAGCAGGCGGCACAGCCTCCCTCGGACTCGGACCCGGAGCGAGTGGTCTGGGACCAAGGACGGCTGTACCGGGCCACGGTCCAGCAGGGTTCACCGGAGGCGTGGCCCAGGGACCGACAGTTGGTGGTACCCTATCCGTTCCGGACGGAGTTGTTGCGGATCGCACATGAGATTCCGATGGCCGGACACCTAGGGATCGCTAAGACCAAGGCCAGGTTAAACCAGCATTTCTACTGGCCAAAAATGGGGGCCGATGTGGCTGCCTACTGCCGTTCGTGTGAAACCTGTCAGAGAGTGGGGAAGGCGGGGCCACACCCCAAAGCCCCACTAGTATCTCTGCCAATCATCGATGAGCCTTTCAGGAGGGTGGCTGTGGATCTGGTCGGCCCGCTGGCCATCCCCAGCAGCTCCGGGAAACGCTTCATACTGACGGTAGTGGACTATGCCACCCGGTACCCAGAAGCAGTGGCCTTGTCGTCCATTCGGGCTGACAAGGTGGCCACCGCATTGCTGGAGATTTTCTCCCGAGTGGGTTTTCCCCAGGAAATGCTCACTGACCGGGGGACCCAATTCATGTCCCAGCTGATGGAGGCCCTCTGTAAGCAAGTCCAGGTGCGACATCTGGTGGCCAGCCCGTACCATCCACAGACTAATGGCCTGTGCGAGCGGTTCAATGGCACCTTAAAGCAGATGCTTAAGATGTTGGTCGACTCCCATGGGCGTGACTGGGAGCGGTATCTCCCACACCTGTTGTTTGCTTACCGGGAGGTTCCACAGGCCTCAACAGGATTCTCACCGTTTGAGCTCCTGTACGGGCGACGTGTGCGGGGCCCCCTGGCTCTGGTGAAAGAGGCTTGGGAAGGGGATTTGGCCACCCCTGGAGTGTCGGTTATCGAGTATGTCATGCGCTTCCGGGACAAAATGCAGGCCTTGACGCAACTGGTACACGACAATATGGCTCAAGCCCAGGCCGATCAGAAGCGTTGGTACGACCAGAACGCTTGTGAGAGGACCTACCAAGTGGGTCAAAAGGTGTGGGTACTGGTCCCCGTACCACAGGACAAGCTTCAGGCAGCCTGGGAAGGCCCATACCTCGTGTACCAGCAGCTCAACCCTGTGACGTACCTGGTCACCCTGGACCCTGCCCGTGGAAGGCGGAAGCCCTTCCATGTGAACATGATGAAGGCACATCATGAGCGGGAGGCATGTGCGCTCCCCGTGTGCAACCTGCCCGAGGAGGGAGAAGCGGAAACCCTCTTGGATATGCTAGCCCAGGTTAGGGCAGGCGGATCCATTGAGGATGTGGAGGTTGGCCACCAGCTCTTGGAAGACCAACGGTCCCAGCTGTGGGCCACCCTCCTCCCCTTCCGGGGGTTGTTTACCAACCAGCCCGGAAGGACTGACTTGGCTGTCCATCACGTGGACACTGGGGATCATCCCCCGATCCGGCGTTCAGCATATCGGGTCTCCCTGGAGGTGCAGCAACACATGCGCCAGGAGATTGACGAGATGCTGAAGCTGGGGGTGATCTAGGCATCCAACAGCGCTTGGGCCTCGCCTGTAGTCCTCGTCCCTAAGAAGGACCGAACCACTCGGTTCTGCGTGGACTACAGGGGGCTCAATGCGGTCACGGTCGCCGATGCGTACCCAATGCCACGCATCGATGACCTGCTCGATCAGTTGGCCGGGGCTCAGTACCTGACCATCATGGATCTGAGCCGGGGATATTGGCAGATCCCCCTGACTCGCAAGGCCAGGGAACGCTCTGCCTTTATTACCCCATTTGGACTGTACGAGTCCACGGTGATGCCATTCGGGATGAGGAATGCCCCTGCCACTTTCCAGCGGATGGTCAACACCCTGCTCAAGGGACTTGAAGGGTACGCGGCCGCGTACCTGGATGACATTGCCGTCTTCAGTCCCACCTGGGAGGACCACCTAGAGCATCTAGCACAGGTGCTCAGGCGGATCCACCGGGCAGGTTTGACCATCAAGCCGGGAAAGTGTCAGCTGGCCATGAGCGAGGTCCAGTACCTCGGTCACCGGGTAGGTGGGAGAACACTGAAGCCCGAGCCTGAGAAAGTGGAAGCCATCGCATCCTGGCCCACCCCCAGGACCAAGAAGCAGGTGATGTCCTTCTTGGGGACCGCTGGGTACTATAGGAGGTTTGTTCCATGCTATAGTAGCCTGGCAAAGCCCTTGACGGACCTCACCAAGAAGAAGCTGCCCTCTGCAGTCGATTGGACAATGGACTGCGAGACAGCCTTCCGGGCCCTAAAGGACGCCCTGTCCAGCCCGCCCGTGCTACAGGCAGCCGACTTCACGCGGCCGTTTGTAGTACAGACCGACGCCAGTGACTTCGGCCTCGGTGCGGTGCTCAGCCAGGTGGACTCTGCGAGCCAAGAGCACCCAGTCTTGTACCTGAGCAGGAAGCTGTTACCAAGGGAAGTTGCCTATTCCACGATGGAGAAGGAGTGCCTGGCCATAGTGTGGGCCCTGCAGCGTCTGCAACCCTATCTATACGGGCGCCACTTCATCGTGGAGACGGACCACAATCCCCTCAGCTGGTTGCACACCGTCTCTGGGACGAATGGGCGATTGTTGCGATGGAGCCTTGCGCTCCAGCAATACAACTTCACCATTCGCCACAAAAGGGGCCGTGACCACGGTAACGCAGACGGGCTGTCCCGACAAGGAGAGGTCGCGGACGGGCGCACGGGGGAACACCGGAGTGTGCTGCCCCCTAGCGCCCTCAAAAGGGGGGAGGTGTGAGGCAAATCCCGGGATATGAAGATGAATTATGACTCCAGTCATAATCCCTCATCACTCCCTGGCAGTGCCCCCTCCCTTCTTGTTCTCAGTGTTCCACTTACACCTCCATGGCCATGTCCTGTGATATGGAGATGAGGTGGTGTGGGAACAATGGACACAGGATGACTCCCTGCCGTCACCCTGTAGTAGGAGCTGCTAGCTAGTTAGCAAGGCTATGGAAATAGCCAGACAGAACGACTCCAGTAAAAAATGGTTCATATCTCGCAAGCCATATTTCCGATAAATATGGCAACCATAAAAATGGTGTCTCTGCATGCGGACGATGCCGGCACACCCTTTTTATGGGAGCAGGACATTGGGAAATGCCCCAGGCGTGATATCAGCCAATGGGGAACTGGCAGACAGGTCATGAGTCCCCTCGTTCTGTAGCTAAATTCATAACTGTCACAATGAGAGCATTGGCGTCCGCCTACGACGCTCCCAGGCAAAGTTATGGCCCATATTCCATGTTGGGATATTGTCCATAACTCAAGCCAGGGGTGGAGCAGTGCTCCCTGTGAGGTCACTAAGGTAGGAGGGGACCTGGATCTGCCCAGGTTGATAACCCTACTTCGGCCATTTTCCAGGGTTCTTTCGCTGGGGGCACGTGTAGGAAACATCTGTGGGAGTTCCTGGAAACCTGGTCTACAGCGCCCCCCTGTGGCCAGACGCACAAGGTAACTGATTGAATTGCATACCTGTTTGAAAACCATGCTTTATCTGTAACTGTACTCTGACATATGTATATTCTGTAGATTCCCTATTGTATATATTGTAGTTCTAGTGTGCTTTAGGCTGATTAAATTATATAATTAATCTTGGGCTGCTCTGTTATCTCGATCTTGAATCCCACGTCTGTGTGTTCGGCTAATAGTTACCGTAAATCGGTTGGTGGCAGCGAGTTGTGCCAAGGATTATTGTGGGGAGGCCAGTGAGATTCGGGAAGATATTATATATTCCGCCCGCGGAGGTCGGGGGAATATATACCCTACTCTCACCGGGGACCCTCCAATAATCGGCATAAGTAGTATAGCGGCCCCCTTGCTTATTGTCGGGCAATTCCATAATTGGCCTGACTATAAGAGGGGCGCTAGAGAGCGCATCACGTGCTCTGTCTGTCGGTCGGGAGGTATAAAGGAGGGGTGACCCCCACTTGTTACCCCCCGATTGTGACGTACTGGTAGCCAGCGCGGGGGATTTCTGAGTGACTCCCCCGGTGGTTTGTGACAATAACGTCGCTACATGTGCAGAGAGCAGGGAGCCGCGCACACTGCTTAGCGCTGGCTCCCTGCTCTCCTAGCTACAGTACACATCGGGTTAATTACCCGATGTGTACTGCAGCTACATGTGCAGAGAGCAGGGAGCCGCGCACACTGCTTAGCGCTGGCTCCCTGCACTCCTAGCTACAGTACACATCGGGTTAATTAACCCGATGTGTACTGCAGCTACATGTGCAGAGAGCAGGGAGCCGGCACTGGCAGCGTGAGAGCGGCGGAGGCTGGTAACTAAGGTAAATATCGGGTAACCACCTTGGTTACCCGATGTTTACCCTGGTTACAGCTTACCGCAGCTGCCAGATGCCAGCTCCTGCTCCCTGCTCGCTTCATTTCGTCGCTCTCTTGCTGTCACAAACAACGATCTGTGCGTCACAGCGGGAGAGCAACAATAAAAAAATGAACCAGGGCTGTGTGTAACGAGCAGCGATCTCACAGCAGGGGCCAGATCGCTGCTCAGTGTCACACACAGCGAGATCGCTAATGAGGTCACTGCTGCGTCACAAAAAACGTGACTCAGCAGCGATCCCAGCAGCGATCTCGCTGTGTGTGAAGCACCCCTAAGAGGTTTCTTGTGAAAATATATTCAGGCATCACATAAAAATAATCTCCTAAAGTCAATGGTATTCTCCTATCTATTCTCAGTGGCTGTGCTGTTTGCTTAGCAGATACCCTGAGTTCTCTTATTTGTAGTGTGACTTCTTTTACCTTATGCTTGGTGGTCTCCAGGTCTAAAAGAGCACTATAATTATATCAGACATATCTACAATTAAACTTTTAGTTACATCTTTCTGAGAAGAAACAAAGCAAAGGCCACAGTAATAGGATTTGCATTACTAAAGTTGAGTTGAGCTGGTATCCCACAATACTATCTTATCTCTGACAATTGCCAACATAGCTGCTATGTGATTAATATGATAATTGCAAAACACTGACTATGCTGTCATTGTGACTGAAATCGCTGGCATCACTGAATATCCTTGGAAGAAAATATTCTTCACTAGAGCTCCTATTAAAGATCTTTATTATCCTCACAAAAGCGATCTTGGAGTAAATTAATAATTATAACCTGGACTTCTGAATAATTCAACAAAACAGAGACATAGTCTGCGAAAAATTACACAGACTTCTTTCTGTTCAAGCAATCTACGTCAAACTTTCTCCATATCGGATTGCAGATCACGGACACTGCCCTTATGGCCCAGAAATATAACAAAAAATAAACGAGTCCACCATCGGGCCGAGACCCTTTAAGTAAATCTAGTCCAACTCACTCCTCATCTGGTAAGAAATCTTCTGGCCCTTGGGAAGTGGCTAGAGCCAAACCTATAATTAGCTCACCTTCCTTTACACTGGATCAGAAAAATATGAAAGATAACTTAAGCAAGGTCAAAAATAAAGACGCAAAGGCCCCTGCTGAAGTACCTACAGGGGTTCAAATAAAACACCATGATTGTGTCGGCTCTTCCCAAGATATTGATGAGGAAACATTTTCTGAAATGGACACTTATGTTTTAAGCTCTTCTAAAAATAAACGGAAGGAGCCTTCCTCGGGGAGCTCACCAACAAATTTTGATTCTGGCTCACATGAAGGCTCTCCGTCTTACAGTCCACAGAAAAATAGACCCGGACTTGATCAGAAAAACGAGGAGGATCAACTTACCATTACTAAGGTCTCAGTGAATTTGGACTCTCCTCTTTCCCTAGGAGAACATACCTTAGAATCGATCCTATTGAATATTACTAAAAAATTGAATAGAAATATGAATTTGAACTTTGAAAAGCAAAACCAGTTATTACAGGCTAATCTAGACAAAATTTCACAGAGAATGGACATGCAATAAAAGAGGATGGATGTGTTGGAGGAAAAGAATGAGTCTTGTTCAAAACTACAATCTGATCTCCAACTAGAGATACGTTCCTTACGCGCTAAATTGGCGGACATCGAAGATCGTAATAGGAGGAACAATTTGAAGATAAGAGGCATCCCGGAGTCCATATCTCCAGATAAATTGAATAACTTTATTACAAAACGTCTTTTAAAAAAATTCTTCCTTCGCTTCCAGATTTGGATTTTCTGATAGACAGAGTCCATCGTCTTCCAAAACCAGCACCAATCCCACAAGATGTCCTAAGGGACACTATCCTAAGACTGCACTTTTTCCAAACGAAGGAGAAAATTTTAGTCTACATGAGGAAAAATAACCGGCTTCCTAGTCCTTTTGATCATTTAAATATCTTTCAAGACTTATCAAAAGATACCATAGTGGCCAGGAGATCCGTCACCAAAGTCACCTCTTCCCTAAGATCAAAAAACATTCCCTACAGATGGGGCTTCCCGACTAAGCTGTTGATCTTCCATAAGGGAAAGACTATCCCAATTTTAGAACCAGAAAAGGGAATTGGTTTTCTCAAATCTCTAGATGAATACAAGGGGGAGTCTTCTGCAAGTGGAACTTCGAATGGATGACTTTTTTCATAACAATGGGAGATTTTGTTTCTTCCTGAATGGTTTTCTGCTTTGGGATTTTGGACTTGGATTTAACTTCTTCCTTGGCTGTTTTTTCTTTCCTGTACAGTGATCTTCAAGATTCAGGACTTATTTAGCCAGAGAAAAAGTGGTATGACTCCATTTTAATAAAAACAATAATTTTTATTTCACGTTTTAAAACAATAGCACAGAATTACCAAAATTACATTATTCACAGCAGTAAATCCTCAGTAGTAGGTGAGCTGGTACCGTACAGCAATATATATATAATTTTAGTTCATACAGAAACAGGTCAGCAACAGATGGCAGTAATGTTCTATATAAATAGTTTAGACCATATTAGTAAAATACAAAAAAATTTATCCATTGGGGCTTTAACAATCAATCCGCCTCCTCCCAAATTGATATAGTCACTATATAGCATGTAAAAGCCGAGGTACTGAACCTACAGTGCCTACAAGTAGTATTCAACCCCTGCAGATTTAGCAGGTTTGATAAGATGCAAATAAGTTAGAGCCTGCAAACTTCAAACAAGAGCAGGATTTATTAACAGATGCATAAATCTTACAAACCAACAAGTTATGTTGCTCAGTTAAATTTTAATAAATTTTCAACATAAAAGTGTGGGTCAATTATTTGTTTGCAATTACAGCTAATAATCGTCTTTTATAAGACCTGATCTTTTTCACAAACTTTTCCTCCCAAATATAGAGGTTATCTCAATAGTTTTCACTTAGTCTCCTCACGGAGGTATCATTGTTTTTCTATTTTCTTTTTTCTGTTTTCTCTATTTCAGGTACACAAACTTAAGCTATTTGTAAGTATTACTGCTATTTGTTGTGCAACTTGTTATTTGTAGTTTTATTTTATTTATTTATATTTCATTTTTCCTCCTCCCCCTTTTTTTTCCTTTCCCTTTCTCTCTCTCTTTCCTTTTTTCTCTTCTTTTTCTTCTTCCTCCCTCTTTCTCTTTTTTTCTTTTTTCCACTCTTTTTCTTTTTTCTCTCCTCTCCCTATCTCTAGGTTTTTTTTTGTTTTTTTTTTTCAACTCACCTAAATAATAAGGAAAGGTGAAGGGATTATTAAACAATGTCAAAAAGATTCCTATCTTTCAATGTTAAAGGACTAAATAATCCTGCAAGAAGACACTTTCTCTGGAGGGAAATTAATACATATAAATGTGATGTTATTTGTATTCAGGAAACAAAGTTAGCTAGAGACAATCACCCTCAACTTAAACATAAAGGCTTCCCTTGTATTTTTAGTGCTTTAATGAGAAAAAAAAGCAGGGGTGTCCACCATTATTAAGAATTCTGTTTTGTTCAATTGTTTTTCGGAAGAAAAAGACCCTTCAGGGAGATTTCACACCTTAGTCTGTTCATTGGATAATAAGATTTGCACAATTATTAATGTGTACGCACCTAACCGTAAACAACAATCTTTTCTTAACAAACTTTCCAAAAAAATTCTAGAATTGAAAAAAGGGAATCTTATAATACTAGGAGACTTTAATTTAGTTCCTAATGGCTTAATTGACTCTACCACACCAAATAGACATTCCTTTCCTACTGTAGACCCTTGGATCTATAAACAAGAGCTATTTGATGTCTTTCGCTGTATTAATACAACCTCTAGGGAATATACCTACTACTCAAATCCTCATAAGTCTTTCTCAAGAATAGATTTGGCCTTAACTGCCATTTTCACTATCTCTAAGTTTAAGAATTTTAAGATCAAACCTCGTTCTTTCTCTGATCATTGCTCTTTCACGTGTGAGATTTCTCTCACCCAGTCGGATGAGAAAAGATCTCTCTACAGTCTGGAATGCTCATAAGGCTACTTTAAGAGGAGTCCTTACTCAAATAGCCTCCAGACACAAAAAAACTCTCCTTAGAAAAAATTACAAAGGCAAAGAACCTGTGGAAAAAAAGCGCATAGGGTCTTACCCTGATAAACAGGGGGTATATTAAAGAGTAATCCTACTCACCGATTAGGGTTGTGAAAGGCACAACTCCTGTAACCGCATATATATGGATCAACGGCAGCAGTACCCCAAGTGGCAGATAACAGAGAGAGATAGTGGAGAGGGGCTTTAGAAAACCGCGCCAGAGATCCCAGATGTAAGCTTGAATCAATGTATTTTTATTTCAGCATAGGTCTACGCGTTTCAGGAGTCTCAGCTCCCTTCCTCAGGACCAGCAAGCACAAGATACATCAAATCTCTTTGATTTGATGTATCTTGTGCTTGCTGGTCCTGAGGAAGGGAGCTGAGACTCCTGAAATGCGTAGACCTATGCTGAAATAAAAATACATTGATTCAAGCTTACATCTGGGATCTCTGGCGCGGTTTTCTAAAGCCCCTCTCCACTATCTCTCTCTGTTATCTTAGAAAAAATTAAAAATATACAACATAAACTCCAATCTAAGGAACATTTACAGCAGAGTCTCGCTTCGCCCTCTGTTTCTTTGCACCAAGAGATCATTAATATTAGACTTGAATTAAGAACAGCTCTTTTTCATGACTATGATAAATGTATTAGGTCTATGAGAACTAAATACTATTCGTCATGGAATAAGCCTTCTAGATTTATGGGTCAAAAACTCAAAAATCTCAGATTAGCAACAAAAATTAATAAAATAAAGAAAGCTGATGATTCCTTTCTGACCCACCCACAACACATAGTTGATGAATTTTCAAACTATTACTCTAGTCTCTATAATCTTAAAAACGACCCTCTGATTATACAACCCAATGAGTCTACTATCAATAATTTTCTCTCCAAAGTAGATCTCCCTAAGATTTTCAAGTCCCAGCTTGAACATTTAAATTCACCCATTTTGACTGAAGAAATTTGCAGGGTTATTAAGAAACTAAAATTAAATAAATCCCGGGCCCAGATGGATTTTCTAATGATTATTTTAAGCAATTTTCCCTACTTCTCTCCCCTCATCTTAAGAATTTTTTTGACAAAGCAAAACTAAAAGGTAGATTCCCAGATGAAAATCTCCAAGCCAATATTTCCCTAATCCCTAAATCTTTAGAGAATCCAGAACTAGTCTTCAATTAATTTGTCTCCACAACTGGCACTTCTTGCTCTAGATATAGATCTAATTCCTCCTACTTTTACCATCCCCTTACCCCAATCCTTATCCTACCCACTCCTTCCTTAGGAATCTGCTTTATGTAAATATTTTTTTGCTTTAATTCACCTGCTAATGATTCCTTCTATTTCCTGTATTATTTCCCCTTTAAAATTTAATAAAAATTTCTGGAACACAAAAAAGTCTGCATTAGGTCTTGTTCACACACTGAGTTTTTACCCGCGTTTTTTTTTGCGTTTTTGCTGCAGAAATTTCTTGAGAAAATGGTTGTAACTAGGGATGATCGAATACCCTAATATTCGCTTCTCCAAATATCCGGCGAATACGTCGCCACTATTCGACTATTCGTGAATATTTGACCCCCAATGTAAATCTATGGGAAACCAGAATAATTTTACGTTGGACCCAACGGTGACCTGTGGTGACTGAGGAAAAGGCTGAAATCGATGGGAAAAGGCTGAAACAGTATGGGCACAGCCTGTAGAAGGTGCCTCACTGCATTTCTGGTGTCTCAGAATAACGTGCTCAGAGCAGCACGCGGCGTTTACGTAATCGCCAGAACAGCTCTCAAACCAAAGTAAAAGACGGGAAATTGCAAAGAAACAGTTTCTAGAGCCTAATAACTGTAATAAAATGTGAAATCAAGCCCCGACCTCCAAAAAAAAAACACTTTAGCATATGTTGGCACGTTTAGTTTTTTTACCTTTTTCTTTCTTTGTCGATTATAAAAGGCTGGAACTTATACATTATATTGGTTTCTGTCTCACACCTCCTTTTTTGGGACATATTTGACAGCACTTTAAAGGGTCAGCTACAATGTGCCCGCTGGGATGTTGACCTTGCCCTCCTCCTCCTCCACCAGCACCACCAGCTTCAGTGGCCCTCTACTCAAATGTAGGATGGGCCACTGGCTGTCCTCAAATCTCAGACTTCTTAGGGCTCTCAAGTAACATACATTGGGTGGGATGGCAGTCATTTGTAGTTTTCTGCGTCCCGTATATCGTTAGTGTGAAAGTTGGAATACGTACTCCATAACACTCTACAGTGCTATTGCGAATGTGGCCATTTGGGTGTTTGCCTTGCCCTCCTCCTCCTCCACCAACACCACCGGCTAAAGTGGCCCTCTATTGAAATTCTATTCAAATGATTCAGTAATGTATGTTTTATGGACAAATGAACGCCACGCTGGGACATCGAAGCTGATGTCGTTGATGATGATTGCATCTGACCAAAAGCAGGTTAGGAGCAGGAGGCATCATCGCCATCGTTCAAACACCATGTAGCACAGCATCAGAAGGTACTCCCAATAGCTCTCAACAGCTTTTCTTTAAAAAAAATTGGTAGGGTTTGCCACAGAGCATAACATACCAAGGAGTTTAATACATTCAGTTCCCCTACGGTGTGATGGTTCAGACACCATGTAGCACAGCATCAGAAGGTACTCCCAATATCTTTGTTAAAAAAAGGTAGGATTTGCAACAGAGCATAACATACCAAGGAGCTAAAAAAAATTAAGATTCCGCAGGGGGCCATGTGTAACACACAGTGGAGCACAGCATCAATAAAGAACACAAATAGAGACTGCCTGACCAATTGTTATAGACAGTGTAGACAGTGTAGTGGTTGTGCCAGTGCATAATGTTCAAAGGCTTGAAAAATACTGCCCTAGGTGATTGGGCCAAACAATTACACTGCAGCAGCATAACAAGTTAGATTAGTCATGCGGTCTCATTAGATGATAGAAGACAAAATAGTTTTGAATGAGAAACAA